>NC_036866.1:16150636-16313148 GCF_002910315.2 Salvelinus sp. IW2-2015 | reverse complement strand
ATTTTAGTTGAAAAGTACGAATTTATATACAGTGGGGAGAACAAGTATTTGATACACTGCCGATTTGCAGGTTTTCCTACTTACAAAGCATGTAGAGGTCTGTAATTTCTATCATGGGTACACTTCAACTATAGAGAGACGGAATCTAAAACAAAAATCCAGAAAATCACATTGTATGATTTTTAAGTAATTAATTTGCATTTTATTGCATGACATAAGTATTTGATACATCAAAAAAGCAGATCTTTAATATTTGGTACAGAAACCTTTTTTTGCAATTACAGAGATCATACGTTTCCTGTAGTTCTTGACCAGGTTTGCACACACTGCAGCAGGGATTTTGGCCCACTCCTCCATAACGAATCTTCTCCAGATCCTTCAGGTTTCGGGGCTGTCGCTGGGCAATACGGACTTCAGCTCCCTCCAAAGATTTTCTATTGGGTTCAGGTCTGGAGACAGGCTAGGCCACTCCAGGACCTTGAGATGCTTCTTACGGCGCCACTCCTTAGTTGCCCTGGCTGTGTGTTTCGGGTCGTTGTCATGCTGGAAGACCCAGCCACGACCCATCTTCAATGCTCTTACTGAGGGAAGGAGGTGTTGGCCAAGATCTCGCGATACATGGCCCCATCCATCCTCCCCTCAATACGGTGCAGTCATCCTGTACCCTTTGCAGAAAAGCATCCCCAAAGAAAGATGTTTCCACCTCCATGCTTCACGGTTGGATGGTGTTCTTGGGGTTGTACTCATCCTTCTTCTTCCTCCAAACACGGCGAGTGGAGTTTAGACCAAAAAGCTCTATTTTTGTCTCACAGACCACATGACCTTCTCCCATTCCTCCTCTGGATCATCCAGAGGTCATTGGCAAACTTCAGACGGGCCTGGACATGCGCTGGCTTGAGCAGGTGGACCTTGCGTGCGCTGCAGGATTTTAATCCATGACGGTTGTGTGTGTACTAATGGTTTTCTTTGAGACTGTGGTCCCAGCTCTCTTCAGGTCATTGACCAGGTCCTGCCTTGTAGTTCTGGGCTGATAACTCACCTTCCTCATGATCATTGATGCCCCACGAGGTAGATCTTGCATGGAGCCCCAGACCGAGGGTGATTGACCGTCATCTTGAACTTCTTCCATTTTCTAATAATTGCGCCAACAGTTGTTGCCTCTCACCAAGCTGCTTGCCTATTGTCCTGTAGCCCATCCCAGCCTGTTGCATGTCTACAATTTTATCCCTGATGTCCTTACAGCTCTCTGGTCTTGGCCATTGTGGAGAGTTGGAGTCTGTTTGATTGAGTGTGTGGACAGGTGTCTTTTATACAGGTAACGAGTTCAAACAGGGGCAGTAATACAGGTAATGAGTGGAGAACAAGAGGGCTTCTTAAAGAAAAACTAACAGGTCTGTGAGAGCCGGAATTCTTATGGTTGGTAGTGATCAAATACTTATGTCATGCAATAAAATGCAAATTAATTACTTAAAAATCATACAATGTGATTTTCTGGATTTTTGTTTTAGATTCCGTCTCTCACAGTTGAAGTGTACCTATGATAAAAAAATACAGACCTCTACATGCTTTGTAAAGTAGGAAAACCTGCAAATCGGCAGTGTACAAATACTTGTTCTCCCCACTGTATATATATATATATATATTTATATATAAACTCATATATAAACTCATATTTATATATAAACTCGTACCATGGAATCGGTACATCAAAAATCTCTTCAACTATTTTGCAAACTGTATGGCCCAGTTGTCAACATCCTGGTCCTCAAATGAAACTGGTATACTTTCCTATTTATGCTATTTATTCCTTCGCCAGTTTTGATTCTTTATACAGACCAGTTCCCTACCTCCTCCCGCTGCCACCCGCCTCCTCCATTTTTGGGGCAATGCTGTAATCAATTGGATTGAGCAGACCTTCCCATACAATTCTGATAACTCCATGAAGGACATAACTCTACCATTACAATTTACAATATCATTTAACAACAAAACCCTTTTCAAACATCTTTCCCATTAATACAGGTATTTTATCAACCAGCACATTTGAGTTCAGCCATAATATTTGTTCTATCTTTTCAGGGGGATGGAATTGAAATTGTAGCCAGCTCTGCAATGCTTGTTTGAAAAAGACAGATACTTTTTTCAAAGTATCATTTTCAATTAATTGACATGGCAATCTGCACAAAGGCAAAAGGCCATTTTTAAACAATGGATGAGCTTTTCTATTAATCTACTTGAGAACTATTTAGGGTTCAAATAAAACTTTTGAATGAGTGAAGCTTTTAGAGAGATTTTGTGGTTTTATATTTAATTATCTCAACCCACCCAATTCATATTCATTATATAGATAGGCTCGTTTTATTTTGTCTGGTTTAGCGTCCCAGATAAAGCGAAATATTTTTTGCTCATATGATTTGAAAAACGAATCATCTGGAGTAGGCAGCGATGTAAGTAAGTGAGTAAACTGAGATATGTCTAAGGAGGTAATCAGGGCAATTTTTCCATAAATAGACAGGTATTTACCTCTCCATGGTTGAAGGATCTTGTCTATTTTTACAAGTTTTCTATTGAAAGTCATCGCGGAGAGCTTATTTATATATTTTGTGATATGAATACCGAGTATGTCTACTTCACCATCAGCCCATTTTATAGGTAAGCTGCAGGGTAATGTAAAAGTTGTATTTAAGGATCCAATACGTAATATTGTACACTTATCATAATTAGGTTTTAGTCCAGAGAGCACAGAAAAGTTATCTAGATCTTTAATGAGACATTGCAGGGATCTAGCTTGCGGACTTAACATAAAACTTGAGTCATCGGCATACATGGACACCTTTGTTTTTAAGCCTTGGATTTCTAATCCTCTGTTGTTATTGGATCTGATTTTAATAGCTAGCATTTCGATGGCCATAACGAATAGATATGGTGATATGGTAACTCCTCTTGACAATTCAAAACTCTCCTGAGAAGTAGACGTTTTTTACTATTTTACACCTGAGGTTGCTACACATTATTTTAACCCAAATTATAAGAGAATTACCGAAATTGAAAAAATCCAGGCATTTATAAAAGAAATCCAGTCTTTATCAAATGCCTTTTCAAAATCCGCTATGAATACCATTCCTGGCTTCTTAGATGTTTCATGATGTTCTATTATTTCTAGTAGTTGTCGTATATTATCTCCAATGTATCATCCATGTAAAAAACCTGTCTGATCAGGATGAACAATACCTGGTAAAACCCTTTTAATTCTGAGTGCTATGCATTTTGCTAGTATTTTTGCATCACAACATTGAAGTGTAAGGGGCCTCCAGTTTTTTAGATAGACTGGGTCTTTATATTTGCCATCTGGGTCTTGTTTTAATAATTGAGAAATCAGACCTTCCTGCTGAGTACCTGACAGACTACCATTTCTATAGGAGTAGGTAAAACAATCTAACAATGGAGCTTTAAATATATCAAAAAAATACTTGATATACCTCTATGCCATCAAGCCCTGGGGTTTAATAGCTTCAAGAAGTTCTTCTTCTGTAATTTGGCCTTCGCACTGATCTTTCTGTACATTTGTTAATTTTCCATTTTTTATATTATTTGGAAAGAATTCCTTCCCATAATCTTCATTCAGTGTGAGAGGATGAGACGGAAAAGAGAATCTACCTAAAATAATCCTCTTCCTCTTTTAAAATATAATTCGGAGAATCATAGTTTACTATTTAATTTTTTTTTTTTTTACCTTTTATTTAACTTGGCAAGTCAGTTAAGAACAAATTCAAATTTTCAATGACGGATTAGGAACAGTGAGGGCAGAACAGATTTTTACCTTGTCAGCTCGGGGATTCGATCTTGCAACCTTTCGGTTACTAGTCCAATGCTCTAACCACTAGGCTACCTGGCGCAGCAAAAGGGGGACAAACTCCATATTTATGGCCATGATTTTGGAATGAGTTGTTCGATGAGCACACAGTTTTGGTAATGTAGTGTATGTGTGTGCATATTATTTGATTGTGGGCGTATGTACTGGGTGTGTACTGTGTATGTGTGTGTGTTGGGGTGTCAGTGTAAGAACGTGTGAGTGTGTGGGTAGAGTCCAGTGTGTGTGCATAGAGTTATTGCAAGAAAGTAAAAAAAAGGGTAAACGCAGGTAGTCAGGTTAGCCATTTGATTGGCTATGTAGCAGCCTTGTTTAGCAGTCATATGGCTTGGAGGTAGAAGCTGTTCAGGGTCCTGCTGGTTCCAGACTTGGTGCACTGGTACTGCTTGCCGAGTGGTAGTAGAGAGAACATTCTATGGCTTGGGTGGCTGGAGTCTAACAATTTTTTGCCTTCTTCAGACACTTTTTGGTATAGAAGTTCTGGATAGTGGGGAGCTTAGGCAGGTTACCTTCACATTCTTGGGCACATGGACTATGGTGGTCCATTTGAAAGAAGTTAGAATGGGTTGAAAATGTCAGTGAAGCCACTTGCCAGCTGGTCAGTGCATGCTCTGAGTAAGCGTTGTGGTTTTCTGTCTGACCCTGCGGCCTTGCAAATGTTAACCTGTTTTAAAGGTCTTGCTTACATCTCTACGGAGAGAGAGATCACACAGTCGTCCAAACAGCTTTTGCTCTCATGCATGGTTCAGTGTTGCTTGCCTCGAAGCGAGCATAGAAGGCATTTAGCTCGTTTGGAAGGGTCGTGTCGCTGGGCAGCTCCCTGCTAGGTTACCCTTTTTAATCCCTGATAGTTTGCAAGCCCTGCCACATCTGTTGAGTGTCAGAGACGGATTACTAGGATTCGATCTTCGTCCGGTATTGACGCTTTGCCCGTTTGTTGGCTCGTTGGAGGTCGGAGCGTGATTTCTTATAAGTGTCCGGATTAGTGTCCCGCTCCTTGAAAGCATCAGCTCTAGGCTTTAGCTCAGTGCGGATGTTGCCTGTAATCTATGGCTTTTGGTTGGGATATGTACGTACGGTCACTGTGGGGACGACGTGGTTAATGCACTTATTAATGAAGCCGATGACTGATGTGGTAAACTCATCAATGTTATTGGATAAATCCCAGAGCATATTCCAATCTGTGCTCGAGAAACAGTCCTGTAGTTTAGCATCCGCTTCATTGGACCACTTCCATCTTGAGCGCGTCACTGGACATCATGTGTGTTATTCTATCAGGTATGAAGGTAAGACCCAGATGGAGAGAATTAACAATGGTTTAATAATCCAACAGGAGCAGGCAATAGACAGGTCAAGGTCGGCAGGGGTCAGTAAAACAGAGGTAGGGCAACGGTACCAGACAGCAGGCATGCTCAGGGGCAGGCAGTGGTCAGGCAGGCGGGCTCAGAGTCAGGACAGGCAAGGGTCAAAACCAGGAGGGCGAGAAAAATAAAGACTGGGGGGGAAAAAACAGGAGCTGAGGCAAAAACGCTGGTTGACTTGACAAACAAGACAAACTGGCAACAGATGAACAGGGAACACAGGTATAAATACACAGGGGATAATGGGGAAGTTGGGTGACACCTGGAGTGGGGTGGAGACAATCACAAAGACAGGTGAAACAGATCAGGGTGTGACATATTCATGTCATGTGTCTGGGGGAAGTCTGAATGTACTTTCATCTCTCTGGTTTCTAATAGAAAATAAAAATCTGGGAATTTAATTCAATAACAATGACACTGAATTAGTGATCTAATTCTAAGAAAAAGTGTTGTGGTGATTGAAACAATATTTAAATAATTTATATAAATTACATATTTTTGTTGTTGTTGTTGTATTTTTCAGTTCTTTCCGCAGTTGTAGTATCTCCCTTATCCCCCTTCTCTCTCTTGGTTCTTGCTGATATTTTATTCATTGCATGGCTGATGAAGTGCCTGATAGACTGTAGAGCACTGTGGATGATCCTGAGCAGTTCATTTCTTGGTTTAGTTGGCAGCTGGCAGATGAAGGGCGTGTGACGATTGGCGTTTACAGCCTTCATTCTGCTAGCCCCAGTTCTATGGTTCTATACATCTTTCAACAAATCCCTGAACAACCTCCTCATTGACCTGTAAACCTCAACACTTGCATAAGTGGAAAAATAGGCCAGTTTCCAGGACACTGCAGTAGTTAGAAAAGTTCCAACGGTGTATATTTTATCTCTGTAAAAACCATCCTTTTGTATTGACCTCCCAAATGTACTTTTCTTAGAAAAGTATTAAGGCACTTTATGATTGAATCTACCTCTGTAGGGTGCGCTAAGATCAATGGCAACTGCTGTCTAATAGCGTCTGTTTGAACCTGAAGCAGTAAGGTGGCAGTGAGCTTGGTGGGTATCTGTGCAGACAGCCCCCAGGCTCCGTGACACTCATTGATATGCAGCAAGAGCCTCTGAACGGGGTAAACAAGGGAGAAGGCGTCACACAGCCAGTGGAATATCTCAGGAGGCACCTGCTCAGCTCACACTCTGGTTCAGCTGCACTCTACTTGTTCCTCACTTTGACTTTCTACATTGMGGGGGGGGGGGGGGGGGCTTCKAAGGGCTTGTCTCTCTCMTAGGAATGGTGGGTTGCTGATATAGATTGAGATAGAATTGTTACTTTGAGACATATCGTAGGTCATAATACTCTAGGCAGAAGTCTAATCGAGAGCCTATGGCATTCTATTTAAATGTTTGGGAAAGGAAATATACTGTAGTAGTATAACAAGTCCCCCTGCAGTTTGATAGCCATAAACAACATGATACAAAGGTATTTATGTGTGCATTGTTTTCCCCCACTATTGTTGGTTTTGTGAAGAAATTATTGTTCAGTGTTTATCCCCCTTAATTCTAAAGGAGGTGCTAAGCTGTTCTTGTTAATGAAAGGTTTTCGAGCTGTCAGATCGGCGTCTTGACCCCCAATACTTTTATGGAAACCATTTTGGGCTGGTGGTCAAGAGAATGGCTAAGGTCCAAGGATGGAATGTCTCATTGCCCAGATGATGTTAGGAGAGCTTAAACAGATATTTCAGATTGACAGAATGAGACCAAGAAGTCATTCTGGCAAGTTAGTTTTATATTGATCCTACCCCAAAAATCCCTTGGTCGTATTAAAACGTAACCAGTGCCTTGACGAATCAGCAGGGCAGCCTACCCGACCTGTGTACAGCTAGAACAACCATGCATTAGCTGGTGCTGGCGAGCAGAGCTTCTCTCTCTCAGGCAAGACTGGGACCAGAAAAGTAAAGGCCACACAGAGGGTGTGGAGTGAGTAGAGAGTGTTCCCAGACAACGTGACATGGGTTTTAATGAGTCTGGAGAAGCTTCATGTCCTCTACATGAATAAAGAGCTCCTTCACCAGCCCCTTCCCCGCCCCCATGCTCTCCAACCCCCTCATCTAAACAGGAAGGAGAGTGAGGCACACAAACAGAAATCTTTACCAAGCAGGTACATCTTATTTGTTCTCATTAGCACGATCATTGTAATATTCCAGTGATGAGAGCAGGAATACTGCGGTTTAAATCCACTAACTGTTTTCGTTTTATCTGCTTTGCTTCACTATTTGTCCCTGTCAATTAGTCTCACTAAGCATTTTCTGTTCAGTGCAGTTATTTTTGTCTGAGCCTGAGTGGTGATGGCTCTTACAGCCAACACTCACCCTACAAAACAACCTATTTGTTACTGTTAGCCAGACCACAGCAATCCCTGTGTTGTTTGCTAACATCTAAATGTAGATTATTTTGTGTGGATTTGTCTCATTTCATTTTGCTACAATACCTCACTTTCAAAAGGATCTTAATGTTCTGTATGTGTGACCACAGCTGGTGTCACAATCAGCAAGCCGTTTTGTACTTGTTTCCCTGGTTTGATAAATTCAAAAGGTCTTTGTTCATTTGCTTTCATTTGTGAGTCTTGAGTTTTCTCTATGCAATATTCTTAACTCTGTTGTCTGTTTGTGAAGCTGTTTTTCTCAAACAAATTCCCATGGTGTCTTTACTTCTTCCCATTGTAGCGTTCACTAAGTGACAATTTAGTATGATTTAAGAGTAATTTACCCTAATTAAGGTTTTACTATTGATATGGGTGCAGCACATCAACAATGAATATTTATCTTAAGTTGGGATATCTTGTTTTAATTCATTCATAATTGCTTTGGCAACTCTGAGAGCTCTGCACTGTTACTGTTTCTCAAATAATTACAACTGTGTCACCCAATGGGATGTTTGAGACTGGTAATTGGATTCCAATGTAAATTACTTTTTAAATGTTTCAAACCCAAGGAATAAAATATGCTATTAGATTTAAGAGCAGTGATTATATTTCAGCCTGTGAGTCATTATAATGCAATAACAGTTCCAGCACCAGTAACATTACACTAGGTTCTCATTATTCAATATGACTGTTAATGTGTGCAAATGCAAGGATTTGCTATGAAATCTTTGTTAGCTTTCCCTCTATTCCCTTTAACAGGTTTAACCAAGTGGTCGAGGCACCATCTGAAATGGCATATCAAGTGTGTGATCGGTTTAGAGTGCATTAAAATCAATTTGGGTGAGAGTCTGGATGTATGACCGACCGATACATCAATACATGAAGAAATGTATGTTATGATTTAGCCTTTCTGTTGATTAGGGAGGGAGAGTACCCAAAAGCCCCAGACCCGTTTAAGGCTTCGCCAAATTGCAAAAAAAAAGTATCCAATGAATTATTAAAGATTAAAGATCACCTGGAAAGCTGTTCACATTTGGTAGAATAACTTAATTGAAAACACTAAAGTATCAGGACATGCTGAAGTGATGTATCATATCAGTGTGTGTGTGCGTGCGTGTACGACAGATGATGTGGGTCAAGAATTGGACTTTACAGTCACACAAAGACACACAAATAGAGGCAGAAGTGGAAGGTCATAGGAAACGATGCAAATGTATCAACCCCATACAAAAATGTCCATTAATTATAATCCACATAATAATTCACATTTCCTGTGGCTCCCTACTGTAGCAAACTGGCTCAAATGAAGATCCTACATCTGTACCATCTTTCAAGCATTTTGCAATGTGAAATGTGTGGGCAGCAGAAGCTGCAGCGTCATACAGTAGGGCTGTGGTACTGTACAGACAGAATTAAAGCCAAGCTCATGGCTGTGCCTGCCTGGTGGAAAAAGCTATTTTACAGACTCCAGAGGGAAGGTATGCTGATAGCAGGTCCATTGAGAGAGAGGATGGAGGATTCAACACTGCTCCTGCCCTCAATCTCAGGCAGCACAGAACAATTCACACAGCCCCTTCCTCCCTCCCCTTCCTGCAGTGCATACACTGTACCAGTAACCTTTAGAGAGGAGCTCCCTACTGCTCTAACACCCCAGCAGATCTATCCCTCTACCTTGTTCAATTCTTGTTCAATTCTCAACACATTGTGTCCTGTCTGACAGATCATTCTCACAACACTTAAAAGAAGCCTGATCCAGACCTATTTCAGTAAACATTTGAATTCAAATGTGGCGGTAACAGTGTCGAAGGCCTTGGAAAGATCTATAAATAAGGCAGCATAATGATTTTTATGATCTAAGCAATTTAACACAAAATGCATTTGAGAGTTCCGCTGTTCTGTGTGGGCGATTGCCTTTCATAGGGCTTGACTAACCTGAACTTCTGAGGTTCTACTTTGTTGAGCATAGGCACTGAGGTACTGAATCCTAGTCCTCTAATGGAGGAGATAGAAACATGTCCCATGTCTGCACAGAGAGACTGAAGGGAGAAGGAGAGAGCCCAGATCCTTGTCACCCCTCAGAGGCCACTGCCTCTCCCAGGTCCTCCCAGGCGGCTGCCCTTCCCCTCCCAGCTCCTCCCAGGCAGCTGCCACTCCCCTTCTAGCCCCTCCCAGGTGGCTGCCCCTCCCCTCCCAGGTGGGCCTTTGTACAGAGAGTGCAGACCTCTGTTGCATTATTCATCTATTCATGAGGCCAGGGTTATTTCTGGATGCTGTATTGACAGACATGTCATGCTCGTCTCATACGAGATGGAAGTGGAGAGGTGGAGTAGGGTAGATTATGTTTTTGCCTTGTCCTATTGTGTGTTATCGTCAGCCCCTGTGCTCTGAGTGAGGCGGAGGGGTCAGTGCATCAGAACACCAACTTACTTATCCACCGCTAAAAATACAGAGCTGTCAGATCTTGAATTTCCGTCAGTTTGTATAAAATGCTGCTGGTGTATGCTGGTGTGTTAAATGCACTGCACAAAAAGAACAGTGGCGCTATGGAAACCTCTCAATAGTGTGTTGGCTCTATGAATATTACCATATTTCCTGTAGTGATGTGGAAAGAAATGTACACAGTTACATATCGGGATAATATTTTTGACGATATATCGTATAGTTTTGACAATATCGCAATATTATTTTTGCTCAAGTTTACCGTACCTGCACCAAAACGCCAGTATTTTTCCTTCATAGCTTGTTCTCCATCTTCTTTTTAAATAGGGAGCCAATTTGTTTTCAGCACTTATTTCCACGACTGATCAAAACGCGCTTTCTCATTACTCTCTCTTGTCCCACTGCAGCAGACATATGGTGAGCAATATGTTTGGAACATCGAATCGCAATAAAATAACAGTATCAAATCGAAATACATATAGAATCATGAAAATCGCAATACATATCGTATCGGCAAGTAAGTACGTGATAATATAGTATCGTGAGGTCCCTGGCAACTCCCAGCCCTAATTTCAAATTGTGTTCTGAAGTGGCTTTTCCCTTACAATGCTATGCTGATGCCCAGGAGAGGGTGGAGAGGGTCGACTGGCCTTTTCCAGTGCCAGATTGTCCATTATTAGTCTCTAATTGGCTCTTCTTCCAAATATAATGGAAATCCCTCCCAGTTGTTTTATCCTCCAACATTCTTTCATCATAACTCAGACACGTACGTCTTATTTTCCTCAGACTGCTCCCTTCCTTTCAAACCTCGAGAGAACCTTTTCAAAGTAGTTTAATCCCTTTGAGGGGAGAAATACCCCCTCCTTCAATGTGCCCCTTTAGAGGTAACATTGAGACGGCTGTGAGGCAGATGAACAAAGGTGATGCATGCTTAAAAACATGTTAAAAATCAAAGAGCCATGGTCTGAGGCTGATGCCTTATGCCCTCTGGAAGCAGAGTTCCTCCATAATGAAGCCCTCATAACACTGCTTATTAATCCCAGGCCGTTCTTGAGCATTCTACATCCCCATTGTTTGTATTGTAGCTGTTACCAACTATAGATGTGTGTGTGTTTGTGTGTGTAATCCCTGTGTGGATGTCTGTGTTACTGTATCTAGTGAGCTTATAGGGCTCAGGTAGCCTTTGAATAGTGATGCATGAGTCCTGATAATGAGAAATCTTCTGATTCTCTACGCTCACCTTCGCAGAGGCAGACTACAGTACCTGCACTGTCAAGAGAAAACGCTGCTGGCATATTCACTGTGTTAGCTAATGGGGTGGGGGTCACGTTGGTGTGTAGGGAGGGGAAGGATGCAGGGAGGGGAGACGTCAATCATGCCTAAGAGTCTACAGTGCTGACGAGATCCTCTTGTTAGTCCAGAGTGCAATCAATCATTTAAAAGCGTTCTCACTCTGGGACGGCACCTTCAATCACTGTAGTGACTTATGATGCAGCCTCAGCCCAGGGTGATTCTCAGTCGCCCAGGCCAGCCTGCCAGCCAGCCAGTCAGTCAGCCAGTCAACCAGACATACTGTATTTCAACATGCCCTCTCCTTGTGTGCAGGTATCACATGGTGTCTGAATCGGCAGTGGTGATGTTTGGGAATTTTCCTGTCTCTCACTGAAGACAATGTGCTTTCATGACACATCCGTTGTCATGGTTTCACCTCCCAAATGGATGTGGTTTTGTATCATCTGTTCTGGTAGTGTATAGTCACTTTCTGTATGTCACCTTGCTCTTTTTAGGTTGTTATCGAAGTCATGGATCACTTGTTACAGATTGTTAGTGAGGGATGAGTGAAGAATGAGGAGGGGTGGAGGTGTTTTTGGAGTGGAGAGGAGTGTGGGTAACAGCAGCAGATTGCCTGATGTGATGTGATTGGTAAAAGGTGGGCTGAAGTGGCCTTGAGTTTGACTCACTGCCTGCCTCAGAACGTTCTGAGGGCCAACATGGCGGTTTATCATTTCCATGAATCCACACGCATACTTTAGGCTACAATACGTACTCTGTAGAGTTGCTCAGATGGAGAGGATGCTAGCTAGTAGCTACACATTAATTATATAATGTATATAATGTGTCATAGCTCTACCCATCTCCCAAGTACCCCATACATTTCAATTGATGATGGGGTACTCATTGCATCAGTGCAGTTTTTCCCACCAGGCCCAATTTAGAGGTTGGAAAACAAAGATATTTGCATTAAACTGGCTTTCCTCTGCCAGTGTTTTTTCTGCATTTGGATGATATGAAAATAAGTGGCTAGTTACCAGGGGTAGTGGTCCAGTTGGATCAGACTGTGAATGTGTGGATTGGATGAGATGAGAGCTGCCACCTGGCAGAGTGTGTTCAGAWTACTGTGGGCCTGTGGAGGTTTGTTCTGTCTCGTCAGTTTTAACACAGTTGTTAATCAAAATCAATTCAGTAATATTTGTGATTTTTTTATGTTACGGTTGAATAGTTTTAGTCTCTGCTGATGTTTTTGTCATATTTTTGCGAAATTAAGTCTGTTGCATGGATGAATGTAGGCAAATCAACTACCTTTATGGCACACACACATAAAACATTATAAATAGTATTATAGACTATTGAAACAAACTGTATGGGAAAGATTGCAGGCTTGAGCAATCAGTTAGTAGTGTATGTGGTCCCACATTAAAACACATTACTTAACCATACAGCAGCATAGACTGTATGACTACATCATGCTGTGCCGTGAGGAGAAAGCTGAATGAGTAAATGCTCTGACATTATTACAATTAGTTGAACTGCTTTAGGAGGCATTGTTCTTCTAATGACGATTAAACAATGTCATATGCTAAGACTAATTAGTGCTGCTTTTACACATATTTTGATTTCATAGACCCAAATGATAATTGGGTTTAGTGTTAATATAAAACATTTTCTGGAACATGGATTTTACTGACCAGTGACAGGACTCCTTTTGTATCTGCTGAGATGAAATTATTTTGAACATTGCATATTTTATCCCTGCCAGAGGAGACAGTAGCTATGGATGTGTTTGAAGTTGTACTTCAATGAGTGCATTTGTACTGTTGGGTCAGCTGTATGAATATATTCAACCACCACGACTGTGAGGGCAGACAGAATGAATCAACTCTGGCACATTGATATGCTGTAACCTGGTCATGGAATTCATGAGCGTGACTAGTGCTGTGAAGGTAATGGAATTTTGGATGATGGTTATTTGTCAGCCAAATGACCGCGGTCACTGTTATAACCGTTCAAATAGCAAAAACAAAAATAAATGTTCTCCTCTTCTGACTGCATGTGCTTGTTTAAGGCAAGGAGTATCAGTTTCATCATGTTAAGAGTCCATGTTACAGCAGAAACGGATTCAGCCGCATCTACGGTTATAATGGTTATCTTTTGACGGTTATGATGGTTATCTTTTTCACGACGGTCTTCATCGATAACGGTCGGTTACACAGTTATACGGTAATTGTGCCAGCCCTAAGCGTGACCCTATTTTCAGTCAACTATCTTCAGCCAACCACTTCATTCCATGATGGCGTAGCAGTCGGTTGTGTGTTGTTTTTGTCTTTGTCTTATCCCGTGTAAATAGACCTTTTTTTCTTCTTCTCGTATACATTTTAATCTCACTTTCTATCTATAAATGAAATATACTTTAATGCAACCCGCCTCACCCAATGTGGTACGGATCTGCTATTTTTATTCCTTATAACTGGAACCTCCGTCAGGAGCTATCCAGCTAACTAGCTACTAGTCTTTGTTAGCCACGGCAAGCAGTCTTCACCTTTTAGCTCAGACACCGCCAGCTTTAGCTCGCACAATACATGCCAGCCTGCACAGCGCGATATCAACCCAGAGCATACATCACCGGATTCCTGCCGCTCTGGATCATTACACTGGATCATCGCAGCTAGCAAACAACTCTGTCCCGAAGCAAGCACCAGTTAGCCTTGAGCTAGCCACGAGCTAGGCCCATATACCAGCTAATTCTAGGGCTACAATACCTCTTTTGCTAATTGGCCTGGACCCTTTTTTGTCGACACGGAGACCCGCCGATCAATCACGACTGGTCTGCCGACATGGTCGTCCGATGTGGTCTCAACGGGCTTTTCCGTTGCGACGTCGCCGAAGACCCATCTTCTTGCCTTGGCCCGCTAGCTTTCTAAGTGCCGTGTCTCCCACTCGCCTAGCGTAGTACTGACCTACTGAACGGCTCCTTGACTCACCTATTGCTGTTCTTTGGACACTATGATCACTCGGCTACACAGCTGATGCCCCCTGGACTGTTTCAATAACACGGTAACCTCATTATGTTTATCTGTCAGCCCCAGCCTCGAACTCAGGTCCTGTATGTACCTAAATGACCCGCTCTGCACATTCATCGCCATTTACCCGTTGTTGTCTGAGCTCTCCCGATCAACACATGTAACTGCTTTATGCCTCTCTTTAATGTCAATATTCCTGTCTCTAATGTCAATATGCCTTGTCTACTGCTGTCTCGGCTAGTCCTTATTGTATATTTCACTTTAGAGCCCTCAGTCCTGCTCACCTTGCCTTAGATAGCTCTTTTGTCCCACCCCATCACACATCCGGAGACCTCACCTGGCTTAACTGGTCCCACCAGAGGCAAAACCTCTCTCATCGTCACTAGGTTTACCTCCACTGTACTCACATCCTACCATATCCTTGTCTGTACATTATGCAGTGAATCTATTCTACCACGCCCAGAAATCTGCTCCTTTTATTTTCTGTTCCCACCGCATTAGACGACCAGTTCTTATAGCCTTTAGCCGTACCCTTATCCTACTCCTCCTCTGTTCCTCTGGTGATGTAGAGGTTAAACCAGGCCCTGTAGACCCCAATACCACACCTATTCCCCAGGCACTATCATTTGTTGACTTCTGTAACCGTAAAAGCCTTGGTTTCATGCATGTTAACATCAGAAGCCTCCTCCCTAAGTTTGTTTTATTCACTGCTTTAGCACACTCCGCCAACCCTGATCGTCCTAGCCAATGTGCTGAATCCTGGCTTACTGAAATTGCCATCCCAAAACTACAAACATTTTCCCCAAGATAGAACACCAAAGGGGGGCATTCTCCAATCTACTGCAGGGATAGTCTCAGAGTTCTTCATTCTATCCAGCTTGCCCAATCTATAGTTCGAGCTTCTACTTCTAAAAAATCCACCTTTCCAGAAATAAGTCTTTCACTGGTTGCTGCTTCTAGTTAACCCCCCTCAGCCCCCAGTTGGCCCCATTATCTTCCAGAGTTGAACCCCCAAATCTGTCAAACACACGGGCACCCTGCATAATCTCATCCTGGACCAACCTGCCCTCTAAATACACCTCACTGTCTTCAACCAGCCGATCTCGATATCACTGCTCAGTGCCTGCGTCCAAAATGCCTCCCGGTCAACACGACACCTCTCGATCACTGTTCACAACGCTCCCGTACATAACACTTCACGAGCCAGCGGCTTTTCTAATTAACTGGCCCAGTAGTACCTGGACGGAGTATTGACCTCAGATCCTGTCTACTACAGGAGCCTGGTTTCCTTTAAAAGTTCCTCACCATCTTAAATAAGAGCCCATTCAAAGAGTGTTGCACTAAGAACAATATAGGCCCTTGGTTCACTCCACCACTTGAGCTCCCTTGACCATGCACAAAAAATCCTGTGGCGTACTGCTATTTAGCATTCAAAAATCCTGCGATTTGCAACTTATCAGGGACAGTTTAGAACCCAATATTACACAGTCAGCATAGCGAAAGTAAGGCTAGCCTTTTTCACAACAGAAATGGGCATCCTTAGGCATAATCCAATAAGCGTTTTGGACACTGTAAAGTCCATGGAGAATAAGAGCACCTCCTCCCAGCTGCCCACTGCACTGAGGCTAGGAAACACTATCACTAACAATACATCCACAATAATCAGAGAATTTCAATAAGCATTTTTCTACGGCTGGCCATGCTTTCCACCTGGCTACCCCTACCCCTGCACCCCCCTGCAAGCAAACTTGCAAAGACCCCCCCCCCCCCCCCCCCCGCTTCTCTTCACCCAATCCAAATAGTGATGTTTTGAAAGAGCTGCAAAATATGGACCCCTACAAATCAGCTGGCTAGACAATCTGGGCTAGACCCTCTCTTTTCTAAAATGACCGCCGCAATGTGTGCAACCCCTATTACTAGCCTGTTCAACCTCTCTTTCATATTGTCTGAGATCCCTAAAGATTGGAAAGCTGCCGCGGTCATCCCACTCTTCAAAGGGGGAGACACGTAGTCCCAAACTGTTATAGACCTATATCCATCCTGCCCCTGCCTTCTAAAGTCTTCGAAAGCCAAGTTAACAAACGGATCACCGACCATTTCGAATCCCACCGTACCTTTGCTGCTATGCAATCTGGTCCGAGCTGGGTCATGTGTGGCAACTCAGCCACAATCAAAGTTCCAAACGATATCATAACCGCCATCATCAAAGACAGTACTGTGCAGCCATTCTTCATCGACCTGCGCAAGGCTTTCGACTCCTGTCAATCATCCACAACATTCTTATCGGCAGACTCAACAGCCTTGGTTTCTCAAATGACTGCCTCGCCTGGTTCACCAACTACTTCTCAGATAGAGTTCAATGTGTCAAATCGGAGGGCCTGTTGTCCAGACCTCTGGCAGTCTCTATGGGGGTGCCACAGAGTTCAATTCTCGGGCTGACTCTTTTCTCTGTATATATCAATGATGTCGCTCTTGCTGCTGGTGATTCTCTGATCGAACTCTACACAGACGACACCATTCTGTATACTTCTGGCCCTTCTTTGGACACTGTGTTAACAAACCTCCAGACGAGCTTCAATGCCATACAACTCTCCTTCCATGGCCTCCAACTGCAATTAAATGCTAGTAAATGCACGCTTTTCAACTGATCGCTGCCCGCACCCTCCCGACCGACTAGCATCACTACTCCAGACGGTTCTGATTTAGAATATTTGGACAACTACAAATACCTAGGTGTCTGGTTAGACTGTAAACTCTCCTTCCAGACTCTGGACTTTGGATCTCCAATCCAAAATTAAATCTAGAATCGGCTTCCTATTTCGCAACAAAGCCTCGTTCACTCATGCTGCTAAACATACCCTCATAAAACTGACAATCCTACCAATCCTTGACTTCGGTGATGTCATTTACAAAATAGCCTCCAACACTCTACTCAGCAAATTGGAATCAGTCTATCACAGTGCCATCCGTTTTGTCACCAAAGCCCCATATACTACCCACACTGTGACATGTATGCTCTCGTTGGCTGGCCCTCGCTTCATATTCGTCGCCAAACCCACTGGCTCTAGGTCATCTATAAGTCTTTGCTAGGTAAAGCTCCGCCTTATCTCAGCTCACGAGTCACCATAGCAACACCCACCCGTAGCATGCGCTCCAGCAGGTATATGTCACTGGTCATCCCCAAAGCCAACTCCTACTTTGGCCGCCTTTCCTTCCAGTACTCTGCTGCCAATGACTGGAATGATTTGTAAAAATCACTAAAGCTGGAGACTTATATCTCCCTCACTAACTTTAAGCATCAGCTGTCAGAGCAGCTTACCGATCACTGCACCTGTACACAACCCATCTGTAAATAGCCCACCCAATTACTTCATCCCCATATTGTTATTAGTTTTTTCTCTTTTACACCCCAGTATCTCTACTTGCACATCATCATCTGCACATCTATCACTCCAGTGTTCATGCTAAATTGTAATTATTATTATTAATTATTCGCCACTATGGCCCATTTATTTCCTTAGCTCCCTAATCTTACTACATTTGCACACACTGTATATATATTTTTCTATTGTGTTATTGACTGTACGTTTGTTTATCCCATGTGGAACTCTGTGTTATTTGTGTCGCACTGCTTTGCTTTATCTTGGCCAGGTCGCAGTTGTAAATGAGAACTTGTTCTCAACTGGCCTACCTGGTTAAATAAAGGTTAAATAAAAATAACATACTTGTACTGTATGTCGATTTACATGGACCTGCAAGTGATTGCCTGTTTATTGTTTCGGCAGAGTAACTATTCCCAAAGCATTCATGCTAAACAGCATGATATAATAAAAGTGGATTGTAAATTTGTTGATATGGTGTAAATAAAGAGTAAATAAAGCTTTGACTGATTGAATTACAGCCCTGTCTGTGTGCTGTGGAGTTGTGGAGGATTAGGGACAGTTAGGAGCTCTTTCTATGCATGCTGAGGCAATTTCACACCTTGTAAATTTAGAGGACAGAACTTCTAGATAAACAGGAGTAGGTTCTGAAAAAATCTGAAACTTACGATGCATAGTATGCCCATCTCCAAGTTAAGATGAACATGTAGAGCACTCTTACTAACAATAAGATTAACAAGACTACTATATTAGACGGTACAGTGCCATCTGAAATTATTGACACCCTTGATAAAGACACTGCATAAAATATTGACACTGCATAAAATAAATAATTAAAATACTGAGCTATATTGTATGTAAATAAATGGAGAAATTATATTATTTTATTCAAATACAATTGCTCAGAGAAAGAGATTTTGTTTATAATAATACTTTTTTTCTCAAAAAGGTAGGAGTCAAAATTATTGACACTCCTGTTTTTTTCAACACCTGTCAATGCCTCATCTTGCAAGGATAAGGGTACTCAGGCTTTTTCTAAAATGTTTAATGAATTGGAGAACACATTGGGAGGGATCTTTGACCATTCCTCTATACAGAATCCTTCCAGAAGCTCGCTATCATTTGTCTGTGATAATGGACTGCCCTCTTTCATTCAAACCACAGGTTTTCGTTGGGTTTCAAGTCCGGAGACTGAGATGACCATTGTAAAATGTTGATTTTTGTGGCCGATTAACATTGTCTTTGTGGATTTTAATATGTGCTTGGGGTTAAGATCCACAAGTTTCAGCCTCCTGGCAGAAGCAACAAGGTTTTTGGCTAAAATGTCCTGGTATTGGGTAAAGTTCATGATGCCGTTGACCTTTTTTAACATTTATTGAACCTTTATTTAACATGGTAAGTCAGTTAAGAACAAATTCTTATTTATAATGATGGCCTACCCCGGCCAAACCCGGACGACGCTGGGCCAATTGTGTGCCGCCCTATGGGACTCCCAATCATGGCTGGTTGTGATACTGACTGGAATTGAACCAGGGTCTGTAGTTACACTTCTAGCACAGAGATACAGTGCCTTAGACCGCTGCACCAATAAAATATTGTTTGGAGGATCTAGTTGCCTTTTAACTCATTTGTGCACCTAGCAAGAGACCATTTGGCTAGTGGTGTTTCTGTACTGTACAATGGCCTACATGTTATGGGAAAGTTTGAAAAACTCAAATCATCATGATATGAATTTGGCAGGCCTACTTTGCAGTCAATATTTAATTGGGATTTTTATTTTTTTGAAAGACTAGAAATGATGAATGAATTGCGCATCGCAAAGATTCAACCAAGACCATTTCAATAGCTGGTTTGTATACCCGTTGTTGCCTTAGTTAGCATTTACTGGTAGATGTCATAAGTTAAAACAATGCTCTTCCTACCTGAAAGATGATATTCCATCGAAACCAGGCTATTTGTGCGGCACACGTGATATTTCACATGCTTTGCGTTTGAGTACGCTATTTTCTGCATGGTTTCTCTATTGTACTACATAATTGATGCGATGTATAGTATACCTCCACTACACTACTTTGATACACATCAGTGGGGATTAAGAAGTGAGTATACACAATGCCAACTGAAGAATAAGTGGGTATACGGCGTATACCTGCTTATAGCCTCCACTAAACCACTGAATATGACAGGGTAAGAGGAGAAATAACACACTTGCAATACTACACTAGTAATTTCTGGCTGATTATGATACCTACATAAGTGTAAACACCCACAAAACCTACAATCCTCTCAATTGTGCATCTGCATCTGTAAAAGTTTGTGAAGGTTTTAGGTGACAAGCCAAGTTTCTTCAGCCTCCCGAGGTTGACGAGGCACTGTTGCATCTTCTTCACCACGCTGTCTGTGTGGGTGGACCATTTCAGTTTGCCCGTGATGTGTACGCCGAGGAACTTAAAACTTTCCACCTTCTCCACTACTGTCCCGTCGATGTGGATAGGGGGGTGCTCCCTCTGCTGTTTCCTGAAGTCCACGATCATCTCCGTAGTTTTGTTGACGTTGAGTGAGAGGTTATTTTCCTGACACCACACTCCGAGTGCCCTCAACTCCTCCCTGTAGGCTGTCTCGTCATTGTTGGTAATCAAGCCTACCACTGTAGTGTCGTCTGAAAACTTGATGATTGAGTTAGAGGCGTGTATGGCCACACAGTCATGGGTGAACAGGGAGTACAGGAGAGGGCTGAGAACGCACCCTTGTGGGGCCCCAGTGTTGAGGATCAGCGGAGTGGAGATGTTGTTTCCTACCTTCAAGCGAGTGCTACTTGATAGTCATATAGTTCAGTTAGCTTTCTTGGGAACAGGAACAATGGTGGCCATCTTGAAGCATGTGGAGACAGCAGACTGGGATAGGGATTGATTGAATATGTCTGTAAACACACCAGTCAGCTGGTCTGCGCATGCTCTGAGGACGTGGCTAGGGATGCCGGCTAACACGTGTAAATGTTTTGCTCGCGTCGGCCACGGAGAAGGAGAGCCCACAGTCTTAAGTAGCGGGCCATGTCGGTGGCACTGTGTTGTCCTCAAAATGTTATGTTTACCATATTAAATTATCATTGAATTTGCGCACACATTGATGACTGGTATGAATGTAGGATCATATTTTAGGAGCAGGACAACACACCCTCTTCTTGACTGATGACTATCATAAGGGCATGTACGTGGCTTATATGATTATGATGGTCATAATGCTTCTTGACGGTGTCATAAAGTTTATTTTCTTAGTCCAATGGTGCATCCGTAAATTCGCTCTGGCCATCTACTCCGATATCAGAGCGCTCTCGTCTCAGTGTGCCAGAGAGCAGAATAACTGCCGAATTTACGAACGCTCAACACGCATTGAATATGGCCTCTCTGTGTTAGTGATGGCTGTTTAWCAGTCTGATGGCCTTGAGATAGAAGCTGTTTTTCAGTCTCTCGGTCCCTGCTTTGATGCACCTGCACTGACGACGCCTTCTGGATGGTAGCGGGGTGAACAGGCAGTGGCTCGGGTGGTTGTTGTCCTTGATGATCTTTTTGGCCTTCCTGTGACATCGGGTGGTGTAGGTGTCCTGGAGGGCAGGTAGTTTGCCCCCGGGCGATGCATTGTCAGGACCGCACCACCCTCTGGAGAGTACTGTTGATGCAAATCTTACTGCTAAAAACTATGTTGTATGTCTCATCAGCCATGTGGAAGGGGGCTTGGCTCAGCTTGCTTGCATCTCTACACCAAAACTGTTTTATCATGCTTCCAGATGAGAGGCCTTTGAATCCGGTTATCATTGCGCCAGTTAAGAGGAGTGGCAGAGTAGATTGGCAGTTCAACGCATCAGTATGCAGGCAGTGCAGCACTTCTGGACATGTGCGCAGGAGAATACAGTATTATGATCCCCAGTTCATTGAAAAATCCAGCAGCTCCATGCAGCATGCTATAGAGCCAATCTGACTGACGCTTTGAGAGCTGCAGTTAAATATTTGCAGAACTGCTGACTAGAAGACGGGGGAAATGAGGAAGGGTGATGGTTTAATCCGATTCTAGCAGGGTGTTATACACACCTTCATCCATGCCAGACCTGTTGTCCTGGCCCCTGAACCATGCAGCTAGGTAATTACTGCTGTCTGACAAAACCACAGACATGCGCACCACACACACACAACACACACACAACACACACACACACACACAACACACACACAACACACACACACAACACACAACAAGCACACACAAACACATGATTCACACACACACACACACACACACACACACACACACACACTACACACACTACACACACTACACACACTCCCTTTACATTCTGACAGGATTATTTCAAAGAGATTTGAAAATTAAAGTGGGCTAATATGTTGTTTTATTGCACCGGAATTGTGTGGAGTTATCAAACTACACAGTACATTGGGTTTAGTGAGTAAGATTCAAGAATTGAAAACACTCGCCCTTATTATAACGTTTTAGTTTTCGGTGTTTCTAAACCAGGGATGGGCAACTTTGATAGGGGTGGGGGCCACAAAAAACAGAACTCACCATGAGGGGCTGCAGTGACTCGTGGGTCTGCGTACCCACATCCAATTTTAACGGCCCCCCTCTCGAACCGCAAAGACCACATTTTTACGTTTTAAAGTTTAAAATGTCCTGCATTTCTGCACATTTTGCAATGGGGCATAGAGAAAATGTTGCCATTTTAAAGCAAGTTTTCTGCAATTATACACATTGCTATGGGGTGGAGAGAAGATTTTGCTATTTGATAACTAATTTCATGCTATTCTATTCATTTTTCCATGGGACAGAGAGACAAATGTGTGGTTTTACAGCAAATTACCTGCAGTTCTACACATTTTGCCATAGGGTGGAGACAAATGTTTGCAGTTTTTAATATGACAACTGATGATCAATTTATTACATTTTTTACTGGTCTGTGGGCCTACAAAAGGTGGGCTGCCAGTTGCCCATCCAAGTTCTTAACTGTTCTACTTTACCTAGAAGCTAGCTTTGAGTATAAATAATAATCCCTAAAAAGAGAAAACATGTAATGTTCCCATCTTTTAGTTGATTTACATTAAATGCCACTGCAAAATAGGTTTCGGAACAGTAACAGTGATTTTGTATAAATATTTAAGATGCAGTTATTAGTGGAGTCACAGATATTTTTCCATGTTGTGTGTTTTCTAAGGTATTACAACTTTATAATGGGTCTGTGGAGCTTTATTCCCCACTCCATTTTCCCACAATGCATAAACTAATCCAAATAGCTTTTTAGCACTCAATGTGTACGTGTCTGGTACATTTTAAAATATAAATTACTGTATGCATATTCTAACAAAACAGGGCCTCGACGCATTGTAGCATCTCACAGTGTGCACATGCTGTATAGTTAACGAGTCTGCAGATGACAAAATCTATCTTATTCACTTATACTAGTTATAAAAAAATATTGCACAGCAGCTGTATGGTTTTCAACGTCTTTCATTGGAACCCCCCATCCCTATTCTTGAACCTGTTGTTTTTCATCCTAATAGACAACAGTTAAAAGTAGTCCGTCACCCACATACAAATTGTATTTCATTGTTAAAGAGACAAAACAACCCAAGAGAGCCCCATTTAAATTAGCACTCAAGTTATTGAAAAACAAATCCTGTTGAAGAACAATATCCCAAGTATAAATACCGTAATGTACACACATTTAAGGGTAGAGAAAATGTTTTGAGATAGTGTGTTTTAGACACAATTGCAAACTTCAAGAGTTGGCCTTAAATTTGTCTTATGGGTTTACTCTGGTGTCATTGGCCTCCCTCCTTGCTTGATGAAACAACAGAAAGGGAAAGGGGGATACCTAGTCAGTTGTACAATTGAATGCCTTCAACTGAAATGTGTCTTCTGCATTTAACCCAACCCCTATGAATCAGAGAGGTGTGGGGGGCTGCCTTAATCGACATCCACGTCATCAACACCCGGTGAACAATAGGAGCAAAAAGGACAAAAGAGGAACCCCCCCGGACTTGTGCCATGTCATATCATACCTGGACCACCTATTGAGATGTGGCTAAGTTTGTTAAGTAAATCAGGTGATAATTGACGTGAATAGGAGACAGGAGTATGTCTTAAAGACATGGCTGTGTGAGACTCATCAGCAATGACTAGGACCTAATGGGACAGCACACAGAGAGGGTGCTCTCTTTCTCAACCGCACAGAGACATCGATAAATCAATGGGACTGGACTGGGGTGGATGTTTGGATACAGATGCTGAAATAATGACTGCACAGTGCCTTCTGAGAGTATTCACACCCCTTGACCTTTTCCACATTTTGTTGTGTTATAGCCTGATTTTAAATGTAGATTTTTATGGTCACAGGCCTACACACAATACCCCATAATGTCAAAGTGGATTTTTATAAATATATATTTTATTTTTTACAAATGTATTTAAAAAATACAAAGCTGAAATGTCTTGAGTCAATAAGTATTCAACCCCTTTATTATGGCAAGCCAAAATAAGTTCAGGAGTACAAATTTGCTTAACAAGTCACACTCTGTGTGCAATAATAGTGTTTAACAGGATTTTTTAAATGACTACCTCATCTCTGTACCCATACATACAATTATCTGTAAGGTCCCTCAGTCGAGCAGTGAATTTCAAACACAGATTCAACCACAAAGACCAGGGAGGTTTTCCAATGTGAAATTATTAATTGCACTTTGGATGGTGTGTCAATACACCCAGTCACAAACAAAGATACAGGGGTCCTTCCCAACTCAGTTGCCGGAGAGGAAGGAAATCGGTCAGGGATTTCACCATGAGGCCAATAGGGACTTTAAAACAATTAGAATTTAATGGCTGTGATAAGAGAAAACTGAGAATGGATCAACAACAATGTAGTTACTCCACAATACTAACCTAATTGACTGTTTTCAACAAGGCACTAAGGGCCCAATTCCAACTTAGGAAACTAAGCCTTCCTTATGCACGTCTTTCCTATGCAATTCTCAGTGGTTGGTATTCAGACTTACCTTATGATATTGCGTAACGGATTTTGCAGGCATGGTTCCCTTGCATGTGCTGAAAAAATTTAATTCAACAGCTGAAAACCCTTCCACTTGCTGGCCAACACATTTTCTCATGGAGTTTTAATTCAACAGAGGTTTCAGTACATTTACAGTGGGGCAAAAAAGTATTTAGTCAGCCACCAATTGTGCAAGTTCTCCCACTTTAAATGATGAGAGAGGCCTGTAATTTTCATCATATGTACACTTCAACTATGACAGACAAAATGAGAAAAAAAAATCCAGAAAATCACACTGTAGGATTTTTTATGAATTTATTTGCAAATTATGGTGGAAAATAGGTATTTGGTCAATAACAAAAGTTTATCTCAATACTTTGTTATATACCCTTTGTTGGCAATGACAGAGGTCAAACGTTTTCTGTAAGTCTTCACAAGTTTTTCACAACACGTTGCTGGTATTTTGGCCCATTCCTCCATGCAGATCTCCTCTAGAGCAGTGATGTTTTGGGGCTGTTGCTGGGCAACACGGACTTTCAACTCCCTCCAAAGATTTTCTATGGGGTTGAGATCTGGAGACTGGCTAGGTCACTCCAGGACCTTGAAATGCTTCTTACGAAAGCACTCCTTCGTTGCCCGGGCGGTGTGTTTGGGATCATTGTTATGCTGAAAGACCCAGCCACGTTTCATCTTCAATCCCTTGCTGATGGTAGGCTTTACTTTGGTCCCAGCTCTCTGCAGGTCATTCACTAGGTCCCCCGTGTGGTTCTGGGATTTTTGCCCACCGTTCTTTGTGATCATTTTGACCCCACGGGGTGAGATCTTGCGTGGAGCCCCAGATCGAGGAGATTATCAGTGGTCTTGTATGTCTTCCATTTCCTAATAATTGCTCCCACAGTTTGATTTCTTCAAACCAAGCTGCTTACCTATTGCAGATTCAGTCTTCCCAGCCTGGTGCAGGTCTACAATTTTGTTTCTGGTGTCATTTGACAGCTCTTTGGTCTTGGCCATAGTGGAGTTTGGAGTGTGACTGTTTGAGGTTGTGGACAGGTGTCTTTTATACTGATAACAAGTTCAAACAGGTGCCATTAATACAGGTAACGAGTGGAGGACAGAGGAGCCTCTTAAAGAAGAAGTTACAGGTCTGTGAGACCAGAAATCTTGCTTGTTTGTAGGTGACCAAATACTTATTTTCCACCATTTAATTTGCAAATAAATTCATTAAAAATCCTACAATGTGATTTTCAGGATTTTCTTTTCTCATTTTGTCTGTCATAGTTGAAGTGTACCTATGATGACAATTACAGGCCTCTCTCATCTTTTTAAGTGGGAGAACTTGCACAATTGGTGGCTGACTAAATACTTTTTTGCCCCACTGTATCTTAAGCCATCCCTTTAAATACGGTGTACCCCCTAAAATTGATGTCCATGTGGAAATCTAATTAGAATAATTAAAACATCCCCAGAAAAATCTGTCAGTTTAAACTAGACATATGTTTTTTGCATTGGATGAATTTCAATCCAACGCATCCGCCTATGTCACAAAAACTATTATGACCCTTCTATGGAAAGATGAGACTATCCCCTCATTTCAAAAACAGTGATTGATAGGCAGCTTAAACCTCTTGAATTATTGGGTTCAAATACACATTTAGATGTGTGAACAGCCATCCACAACAACCACAATCCATAAATCACAAATAGCTAAATGAGAGAGCAGCAGTGTGATTCACATCAACACGCTATGTAGATATCAATATTAAGTGATATCCGTATCGCCGTTGACTACACCACTGCTGTCATCCTTACCTTCAAGCGTTTATTCAAGTTGGATAATCTTTGGATGCCAACCATTGGAAGACATAGCTTGGACTGTAGCCTACAAAAGCCTATTCCTGCTCTTTTCCCATGATCCATCAGACACATTTGGTGTGTCATCATAGTGGTCTCTGACTTGTGGTCAGACTCGCTCGGGTGGAACAAGCTTAAACCTGCGCCTTTGTTTAATGCTAATTTGATTATCATTGAGAAAACAGAGAATTGACAGATTTCTTTTTTCACAAACATCCTTTCTGAATTTAAAAGTAATCCTCTAAGTAATAATTTTTATAAGTATCTGTAATCTGATTATGATATTTTTGCTGGTAACGTAACAGATTACAGTTACCGTTTTTTTGTAATCCCTTACATGTACATGTAATCCGTTACTCTCCAACCCTGCTGAGGACAGACGATTTTTACACACTATGCACTTGGCAGTCCAGTTCTGTGAGTTTGTGTGGCCTACCACTTCGCTGCTGAGCCATTGTTGCTCCTAGATGTTTCCACTTCACAATAACACCAATTACAGTTGACCGGGACAGTTCTAGCAGGGCAGAAATTTGACGAACTGACTTGTTGGAAAGGTGGCATCCTATGACGGTGCCACGTTGAAAGTCACTAAGATCTTCAGTAAGGCCATTCTACTGCCAATGTTTGGCAATGGAGATTGCATGGCTGTATACACCTGTCAGCAACAGGTGTGGCTGAAATAGCCGAATCCACTATTTTGAAGGGGTGTCCACATACTTTTCTATATATCTGGTTTGGAGAGCCTTTATGCACGAAAAATATATACTGAGTGCACAAAACATTAAAAACACCTTCCTAATATTGAGTTCCATCAATAAGGGATCATATCTTTCACCTGCATTCAGCTGGTCAGTCTATGTCATGGAAAGAGCAGGTGTTCAATGTTTTGTACACTCAGTGTTTTGATGAATAAAAAATAGTGGTTTGATTAATTCTGAAAATGGTCACATTCAGTTCTTTAACCCATGGTAATGTTGGAAGATTAGTGTACATATAATGATACTAGGGAGAATAGTGTACAGTCGTGGCCAAAATTTTTGAGAAGGACACAAATATAAATTTTCACAAAGTCTGCTGCCTCAGTGTCTTTAGATATTTTTGTCAGATGTTACTATGGAATACTGAAGTATAATTCCAAGAATTTCATAAGTGTCAAAGGCTTTTATTGACAATTACATGAAGTTGATGCAAAGAGTCAATATTTGCAGTGTTGACCCTTCTTTTTCAAGACCTCTGCAATCCGCTCTGGCATGCTGTCAATTAACTTCTGGGCCACATCCTGACTGATGGCAGCCAATTCTTGCATAATCAATGCTTGGAGTTTGTCAGAATTTGTGGGTTTTTGTTTGTCCACCCGCCTCTTGAGGATTGACCACAAGTTCTCAATGGGATTAAGGTCTGGGGAGTTTCCTGGCCATGGACCCAAAATATCGATGTTTTGTTCCCCGAGCCACTTAGTTATCACTTTTGCCTTATGGCCCATCATGCTGGAAAAGGCATTGTTCGTCACCAAACTGTTCCTGGATGGTTGGGAGAAGTTGCTCTCGGAGGGTGTGTTGGTACCATTCTTTATTCATGGCTGTGTTCTTAGGCAAAATTGTGAGTGAGCCCACTCCCTTGGCTGAGAAGCAACCCCACACATGAATGGTCTCAGGATGCTTTACTGTTGGCATGACACAGGACTGATAGTAGCGCTCAACTTGTCTTCTCGGAACAAGCTTTTTTCCGGATGCCGCAAACAATCGGAAAGGGGATTCATCAGAGAAAATGACTTTACCCCAGTCCTCAGCAGTCCAATCCCTGTACCTTTTACAGAATATCAGTCTGTCCCTGATGTTTTTCCTGGAGAGAAGTGGCTTCTTTGCTGCCTTTCTTGACACCAGGCTATCCTCCAAAAGTCTTCGCCTCACTGTGCGTGCAGATGCACTCACACCTGCCTGCTGCCATTCCTGAGCAAGCTCTGTACTGGTGGTGCACCGATCCCGCAGTTGAATCAACTTTAGGCGACGGTCCTGGCACTTGCTGGACTTTCTTCGGCGCCCTGCAGCCTTCTTCACAACAATTGAACCGCTCTCCTTGAAGTTCTTGATGATCCGATAAATGGTTGATTTAGGTGCAATCTTACTGGCAGCAATATCCTTGCCTGTGAAGCCCTTTTTGTGCAAAGCAATGATGACGGCACGTGTTTCCTTGCAGGTAACCATGGCTGACAGAGGAAGAACAATGATTCCAAGCACCTTTTGAAGCTTCCAGTCTGTTTTTCGAACTCAATCAGCATGACAGAGTGATCTCCAGCCTTGTCCTCGTCAACACTCACACCTGTGTTAACGAGAGAATCACTGACATGATGTCAGCTGGTCCTTTTGTGGCAGGGCTGAAATGCAGTGGAAATGTTTTTGGGGGATTCAGTTCATTTGCATGGCAAAGAGGGACTTTGCAATTCATCTGATCACTCTTCATAACATTCTGGAGTATATGCGAATTGCCATCATATAAACTGAGGTAGCAGACTTTGTGAAAATTCATATTTGTGTCATTCTCAAAACGTTTGGCCACGACTGTACAATAGTAGACTATAACCTCTATTGCCTGCACTAACCATGGAACTGTGATGACACAGCCAAGTATTGCGCCATGCGTCGGTTTCAAACTGTTATGCCTTGATCTGTGCTCTGCTCCATAGCGATTTAATTAGCTTACTTTTTAAATTTTTTATATATTGTCAACCGTTACTAATGAACCTCAGCAACAACCACATGGCCGTGATGGTGTTTACAGAGGAAGCAAATGAAGGTAAACAAAACAATGTAATTAAATGGAATGATAATGTAGTCTATACCAACTGAAGGGAACTAACAGTAAATTGGCAGTTGAATATGTGTTTGTTATTAGGCCTTCTGCCAGTCTATGCTGATAATGGCTAATATTTAACATGATAGACATAGGAAACAGTGAATGTCTGGGTAGCCTATAACTAAACATTTGAGAGTTCCCATCCCTGCAAGTTAAAAGGCTACAATTAAAATTTTGCATAATGGCACAGCATTTCATAAATTGTACTGTGAGAAAGTTGATATGTTGATATTCTTCATTTTACTGCCATATGACTGGTTTCACATTTGTCTCCAACGATTATAAGGTAAAATAGATCTAAAACAAGTGTCATTTATATTTACAATTCCCTTATCCAAACAAATTACAAATTTACATAGCTCTTATCAATAGTTCTTATCAAGTTGTAAATTATAGTGCATGGAGAATGCTGTTATTTCTATGGGGGAAAAAAGAAAGCAGATGCTTTTTCCCACATCCGGCCCGTTCATTAGGCAGATTGACCGGGGCGGCATTTTTCGAGATAAACTACCCAAGACGCACCTACAACAACAACACATAAAACCTCACATAATTCTGCCCAGACCATGACAATTTCTCTCAACCAGTGGCATATGGGCTTTTTAGGTGAGCGCTGATGCTGCCCTTTGATAAGCAGTGCCCACTTTGTCAAAGGCAGGGGCGCAAAATATTTTACTTGTGAAGTCCCAGCGTGCCTCTCCAGGGTCCTGTTGGAGAGACGCATCTCTGCAGCGCTCCACTAACGTTCTGTCAAGAAAATAATCGAACATAAATCATGTTGCAGATATAGGATATGGTAGAAAGAGTATGTAGACTTTGCTGTAGGCTACTGGCTGGAGATAAAATTTATGACAATGTAATAGACATTTTTACATCATGCAGGTTTATCCAATCAAATAGCCTAAGCTAAATGGCGGTCAATCAACTTAAAAATGCGCTGTCAGAATAGTCGTGGACAGGCAAAAGGTCAAAACCAGATCAGAGTCCAGAAGGTACAGAGTGGCAGGCAGGCTCGAGGTCAGGGCAGGCAGACTGGTCAGGCACGCGGGTACAGTCCAGAAAACAGGCAAGGATCAACCCCGGGAGAACTAGCAAAAGGGAGAATAGCAAAAGCAGGCGCATGGGAAAAACACACTGGTTGACTTGAAACAGACACGACGAACTGGCACAGAGAGACAGGAAACAGGGATAAATACACTGGGGAAAATAAGCGACACCTGGAGGGTGTGGAGACAATCACAGGGACAGGTGAAACAGATCAGGGTGTGACACTGTTCATCTGCTCATCCACTACATGTTAAAGACTGTGTCCTATTTGATTTAGCTCATTGTTAACAATGGACACTGTGTTATGTGGTTGTCACCTGATCAGTAGTTCAATAAGCCCCCTTTCCCATGTGCCTTCACACTGATAGGGTTAAATCAGTAACAGTCAAACATGGTGGTCATGATATGTAAATTATTGATTTTGGATTCTCATTTTAATGTGACATGACACAAAATCCATGTTAGTTAAGAATATATTGTTGTATCATTACTTACACAGTACATCCTGTATTTCGCTACTTATACAAGTAGGTAGGCTTAAATGACTTGTGGAATCAAATCAAATCCAATTTTATTGGTCACATACACATATTTAGCAGATGTTATTGCGGGTGTAGCGAAATGCTTGTGTAATCTAACAATTTACAACAATACACACAAATCCATAAGCAAAAGAATGGAATCAATAAATAAATAAGTAGGTAGTAGGTACGGTACTATACAACCGTGTAGAAGAAAATGACATTGCAGTGCAGCGATAAAAGCAAGATGCAAATATCCTTTTTGTTATTACTGTATACATTTGTTTCTACTCCATTTCAAGCGATGAGGTAGTTGTGAAGTTGCCCTCCTCGCACATGGTGGTGATAGAATGGAGTAATGACTCTGTGATGGAGTCAGCTGACAGTCTCAATAAAACTGAAGGGGTTTGTTCCAATGTTCACAGAGGTAAACTGCTGAGAAGGTAGGATTATTATTTTTTCAACCTCCTTCTGGTATGTTTATGTAGGTGGGTCTCATGCTGATTTCTGCTTTTGTCTCTCTCTGCAGCACAACAGCGTTAGTGGGTGAAAGTCTAACCCACTGCCAAGATCAGGGGAGAGAATGAGCATCCAAAATGGCTCCCTATTTAGTGTGCTATATTTGACCAGAGCACAATGGGTAGTGCGCTAGATGGGGAATAAGGTGCCATTTGAGACGCAGGCAAAGGGTAAAAATCCCATCCTCCAGCTGGGTCGTCGCCCCAGTCACACAGATAGCCGCAGGCTTCAGAGAATAGGAACTGTGCTTCTCCATGCTTTAAATGAGTCTGTCACCGTGGGTGGCACCATCAAACCTGCAGACATTCAGTGCTGCCTGAGTGTTATGCTGTATTCCTCACCATCAGACCTGCAGGACATTCAGTGCTGCCTTAGTGTTATGCTGTATTCCTCAACACAGCCTGCACGACATTCAGTGCTGCCTGAGTGTTAAGTGCTGCCTGAGTGTTAAACTGTATTCCTCACCATCAAACCTGCAGACATTCAGTACTGCCTGAGTGTTATCTGTATCCTCACCATCAGACCTGCAGACATTCTGTGCTGCCTGAGTGTTAAACTGTATTCCTCACCATCAAACCTGCAGACATTCAGTACTGCCTGAGTGTTATACTGTATTCCTCACCATCAGACCTGCAGACATTCTGTGCTGCCTGAGTGTTAAACTGTATTCCTCACCATCAAACCTGCAGACATTCAGTACTGCCTGAGTGTTATACTGTATTCCTCACCATCAGACCTGCAGACATTCTGTGCTGCCTGAGTGTTAAACTGTATTCCTCACCATCAGACCTGCAGACATTCTGTGCTGCCTGAGTGTTAAACTGTATTCCTCACCATCAGACCTGCAGACATTCAGTGCTGCCTGAGTGTTAAACTGTATTCCTCACCATCAGACCTGCAGACATTCTGTGCTGCCTGAGTGTTAAACTGTATTCCTCACCATCAAACCTGCAGACATTCAGTGCTGCCTGAGTGTTAAACTGTATTCCTCACCATCAACCTGCAGACATTCAGTCTGCCTGAGTGTTATACTGTATTCCTCACCATCAGACCTGCAGACATTCTGTGCTGCCTGAGTGTTAAACTGTATTCCTCACCATCAAACCTGCAGTGCTCAGTACTGTCCTGAGTGTTATACTGTATTCCTCACCATCAACCTGCAGACATTCTGTGCTGCCTGAGTGTTAAACTGTATTCCTCACCATCAGACCTGCAGACATTCGTGCTGCGCTGAGTGTTAAACTGTATTCCTCACCATCAGACCTGCAGACATTCAGTGCTGCCTGAGTGTTAAACTGTATTCTCACCATCAGACCTGCAGACATTCATGTGCTGCCTGAGTGTTAAACTGTATTCCTCACCATCAGACCTGCAGACATTCAGTGCTGCCTGAGTGTTAAACTGATTTCCTCACCATCAGACCTGCAGACATTCAGTGCTGCCTGAGTGTTAAACTGTATTCCTCACCATCAGACCTGCAGACATTCAGTCTGCCTGAGTGTTAAACTGTATTCCTCACCATCAGACCTGCAGACATTCTTGGCTGCCTGAGTTGTAAACTGTATTCCTCACCATCAGACCTGCAGACATTCTGTGCTGCCTGAGTGTTAAACTGTATTCCTCACCATCAGACCTGCAGACATTCAGTGCTGCCTGAGTGTAAACTGTATTCCTCACTATCAGACCTGCAGACATTTAGTGCTGCCTGAGTGTTAAACTGGATTCCTCACATCAGACCTGCAGACATTCAGTGCTGCCTGAGGTTTAAACTGTATTCCTCACCATCAGACCTGCAGACATTCAGTGCTGCCTGAGTGTTTAAACTGTATTCCTCACTATCAGACCTGCAGACATTCAGTGCTGCCTGAGTGTTAAACTGTATTCCTCACCATCAGACCTGCAGACATTCAGTGCTGCCTGAGTGTTACTGTATTCCTCATCATCAGACCTGCAGACATTCTGTGCTGCCTGAGTGTTAAACTGTATTCCTCACCATCAGACCTGCAGACATTCAGTGCTGCCTGAGTGCCATACTGTATTCCTCACCATCAGAAGATGGGGTCGCAGTGTCTAAGCATACTGTTGTCAGTGGATAAAGTTTTTGCAGAAATAGGCTTTCCGGTTCAACCATTTGGTTCGGATCACTTCACTCGTTGTGCCAAACTGATTGACAGTGGCATTGAATTCTCTTCCTACATCTACAGTACCTGACAACTTTTTGAGCAATTAATCAAGCATATTTTTCTATAAACTGTAACCCATGTATCAGTGCTAATCCTTCAGTGTATTTTAAAGTCATTTGCAAAAGCATAGGAAAGAAAGAAAATCATTATATTGTTGTTCCAAGGAAGAGACTTAAGGAAACAATTTATTCTATGAATACTGTATAAGGCATGAGAACCAGAATGTATTCAACTGATGAATTCTCACTTTGTCATTGGCGGGTCTTGGTTCAGTGCATCACTCCTGCTGTGGCTCAGTGGGCTCTCGGCACTAGAGGTAGGCCTACACTAAAATAAATCTGCAATATTTTATATTTATGGGGCAAAGACGGATTTCAGTCTGAATATTTTTAAAGTGAGGACGCGTTATTATACAAAGTTATAAGTAGCAGTGTTCAATTTGCTCACGGGGTGATTTTTGGTTTGGAAATATGCAAAGCACCTGTTAACTACAAAAAATGTAAAAGCTGTTAGCCTACATTATCCGAGCACTCCTGGTTAACACTAGCTCCCAGTCATATACAACAGAGGAGGAAAGGGGGGGTGCTCTGTAGTTGTCAACCCAATCCAACCCCCCCTCACTGCAGCTCCTACACTGTACTCTACTGCTCCAAAATACCAAACAAAGTGATGTTGGTTTGATGTTTGATAAACATATACTTTGTTTTATGATCCACTCCACTCTATAGATAGTTGGTACTCTATACTCTCTGTACAGTAGGTGTGTGTTAATGTCCCTCTCTTCCTCTGCAGTTCTCCGACCACTCCCTCTCTGTAGCCCCTTGCAGTCTCATTACAGGCCCTTTAGACAGCTAATTGGTGAATCACTCAATCAGTCAATTAGTAAATCATTCAATTAGGCCCTGGAGGACAGGCAGTGGCGTAAAAAGTACAACATTTTCATACTTGAGTAAAAGTAAAGATACCTTAATAGAAAATGACTCAAGTAAAAGTGAAAATCACCCAGTAAAATACTACATGAGTAAAAGTCTAAAAGTATTTAGTTTTAAATATACTTAAGTTTCAAAAGTAAATGTAATTGGTAAAATATACTTAAGTATCAAAAGTAAAACAAACGCTGTAAATCATCAAAGAATCAAAATTCTTTATATTACGCAATCAGCACAATTTTCATGTTTTTTTATTTACGGATAGCCAGGGGCGCACTTCAACACACAACATAATTTACAAATTAAGCATATGTGTTTAGTGAGTCTGCCAGATCAGAGGCAGTAGGGATGACCATGGTTGTTCTCGAGATAAGTGTGTGAATTGGACCATTTCACTTCCTGCTAAGCATTCAAAATGGAATGAGTACTTTTGGATGTCAGGGAAAATGTAAAATGTTCATAATGCATTTTCTTTAGGAATCTAGTGGAGTAAAAGTTGCCAAAAATATAAATAGCAAAGTAAAATATAGATACCCCCAAAAAACAACTTAAGTAGTACTTTAAATTATTTTTACTTAGTTACTTTACACCACTGAGGATAGGCCTCATGCAGAGTTTAAAATAAACTCAGCCAATCAATCAGAATTTCCACAACTAATTTTTTACTTAAGAATTGAATCTCTGGGTATTGAATGATTCAGGTTTGTGTGAGGCGGTTTCCCTCTCCTCTCCTCTCCGGGGGAGTTGGGATATGCAAAAAACACATTTCCAATTCACACGCATATTAATACACACTTGTACATGTGTGAAATTGGAGAAATATAAGCACCCACCAAATAATAAGAATAATAGCTTTTGGTTTTGTTTTACATGTTGAGTCCATCGTTGCTCTGTCGAGGGGATTTGTTGTTCTACATTGCCTCCCCAAATGACAACCCACTTTACTGCTTTGGAAAGCAGAGTTGCTAGGTTACATAACGCTGTTTTAACAAGATGTGAGCGGGATAGTCTTAGTATTTTGTCTTTAAGATGAATTGCCAGAAAAAATGCCCATGAATATAACTATAGAAGATTTTTTTCTCCAAATCTGAGTGATACATTATGCACCATAGCTGTTTTTCATCACGTTGTCTCATACATTTGCATTTTAAGCAAGTAGGAATGTCAAATGGATTGCCATAGTTTTGTACTTTGCAATGTTAACTCTCCACTTACTGCCATCTACATGTCCTTTTATATTCTCCTTGAATAAGACAGTATCTGCTTTCCTGTCCATCAGTCGATACACAGTATGTGCTGTATGTGTGTGTATACAGTAATGTGTGACTTTATGCTTATAAACTGTTGTTTACATAATACATACTGTAGTGTAGGCTACATGTAGTACACATGCACAATTTCAGTGCATAACACCCACAGCAGATTCCAGTCTCAGGTCAGCTATACTGTCCAGTGTTCACTGGTCCCGTTTTAGCTTCATGTMGCCTCAACCGTGCACATAACCTCCCTGCCACCTGGACAAAATCTCACATTTCACCTGCCATCTGATTTCTCTCATATTTATGGACCTGTTCATGCATGCTAAACAGTCAGGGTTCTGAGGCATTTCTTAGCAGCTGCTCAGGATGTTGTTTCACATGTACGCATCACATGGAAAGAGAAGCAGAGAGATCAAGATGGTCTTCCTGGTCTGAACCAAGGGAACATTGCACTGATTCGAAACAGACCAGAGAGGGAGATGGGTTACATTTTAAATTTGTATGGATGATGTAAATATTTGAGGCCAATTTCAAAATTTGATGCCAAAAGAGGCTGGCTGTAATTTCCTGAGCTCAGCGATCAGCAATACATGTTGTACAGCAGCTTGAGTGCTGATGGATGTGTGTGCTCGTGTGTTGAGCGGTTTTGTGAAAAATGTTTTTATGTGTTTGTACACAGAGGGTTCTACATGAAACCCAAAAGAGTTCTACCTGGAACCAAAATGGGTTCTCCCTGGAACAAAAAAGGGTTCTCCTATGGGGACAGCCGCAGAACCCTTTTGAAATCCCTTTTTTATGAGGGTAGAGACAAATAAAAAAGAGTGTATATGAGAAGAAAGGATGAAAGTCAGAGTAATTGAAAAGATAGATGGGAATGAGATAATGGACGTGAGAGTTTGAAGTGAGAGAAGTAAAAGTAGGAGACAGATGGAGTTAGAATCATGACACTGGTGGTGACACTGTGGTGAGTCTTTTAACGTTAAATTAACTCATAAAGTTACTCACCAAGTTAATTGCCCACAATACATAAGTAATAAGGCATTGCAATTTCAACAGGCCCAAAGGTAACAACTACCTTTTAAGGAAGTGTCTTGCTCTTACCAGAATGTGGTCGTCACTAGTTACCACAATCACAAAGTCATAAACCCGCCTATTTCCACAATTTATCTTCTTAAAATGTGATTTTAAATCTAACCCTAACTGTAAATCTAACCTTAAACACACTGCTAATCTAATGCCTAACCCTAACCTTAAAAATAATATTTGTACGATTTATTCAATTTTGACTTTGTGGCTTGGGTAACTAGTGGACACTGAATAATGCTGAGTTTCAGTTTTAGTACAGTTCGAGAGCATCAATAGTCAGCATGGAGCACCCAGAGTGATTTTAGTTCAGTGTTGTGGAGATGCTCTGGGGACCTCCAGCCATTCGCTTTCATTAAACGTCCCCTCATTACGCAGGATGTTATTGCATTGTATCTCATTTAAGCCAGCAGTAAATCATGTGAATGTGCTTGCACTGGGGGACATCCACAGGAAAATTATTCTACCAGACAGTGTATACCACATACACTACATGACCAAAAGTATATGAACACTTGCTCGTTGAACATTTCATTCCAAAATCACAGGCATTAAAATGGAGTTGGTCCCCCCTATGCTGCTATAACAGCCTCCACTCTTCTGGGAAGGCTTTCCACTAGAACATTGCTGCGGGGACTTGCTTCCATTCAACCACCAGAGCATTAGTGAGGTCGGCCATTGATTTTGGGCGATTAGGCCTGGCTTGCAGTTGGCGTTCCAATTCCAATTCCAAAGGTGTTCGATGGGGTTGGGGTTAGGGCTCTGTGTAGGCCAGTCAAGTTCTTCCACACTGATCTCGACAAACCATTTCTGTATGGACCTCGCTTTGTGCACGGGGGGCATTGTCATGCTGAAACAGGAAAGGGCCTTCCCCAAACTGTTGCCACAAGTTGGAAGCACAGAATCGTGTAGAATGTAATGTAATGTAATTGTAATGTAATTGTAATTTCCCTCACTGGAACTAGCCTGAACCATGAAGAACAGCCCCAGACCACTATTCCTCCTCCACCAACCTTTACAGTTGGCACTATGCATTCGGGCAGGTAGCGTTCTCCTGGCATCCGCCAAACACAGATTTGTCTGTCGGACTGACAGATGGTGAAGCGTGATTCATCACTCGAGAAAACGCATTTTCACTGCTCCAGAGTCCAATGGCGGCAAGCTTTACACCACTCCAGCTGACGCTTGGCATAGCACATGGTGATCTTAGGTTTGTGTGAGGCTGCCCGGCCTTGGAAACACAGTTCTTGAGCTGACGTTGCTTCCAGAGGCAGTTTGGAACACGGTAGTGAGTGTTGCAAACGAGGATAGGTGATTTTTACGGGCTACTCGCTTCAGCCTACTTGGAGGTCCCGTTCTGTGAGCTTGTGTGGCCTACCATTTTCTGGCTGAGCCGTTGTTGCTCCGAGACGTTTCCACTTCACATTAACAGCACTTACAGTTGACCGGGAAAGCTCTAGCAGTGCAGAAATTTGACAAACTGACTTGTTGGAAAGGTGGCATCCTATGACGGTGCCACGTTGAAAGTCACTGAGCTCTTCAGTAAGGCCATACTACTACCAATGTTTGTCTAAGGATATTGCATGGAAGTGTGCTCAATTTCATACACCTGTCTGCAACGGGTGTGGCTAAAATAGCCGAATCCACTAGTTTGAAGGGGTGTCCACATACTTTTGTAAATATAGTATCTTTACGAGACTATATTAATTTACTTTATTTACAGTATTGCCTTGCAGCTTCCTCAGATGGGACTGGAAGGATGTACTTTACAACTGAGCTGAACTGTACATCTGACAAATACGAGAGATAAAATCCACATAAATCCACAGAATAAACATATAGGTTAAAAGTAGATTTTTAAACTGACTGTCTTCTGTTCTTTCCCTGTGTTCCAGACACATTGAGAACTGGACTGGCCTGCAGACGCTGAAAGATGTGGACATGGAGCTGTACACTGGACTTCAGAGACTGTGAGTATCAACCTGGGAAGAGAGCAGGAACATAAACCATTTACATACTGATGGTGATCTGTGGTTGCTGCAGAGCCCAGAGTGAGCCCAGTGTTGATCTAGTTATGATAGTATACCATATGGATGTGAGACCATGGGCTGTTTCTTGGCCTGAAACGTGCTATATGCAAGACATATTTAATGGTATACAATGATCCTTATCCCACCACCCAGTGACATGGCACCAGGTCTGGTTGGCACACATACTCTATCAGAACTATTGACCACTAGCAGTTGCTTATGTTGCAGGCGTGTTTATTTTAATGCACTGCAGCCAGCCTCAAACAACAGGGCCTCCCTACGGCCCGTTTTACACTGATCAAATAACGCTGGAATAGCGGCCAGGAAATGTAATTACGTCCCTAAACACCCTGGCCTAAGCTAAACACTACAATAAGTCTCTTTTCTTCCTCCCTGCTTTGCTGATTCCTTCCCCCCATGCCTACTGCCCACCCTCCGACATCCTGGTCAGACATCCTGGTCCCTCTGGACCTGTGGGGAACACTTCCCTCTGGGAAGGAGATGGTATCCTGAAGTCTCTCTCCCATCCTCCCCCAGTTATCCCCCCACCTCCCCTCTTCTTCAGGCTCTCCTATTATCTCACCCATCCTCCCCCAGTTTCCCCCAGTCTCCTCCAGGCTCACCCAGTTTCCCCCAGTCTGCCTGAGCTTCCACCAGTGTCCCTCAGCCTCCCTCAAACTCCTTCAGCCTCCCCCAGTCTAAACACTGGTCCTATTAGGGGACACCCAAAGCAGTTGAACAAGGCTGATTAACAGCTCCTCTCATTAACATCAGGCTCACTTGGAGTGGGCTCTGGCTCCTCTGCTCCCTCCCTCCCTCCCTCTCCTCCAGCAGCAGCCAGGGCTAGATGATAGGGATGACTCACCAGGTAGTGTGCTACACAGGCAGACCGGAGCAGGAGCTACTCTGGGCACCCGCTGGGTCAGCAATACAGGCCTCAGAGCCTCAGCCAGCCCACCTCGCTGATTAATATTTAAGTACAAGCCACAGGGGGACATGTGACACATACGCATGTGTTGGCCTTGTTAAATCCTTCACTCCCAGGTCCTGATGTGTCTGACATTGACCACACTGTATTACCCACTGGGCTGCCTTTGTTTAAGCTAAATTCAATATGGGGGAATAAATGTCTTAACATGCCTATTTATGCTTACCAAACACCCAGTGTTACAGTTTCACATCACTGTTAGCCATACTGTATGATGCCATCAGGACTGTTCTGATGTAATCATTCTCTCAGATGGATTCTAATGAAAAGAGCTGAGTGTTCAATGCAAATAAACAGCTTGCAGATGCCTATAATAAAAATGCATTCAATATACATAATTGATCTCAGCTAAGGAGAGAGAGAGAAGATGCAGGCTCTTGATACTATTCTGACTATAATGATGCCCCGTGTGGAGGGAGAGGAGCAGGGGAGACAGGTTGGAAGATAAGATTAGATGGCTTTTAGAATGCTTCCCTCTTCACTCAAATGTCGCCAAATGCGGGCCTGGCAATGATCTGACTGGTTAGCTTGACCGGTAGCGGGCCTGGCAATGATCTGACTGGTTAGCTTGACCGGTAGCGGGCCTGGCAATGATCTGACTGGTTAGCTTGACCGGTAGCGGGCCCTGGCAAGTCTGACTGTTAGCTTGAACGCGGTAGCGGCTGGCATGATCTGACTGGTTAGCTTGACGGTAGCGGACCTGGCAATGATCTGACTGGTTAGCTTGACCGGTAGCGGACCTGGCAATGATCTGACTGGTTAGCTTGACCGTAGCACCTGGCAATGATCTGACTGGTTAGCTTGACCGGTAAGCGGACCTGGCAATGATCTGACATGGTTAGCTTGACGGTAGCGGACCTGGCAATGATCTCCTGGTTAGCTTGAAGCCGGTAGCGGACCTGGCAATGAATCTGACTGGTTAGCTTGACCGGTAGCGGACCTGGCAATGATCTGACTGGTTAGCTTGACCGGTAGCGGACCTGGCAATGATCTGACTGGTTTAGCTTGACCGGTAGCGCCTGGCAATGACTGACTGGTAGCTTGACCGTAGCGACGCTGGCAATGATCTGACTGGTAGCTTGACCGGTAAGCGGACGCAGAGCAATGAATCTGACTCGTTAGCTGTGCGGTAGCGAAACCTGGCAATGATCTGACTGTTAGCTTGGCGGGTAGCGGACTGGCAATGATCGGAATGGTTAAGCTTGACCGGGTAGCGGACCTGGCAATGATCTGACTGGTTAGCTTGTGCCGGTAGGGATCTGGCAATGATCTGACTGGTTAGCTTGACCAGTAGCGGGCCTGGCAATGATCTGACTGGTTAGCTTGTCCGGTAGCGGATCTGGCAATGATCTGACTGGTTAGCTTGTCCGGTAGCGGATCTGGCAATGATCTGACTGGTTAGCTTGTCCGGTAGCGGATCTGGCAATGATCTGACTGGTTAGCTTGTCCGGTAGCGGATCTGGCAATGATCTGACTGGTTAGCTTGGTCCGGTAGCGGATCTGGCAATGATCTGACTGGTTAGCTTGTCCGGTGCGCATCTGGCAATGATTTGACTGGTTAGCTTGTCCGGTAGCGGAATCTGGCATGATCTGACTGGTTAGCTTGTCCGGTACAGCGGATCTGGCAATGATCTGACTGGTTAGCTTGTCCGGTAGCGGATCTGGCAATGATCTGACTGGTTAGCTTGGCCGGTGTAAAATTCAGTTAAGAGCTAAAAATATTCCCTCACACACACCCAGTGCACTGCTTTCACAGCCCATGATTAACTGTAAATGATGCATTTATGAAAACCTATCTTCGACCAATCAGCAGACAATTGCTGTTTTTGTGAAGCTTGTGCGACCTGTGTGCCTACTCCTTAGTGTGGGTGTAGCCACGCCACACTGAAAAACCCTGGTTTCCATGGACACACTGGCAGGAATATGTTGGTGGTTATAATTGTGGAGTAGCATTTTATTTTTCTTCATGCTTAATTTATCTGTAAACGTAGGAGGAAACATCTGTTAGTATCAACAATAGTAACTTCGAGGGAATAGTTTTTTCCCCTTTATGCTAAACATCTCACCAATGTACATTGACACGAGCTCATGCCTGTGTATAATTATTTCCATATGTGTAACTTTCAGTAAACTGTTTACATGCCTTACGTGTGTGTGTCACTGTTTGTCTCTTCCAGAACAATCATGAACGGCAACCTGCGAGGTATCCAGGCCAGAGCCTTCTCCCAGAACCCCCACCTGCGCTACATGTGAGTGGTGTTACTGTTACCTCATTCTCTCTCTCTCTAGGCTGACTGGTAAACACAAATGAGAACATACATCACATCTGCCATTCATCCCCTCATCGTGTGGATTCTCCCCCTTCCTTTTTTACAATTATTTTTGGCAGACTGCATTGTTCACAGTTCACCGCCGTCTGACTGTGCACACTAACTGACTGATCTTCATTCAACAGTGACATATTCAGATTGACTATGCCACATATTTACCAAAGCAAGCAGAGTTTAGTTTAGCACAAGCTTGGGAGCTTCATGACAGAGCAGCCATTTCCACTGTAATCCTGATTGTTTATATGCCGGCATACTGTTCCACATGAGACCCACAAACCATTCTAGCTCTCTCCCTGTGACCCTGTCCCATCCCAGGCATACATTATCCTTACATACATAATCCACCCAGATGAATCTCCTCTTGAAGGAAATAAGCATGTTCCTTCTGCAGTGATATGCCAGTTCAGCTACAGTGCCTGGGTCTTCTTCCTGGTGCTTCACATACGGCTGAACACACACAGGTTCACCATGTTATGTTTGCTGTGTCTGTTCATAATGATTAGATTAGAGAGTTTAATAGTCACATGTACAGGGTTGCAGATGTAATTGTATGGTACAGTGAAATTCTTAAGCTTCAAGCGCCAACAATGCAACACAAAGTGAAATAAAAATACAAAAATATAATAAAAATAGATAATAAAACAAATTTGAATATATACATATTAACAACTGTACAATGGTAAATGTCCATTGGGGTGGGGGCGCAGGTGGCTTACTAGTGGTGACTATTCAGCATGATAATGTCCATTGGAGCGGGGCAGGGTAAACACCCCCCCCCCCGGAGGTGGGAGAGGGGAAATGTTCATCGGGGGAGAGGCACGGGGGGATAGGAAGTCCGTCGGGTCTATTCAGCTGCCTGATGGTCTGTTGGTATGGGGGTGGAAGCTATTGGCCAGTCTTACAGTTTTTGCCATGATGCTCCTGTACTGCCCGCATCTGAGTGATGGAAATGAGGAGAACAGGCCATTACTCAGGTGGCTGGGGTTTCTGGTGAACTTCTTGGCCTTCCTGCGACATCTGGTGTTGTAGGTGTATTGGAGGGTAGGCAGTGTGTATCCAATGGTACGTTCGGCGGAGTATACCACACTCTGTAGCGCCTTGCAGTCCGCGACGGTGGAGTTGCCGTACCAGGCTGTGATGCATCCTGACAGTATGCTCTCGATGGTGCTCCTTTAGAACACTGTGAGGGCCTTCAGGGACAGGCCGAATTTCTTCAGCATCCTGAGATTGAAGAGTTGCTGTCATGCCTTCTTCACCATGGTGTCCGTGTGGTTTGACTATTTCAGCTCCGAGGAGATGTGTACGCCGAGGAACTTGAAGTTTTTGAACGTCTCAACGTCCATTGATGAGGATGGGGGCATGCCCAGCCTGGTTCCTCCTGAAGTCCACAATCAGCTCCTTTGTTTTTCTGATGTTGAGGGAGAGGTTGTTTACCTTGAACCACGCCGTCAGAGTGCCTACCTCCTCCTTGTAGGCCGTCTCGTCGTTGTTGGTAATCAGCCCTACTATTGTCGTGTCATCAGCTAACTTGATGATGGCGTTGGAACTGTGTGAGGCCACGCCGTTGTGGGAAGGGAAAGGGAAAGGGAAAGGGGGATACCTAGTTAGTTGTCCAACTGAATGTATTCAACTGAACTGTGTCTTCCGCATTTAACCTCTGAATCAGAGAGGTGCGGGGGGCTGCCATAATCGACATCCACGTCTTCGGCCCCGGGGAACAGTGGGTTAACTGCCTTGCTCAGGGGCAGAATGACAGATTTTTACCTTCTCAGCTCGGGGATTCAATCCAGCAATCTTTTAATTACTGGACCAACGCATGTATGCATGGAGTAAATCAAATCAAATCAAATGTATTTATAAAGCCCTTCTTACATCAGCTGATATCTCAAAGTGCTGTACAGAAACCCAGCCTATAACCCCAAACAGCAAGCAATGCAGGTGTAGAAGCACGGTGGCTAGGAAAAACTCCCTAGAAAGGCCAAAACCTAGGAAGAAACCTAGAGAGGAACCAGGCTATGAGGGGTGGCCAGTCCTCTTCTGGCTGTGCCGGGTGGAGATTATAACAGAACATGGCCAAGATGTTCAAATGTTCATAGATGACCAGCAGGGTCAAATAATAATAATCACAGTGGTTGTCGAGGGTGCAACAGGTCAGCACCTCAGGAGTAAATGTRAGTTGGCTTTTCATAGCCGATCATTCAGAGTATCTCTACCACTCCTGCTGTCTCTAGAGAGTTGAAAACAGCAGGTCTGGAACAGGTAGCACGTCCGGTGAACAGGTCAGGGTTCCATAGCCGCAGGCAGAACAGTTGAAACTGGAGCAGCCGCACGGCCAGGTGGACTGGGGTCAGCAAGGAGTCATCAGGCCAGGTAGTCCTGAGGCATGGTCCTAGGGCTCAGGTCCTCCGAGAGAGAGAAAGAAAGAGTTAGAGAGAGCATACTTAAATTCACACAGGTCACCAGATAAGACAGGAGAAATACTCCAGATATAACAGATTTACCCTAGCCCCCGACACTGTAACGGCTTTCTTCCTGGGATGAAAGAGAGGACCAAAACGCAGCGCGGCTAGTGTTCAACATGTTTAATAAAGAATAAGAACGTGAACACTACAAGTTACAAAACAATAAATGTGAAAACCCGAAAACAGTCCTATCTGGTGCAGAACACAAAGACAGAAAACAATCACCCACAAACCAACAGTGCAAACAGGCTACCTTAATATGGTTCCCAATCAGAGACAATGACAAACACCTGCCTCTGATTGAGAACCATATTAGGCCAAACAACAAACCCAACATAGAAACACAAAACATAGAATGCCCACCCAGCTCACGTCCTGACCAATTAAACAAAGACTAAACAAAGGAAATAAGGTCAGGAACGTGACAGACACAAACTACTGCAGCATATATACTGGAGGCTGAGACAGGAGGGGTCGGGAGACACTCTGGCCCCGTCCGACGATACCCACGGACAGGGCCAAACAGGCAGGATATAACCCCACCCACTTTGCCAAAACACAGCCCCCACACCACTAGAGGGACATCTTCAACCACCAACTCACCATCCTGAGACAAGGTCGAGTATAGCCCACAAAGATCGCCACAGCACAACCCAAGGGGGGGCGCCAACCCAGACAGGAAGATCACATCAGTAACTCAACCAACTCAAGTGACGCAGCCCTCTTAGGGACGGCATGGAATAGCACCAGTAAGCCAGTGACTCAGCCCCTGTAATAGGGTTAGAAGCAGAGAATCCCAGTGGAGAGAAGGGAACCGGCCAGGCAGAGACGGCAAGGGTGGTTCGTTGCTCCAGAGCCTTTCCGTTCAGCTTCACAATCCTGGGCCAGAATACACTCAATCATAGGACCTACTGAAGAGATGAGTCTTCAATAAAGACTTAAAGGTTGAGACCGAGTCTGTGTCTCTCACATGGGTAGGCAGACCATTCCATAAAAATTGAGCTCTATAGGAGAAAGCCCTGCCTCCAGCTGTTTGCTTAGAAATTCTAGGGACTGTTAGGAGGCCTGCGTTTTGTGACCGTAGCGTACGTGTAGGTATGTATGGCAGGACCAAATCAGAAAGATAGGTAGGCGCAAGCCCATGTAATGCTTTGTAGGTTAGCAGTAAAACCTTGAAATCAGCCCTTGCCTTAACGGGAAGCCAGTGTAGAGAGGCTAGCACTGGAGTAATATGATCACATTCTTTGTGCAGCCGTGTTTAGCACTAACAGAAGTTTATTTTGTGCTTTATCTGGGTAGCCGGAAAGTAGAGCATTGCAGTAGTCTAACCTAGAAGTGACAAAAGCATGGATTCATTTTTCTGCATAATTTTTGGACAGAAAGTTTCAGATTTTTGCATTGTTACGTAGATGGAAAAAAGCTGTCCTTGAAACAGTCTTGATATGTTCGTCAAAAGAGAGATCAGGGTCCAGAGTAACGCCGAGGTCCTTCACAGTTTTATTTGAGACGACTGTACAACCATAAAGATTAATTGTCAGATTCAACAGAAGATCTCTTTGTTTCTTGGGACCTAGAACAAGCATCTCTGTTTTGTCCGAGTTTAAAAGTAGAACATTTGCAGCCATCTACTTCCTTCTGTCTGAAACACAGGCTTCCAGCGAGGGCAATTTTGGGGCTTCACCATGTTTCATTGAAATGTACAGCTGTGTGTCATCCGCATAGCAGTGAAAGTTAACATTATGTTTTCGAATGACATCCCCAAGAGGTAAAATATATAGTGAAAACAATTGTGGTCCTAAAACGGAACCTTGAGGAACACCGAAATGTACAGTTGATTTGTCAGAGGACAAACCATTCAAAGAGACAAACTGATATCTTTCCGACAGATAAGATCTAAACCAGGCCAGAACTTGTCCGTGTAGACCAATTTGGGTTTCCAATCTCTCCAAAAGAATGTGGTGATCGATGGTGTCAAATGCAGTCTAGAAGCACAAGGACAGATGCTTTGGTCTGACGCCATTAAAGGGTCATTTACCACCGCCACGACGGCAGTCTCAGTGCTATGATGGGGTCTAAAACCAGACTGAAGCATTTCGTATACATTGTTTGTCTTCAGGAAGGCAGTGAGTTGCTGTGCAACAGTTTCTTTTTTTTGTTGTTGAGAGGAATGGGAGATTCGATATAGGCCGATAGCTTTTTATTTTTGCTGGGTCAAGGTTTGGCTTTTTCAAGAGAGGCTTTATTACTGCCACTTTTAGTGAGTTTGGTACACATCCGGTGGATAGAGAGCCGTTTATTATGTTCAACATAGGAGGGCCAAGCACAGGAAGCAGCTCTTTCAGTAGTTTAGTTGGAATAGGGTCCAGTATGCAGCTTGAAGGTTTAGAGGCCATGATTATTTTCATAATTGTGTCAAGAGATATAGTACTAAAACACTTGAGTGTCTCCCTTGATCCTAGGTCCTGGCAGAGTTGTGCAGACTCAGGACAACTGAGCTTTGGAGGAATACGCAGATTTAAAGAGGAGTCCGTAATTTGCTTTCTAATGATCATGATCTTTTCCTCAAATAAGTTCTTGAATTTATCACAGCTGAAGTGAAAGCCATTCTCTTTTGGGGAATGCTGCTTTTTAGTTAGCTTTGCGACAGTATCAATAATAAATTAGGGATTGTTCTTGTTTTCCTCAATGAAGTTGGAAAAATAGGATGATTGAGCAGCAGTGAGGGCTCTTCGATATTGCACGGTACTGTTTTTCCAAGCTAGTCGGAAGACTTCCAGTTTGGTGTGGCGCCATTTCCGTTCCAATTTTCCGGAAGCTTGCTTCAGAGCTCGGGTATTTTCTGTATACCAGGGAGCTAGTTTCTTATGACAAATGTTTTTGGTTTTTAGGGGTGGGTGCGACTGCATCTAGGGTATTGCGCAAAGTTAAATTGAGTTCCTCAGTTAGGTGGTTAACTGATTTTTGTACTCTGACGTCCTTAGATCGGCGGAGGGAGTCTGGAAGGTCATCTAGGAATCTTTGGGTTGTCCGAGAATTTATAGCACGGCTTTTGATGATCCTTGGTTGGGGTCTGAGCAGATTATTTGTTGCGATTGCAAACGTAATAAAATGGTTGTCCGATAGTCCAGGATTATGTGGAAAAACATTAACCTCTTTCGGATCATTGGGACGCTAGTGTCCCGCCTCGACAACATCCGGTGAAATTGCGGAGCGCAAAATTCAAAAAACAAAAGTAGTAATAATAAACATTCATAAAAATCCAAAGTGTTATACATCATTCTTTAGCTTAGAATCTTGGTAATCGAACCGCTTTGTCCGATTTACAATAGGCTTTACGGCGAAAGCATAGCATTTGATCGTCTGAGGACAGCGCATCACCCACTTCCTGCATTAACATGAATTCATAACCCGCACAAGTGTCACAAAACTCAAAAATAGCGATAAAATAAGTCACCTACCTTTGAAGATCTTCATCTTTTTGCAATCCAAAGGGTCCCAGTTACACAATGAATGGTAATTTTGTTCAATAAAGTCCTTCTTTATATCCCCAAAAAGTCAGTTTAGTTGGTGCGCTTCATTCAATAATCCACCGGTTTCCCCTCGTTCAAAATGCATACAAAATGAATCCCAAACATTACCAATATACTTCGTCCAAACAAGTCAAATAACGTTCCTAATCAATCCTCAGGTACCCTCATATGTAAATAAACGATCAAATTTCAGACAGAAAATAGTATATTCATTCCCGGAGATAAATAACAAAGTGCGCGCCCTCACCGGAGTGCGCCACAAACATTTTCCAACCAAGCAGAGGAATAACGAAAGTCAGAAATAGCAATAAAATAAATCATCTTTTTGCAATCCAGAGGGTCCCAGTTACCCAGAATGGTCATTTTGTTCGATAAAGTGCTTCTTTATATCCCAAAAATGTCAGTTTATTTGGCATGTTTGATTCAGAAATACACCTGTTCCATCTCGCCCAACATAAAAAATTACCTCTTAACTTCGCCCAAACATTTCAAACAATGTTTCTAATCCAACCTCAGGTACCCTAATATGTAAATAATCGATAAAATTTAAGACGGAATAAACTGTGTTCAATACCGGAGAAAAAGAACGAGGAGCGCGCCAAAAGAATAGAGTCCTTCTGAGGGATACTCCAAAAGAATATGGATACTTCTTAGTTTTTCAAAAAACAAGCATGAGACAATTTCTAAAGACTGTTGACATCTAGTGGAAGCCATAGGAACTGCAATCTGGGTCCTAATTCTTAGACTTTACAATAGAAAAGCATTGAAAAGTCCAATGACCTCAAATGTTTTTTTCCTGGATGGATTGTCCTCGGGGTTTCGCCTGCCAAATCAGTTCGGTTATACTCACAGACATTATTTTAACAGTTTTAGAAACTTTATAGTGTTTTCTATCCATTACTACCATGCATATGCATATCCTAGCTTCTGGGCCTGAGTAACAGGCAGTTTACTTTAGGCACCTCAGTCATCCAAACTTCCGAATACTGCCCCCTAGCCTTAAAAAGTTAAGATCCACAACATTTATTCCACGGGACAAAACTAGGTCCAGAGTATGACTGTGGCAGTGAGTAGGTCCGGAGACATGTTGGACAAAACCCACTGAGTCGATGGTGGCTCCGGAAGGCTTTTGGAGTGGGTCTGTGGACTTTTCCATGTGAATATTAAAGTCACCAAAAATTTGAATATTATCTGCCATGACTACAAGGTCCGATAGGAATTCAGGGAACTCAGTGAAGAACGCTGTATATGACCCAGGAGACCTGTAAACAGTAGCTATAAAAAGTGATTGAGTAGGCTGCATAGATTTGATGACTAGAAGCTCAAAAGACGAAAACGTCGTTTTTTTTTTGTAAATTGAAATTTGCTATCATAAATGTTAGCAACACCTCCGCCTTTGCGGGATGCGCGAGGGATATGGTCACTAGTGTAACCAGGAGGTGAGGCCTCATTTTACACAGTAAATTCATCAGGCTTAAGCCATGTTTCAGTCAGGCAAATCACATCAAGATTATGATCAGTGATTAGTTCATTGACTATAACTGCCTTGGAAGTGAGGGATCAAACATTAAGTAGCCCTATTTTGAGATGTGAGGTATCACAATCTCTTTCAATAATGGCAGGAATGGAGGAGGTCTTTANGTTTTTTTTTTGTAAATTGAAATTTGCTATCATAAATGTTAGCAACACCTCCGCCTTTGCGGGATGCGCGAGGGATATGGTCACTAGTGTAACCAGGAGGTGAGGCCTCATTTTACACAGTAAATTCATCAGGCTTAAGCCATGTTTCAGTCAGGCAAATCACATCAAGATTATGATCAGTGATTAGTTCATTGACTATAACTGCCTTGGAAGTGAGGGATCAAACATTAAGTAGCCCTATTTTGAGATGTGAGGTATCACAATCTCTTTCAATAATGGCAGGAATGGAGGAGGTCTTTAATCCAGTGAGATTGCTAAGGCGAACACCGCCATGTTTAGTTTTGCCCAACCTAGGTCGAGGCACAGAACGGTCTCAATGGGGATAGCTGAGCTGACTACACTGACTGTGCTAGTGGCAGACTCCACTAAGCTGGCAGGCTTGACTAACAGCCTGCTGCCTGGCCTGCACCCTATCTCATTGTGGAGCTAGGGGAGTTAGAGCCCTGTCTATGTTCGTAGATAAGATGAGAGCACCCCTCCAGCTAGGATGGAGTCCGTCACTCCTCAACAGGCCATGCTTGGTCCTGTACAGGAGAGGACTGAGTACAGGAGGGGACTGAGGACGCACCCTTGTGGGGCTCCTGTGTTGAGGGTCAGTGTGGCGGAGGTGATGTTGCCTACCTTCACCACCTTGGGCCGGCCCGTCAAGAATTCCAGGACCCAATAGCATAGGGAGGTGTTCAGACCCAGGGCCATGAGCTTTGTGGTGAGCTTAGAGGGTACTATGGTATTGAACCCCGAGCTGTAGTCGATGAACAGCATCCTCACATATGCATTCATTTTGGTCCAGGTGAGTGAGGGCAGTGGACAGTGCAATGGCGATTGCGTCGTGGATCTGTCAGGGGCGGTAAGCAAATTGGAGAGGGCCGAGTGTGTCGGGGAGGGAGGAGGTGATGTGGTCTTTGACTAGCCTCTCGAAGCACTTCATGATGGCGAATGTGTCAGTAGTCATTCAATTCAGTTACTTTCCCTTTCTTGGGCACAGGGATGGTAGTGGACATCTTGAAGCAGGTGGGGATAGCGGCCTGAGCTAGAGAGATTGAAAATGTCTGAAAACACAACAGCCAGCTGGTCTGCACATGCTCTGAGGGCGCGGCTTTGGATGCCGTCTGGGCCAGCAGACTTACGAGGGTTAATACGTTTGAATGACTTACACACGTCCTCCGTGGAGACCGTAAGTACTTAGCTGTTAGCGACACAGCTGGCTTTCTTTTTTGTAATCCGTGATCTTTAGGAGCCACTGCATTATACGCCTTGTGTCCGACCCGCTGAATTGCTCCTCCACTTTGTCCCTATACGCGTGTTTCGCCATCTTGATTGATCTATGTAGTTTGTATTTGTACTGTTTAACCATACTATTGACCCCGGTGACCTAATGTATGTACTGTATGTGGTTCATAAACAAGGCTGGGCCTTCATGCAGATGCATTTATTCCATTGTATTCTTTAATATGAGTACACTCTTCACTGGCTGTGTACATATTCAGAATGAACCCAATTTCAGGTTGTTGATAAGTGCAGTGGTTTCTGTAAAGAGTGAGGGAATTAAAGGTGGTTAGTGGACTGTATGCATGGGCAGAGTGGCAGCAGAGTGTTGGTGATTTCCATGAGAAAGGTGACACTTTTCCTGTGTGACAGCTCTGTTATTAAAATGTTTTCCCAGAGTAAACAGTGAGGAAGAAATTTAATAGCAGTCTACTACCTCGACTCACCAGTATGTAATCTCAGCTGTCAATCACACACTACAGTATAGCAGTCCCAGATCTTTTGTCGTATTCATCACTGCTCTTGTGTATTTTGTGTATACCTACTGTATGTACACTACCGATCAAACGTTTTAGAACACCTACTCATTCAAGGGTTTTTCTTTATTATTTCTATTTTCTACATTGTATAATAGTGAAGACGTCAAAACTGTGAAATAACACATATGGAATCATGTAGTAACCAAAAAAGTGTTAAACAAATCAAAATATTTTTTATATTTGAGATTCTTTAAATAGCCACAATTTACCTTGATGCCAGCTTTGCAGACTCTTGGCATTATCTCAAACGGTTTCATGAAGTAGTCACCTGGAATGCATTTAAATTAACAGGTGTGCCTTCTTAAAAGTTAATTTGTGGAATTTCCTTCCTTCTTAATTTCTTTCCAATCAATTGTGTTGTGACAAGGTAGGGGGGGTATACAGAAGATAGCCCTATTTGGTAAAAGACCAAGTCCATATTATGGCAAGAACAGCTCAAATAAGTAAAGAGAAATGACAGTCCATCATTACTTTAAGACATGAAGGTCAGTCAATACGGAAAATTTCAAGAACTTTGAAAGTTTCTTCAAGTGCAGTCTCATAAACCATCAAGCGCAATGATGAATCTGGCTCTCATGAGGAACTCCACAGGAAAGGAAGACCCAGAGTTACCTCTGCTGCAGAGGATAAGTTCATTAGAGTTACCAGCCTCAGAAGTTGCAGCCCAAATAAATGCTTCAGAGTTCAAGTAACAGACACATCTCAACCTCAACTGATCAGAGGAGACTGTGTGAATCAGGCCTTCATGGTCGAATTGCTGCGAAGAAACCACTACTAAAGGATACCAATAAGAAGTAGAGACTTGCTTGGGCCAAGACACACGAGAAATGGACATTAGACTGGTGGAAATGTGTCCTTTGGTCTGGAGTCCAAATTGGAGATTTTTGATTCCAACCACCGTGTCTTTGTGAGACGCGGTGTGGGTGATTGGATGATCTCTGCAAGTGTATTTTCCCACCGTAAAGCATGGAGGGGGTATTATGGTGTGGGGGTGCTTTGCTGGTTACACTGTCTGTGATTTATTTAACCAGCATGGCTACGACAGCATTCTGCAGCGAAACGCCATCCCATCTGGTTTGGACTTAGTCCCACTATCATTTGTTTTTCAACAGGACAATGACCTAACACACCTCCAGGCTGTGTAAGGGCTATTTTACCAAGAAGGAGAGTGATGGAGTGCTGCATCAGATGACCTGGCCTCAACAATCCCCAGACCTCAACCAAATTGAGATGGTTTGGGATGAGTCGGACTGCAGAGTGAAGGAAAAGCGGCCAACAACTGCTTAGCATATGTGGGAACTCCTTCAACACTGTTGGAAAAGCATTCCAGGTGAAGCTGGTTGAGAGAATGCCAAGAGTGTGCAAAACTATCATCAAGTCAAAGGGTGGCTATATGAAGAATCTCAAATATAAATACATTTTGATTTGTTTAACACTTTTTTGGTCACTACATTATTCCTTATGTGTTATTTCATAGTTTTGATGCCTTCACTATTATTCTACAATGTAGAAAATAGTCAAAATAAAGAAAAACCCTTGAATGAGTAGGTGTTCTAAAACGTTTGACCGGTAGTGTACATTTTCATGTGAGTGGGTACACATGAAAGTTAATGTGTGGCAAAAAGCATGAATAATAGTGTATGTGCGTGTATTTTCTTTTCTGTTACATGATTCAGAGAAGCTCGCCTTGACTAGAATGCGTTACAGTGTCCTGTGCAGTGTAACTGTGAGAGACAGAGTGCTGCACTATACAACATAACCTCTTCATGTAATAATGGGATGTGATCTAGTCTAGCACTCTGGAATGGGTTAAAGGGGAGTCATTCTAAGCCCCAGCTTCCACTGTCTGCTGTCTCAAACAGAGCAGATGGACATGCTAATGGGGCTCATTATAAAGGCTGGTGATAGGTGAGGAAGACCAGACATACTGTACTGTATGTGTGCACCTCTGGAGGTGCAAAGCCTGGGTTACAGTTGGAGCATAGGTTCTAAAGAGAGTCATGTTGGCATCTTAGATCTATGCACCCTGTTATAGAGAGGCATACAGGAACAACAAGTGGAAAGCAGAATTGAGCATTGCTTTAGTGTTTTATTACAGCTCTCCTTGTGCTGAGTGGACAATGTTGTTCACCCTGCGCTGGGTTTTATGTAGAGAAATGCCCCAGATTTCACATCACAGTCAGTTTGGGAGCAGGCTCCCTATACTTTATGTGCTAGGGCCCTGTGTTTTGGACCATCATGGAATTGAACCTTTCATTTATAGCTTTTTCATCAAACTGTCCTCTTTTCTTTTTATGTCAATTGGTCCAGCATCATCCTCAGGCAATTGCTTGAATTTGTTGTTGTAATTCTAGTTTCTGGAAAGGCTTAAAATAAAGGTTAAATCTAAGTCATGTGACATGATAGCCCAAAACACAGGGCCCTATTTATGTCACTAGCGTTCCATCGAAATCAGCCCATACATCAGCTCAGTGCAGCAAGAGGAAGTGAAATAGCCAACTCTTGGCAGACTGGGAATGGCTAGATGAGAATGACACAGATATCTTGTCTTCGAGGCTTGATCAATTAAGCAATAAAGCCAGAGGAGGCATTGCGTCGTGCCTAAGAACAGCCCTTAGCCGTGGTATATTGGCCATATACCACAAGCCCCTGAGGTGCCTTATTGCTATTATAAACTGGTTACCAACATAATTAGAGCAGTAAAAATAAGTGTTTTGTCATACCCATGGGATCCTGAGTTGCGCAGCGGTCTAAGGCACTGCATCTCAGTGCTAGAGGTGTCACTACAGACCTTGGTTCGATTCCAGGCTGTATCACAACCGGCCCTGATTGGGAGTCCCATAGGGCGGCGCACAATTGGCACAGCCTCGTCCGGGTAAAGGTTTTGCCGGGGTAGGCCGTCATTGTAAATAAGAATTTGTCCTTAACTGACTTGCCTAGTTAAATAAAGGTTAAATAAATAAATACGGTCTGATATACCACAGCTCTCAGCCAATCAGCATTCAGGTCTCGAAACCACCCAGTTTATAATGTACAGTATATCATCCATCTTTTCATTTGCGCTATATGTTATTTATAAATTGTGTTGTGCCAATTCCACAATTTGTATTTTGCCATGCAATTCTACAGTACTAGATATTTGGTCATTTGTATTTGATCTATGAACCAGATTTCATTCACAGCAATATTTACAGAAGGTATCAATTCTTTATTCAAGGTCTTTATCCCAACATGGACATAAATGGACTTTCAACTGCTGTAGATAAAAGACAAGGAAATCAATACCCAAGCTTTCAACTTGCTTTGCCCAACCTATTTCTGAAGTATACGGTTGCTTTCATGTGTGTCCTGCCATGTGTGGCAGAATGAAAGGTTGCTGACTGGATTTCCTGGGGTCCATCTTTTTTATCCCTTGATGAGAGGACACCCATATATCTTGTGGGATGGTTGTCACGGGGAAGTTGTAAAGGTTATTCCCTCCAGTAGTGGAGGAGGGAGACCAAAAAGTCACTCTCATTAAATCTTCTCAACCCTATGCCGTGTCTCTTCATACTGAAATGTCACTTTCACAGTGACTTCCAGGAATGATCCCCCTGCCCCACCCCCCTCTTACTCAATCTCTCTCCTCTTCCTGCTTTTGCCATGGTCCTTGCTGCAATTGCTCTGCCTTTTCCATATTTTTTCAATTTCGTGCCCCCCGTTTCAGAGCCCTCCTCAGCAGCTGAAATGGCATTGAGTACGGTTACATGCACACAATAATGCAATTATTGTGGAGAGTTAGAGTAATATAATAGTTTGATAAAAAAGTTAACATGCTTTGCAAGAAGAACAATTTCCTTAATAATCCTGTATACATGTAGACATCTGAAATCAGGCTACCTGGTTGCAGTCTGATAAATGCAGGAAATCGCCAATCAAAATAAATGTTCCATGTAATTTTTGGGAAGCCTATTTATTCTGAGTTCAGATATATGGAGTTTGTATGTGAAAACTACTTCTAAGACACATACATTTAGTTGTTCCAAATTGTGAAAATGGTGACATAGCCCTTTTAGAGTTGTTTGAAAAGACTTCCTTGAAAATTCTGACTGATTGTTTGGAATGGAATTTTTGGCCTGTCTGATGACATCACCAGAGGGTAAATTAGTTAATAGACCAATAAGAAAGAGAGTTCCAAACCTCTCTGCCAATAACAGCTAGTTTACAGTCTCCTTCCCCTCCCCACTCCCAGACAGTTCTTGCAAAATTGTTGCTTGAAAAATTGCTCTTTGCTAAGAAGCCATTTTGTTTCTTTTTGACCATTTTAACTGAAAATAATCACAGTAAGTACTTAATTTGCTAAGAAGATATTTTGTTTCTTTTTGACCAATTTAATTGAAAATATTCACAGTAAGTACTTAATTGTTACCCAGAAATTATTAGATATGTTGAGATAAAAAAAAGTTGCATTGGACTTTTACAAGACTGTTGCCTTGCATACACTCCTTTATATAGTAGAACATTAATAAAAAACAATTTTATGTTCACACTACATATTACCATTTACATTATAAACCAAAACCTTTAAAAAATGGTAACGGTTCTGATTATTATATATTGTTTATGGTCAAATGTGTACATGAAGGACCTCACTTTGTCATATTGGACACATTCTTTTATCCCAGTATTATTCCGGTCGCTAGGAGCCGATTGAATTAATGGGATTCACAGCTAACAGTCACAGTTCATGATGTCACAGTGCTGCACATCAAGGACGAAATAGGCAGCTAATGCTCTCACAACATTAGGGGTCATATGTGTTCAGGAACAGTACTAGGACAGTCATTGAAAGAACAGCAGGATGACTGACTCACAAGGTTGTCAACGAGATTCTGCAGAGAGAGAGAGATTCAGCAAGGGTACAGCAACACAGAGGAAGTAGGCCTCTTTTCCTGGCCCTCTCCCTCACTCGTCAGAAGCATATTGATCATAACCATCATCTACATCAATGCCGGCATGAATAATGCCGGCATTGCCGGTACGTTTACATGCACAGTAATAATTTGATATTAAACTGATTATGGCAGTAGGCAGATTATGCAATAGTCATGTAAACACCTTACTCTGCTTATCTTAATCTTAATCGACGTAATGTCAAAATCAATATATATATATATATATATATATATATACTGTGTATACTGTATATAGAAAACACAGGAATATCACTTTTTTGACTGCACTGAGTCTTTAACAGTTTTTAATTTATAGAGGTATTTGCATCCATAGATGATAAAGTGTGTGTGTGCCTAATGATAATACTGTGCAATCTACTATGGATCTGTGCTTATAGAGCAAATACCATGAAAATGTTGGCAAACCACATCATGTGAAATGTGGTGTATGATATCAATGGTACTGAATACATACAGCAGTAATTTATTAACATAAGAACAGCTTTTTATCATTCTACATGTACACAAATGATATATAGAAGAAGAAGCATACACACATATACAAACACAGGCACAAATTCTGTAGGTGCCCTACTTCGGTCTCCAGCCAATATTCAGTGAAAATTGCTCTTGGTTCCCTCATTGACATTTCTCTCCCAGTGATTTGCTTGAAATATTGTTGCAAGCAGGCTTATTACTCAACAATCACCTTGCAATTCTCCAAAGATTGCTTTTTATTGCCACTGTCTAGAAGAAGCACATCCGAGATGGATATGCCCACTTTGAAATGCATTGAGGCCGCAATCTAAATCAGGAGATGGAGATAGTAAATTGCTTTCATAATTCTGTCACGGTATCCAGTGGCTGTGTTTCTAATTTGGCACCACAGGAATAAACATTTTAACATGTTCTTTCATGGGTGATAAATGCATGGCGTTTATGATTTGTAGGTTTTGATATTCATATAGGGCCATGGCTGTTGGGGGTGGATCAGGCATGGTTGGTGTGTGTGTGTGTGTGTGTGTGTGTGTGTGTGTGTGTGTGTGTGTGGTGTGTGTGTGTGTGTTGTGTGTGTGTGTGTGTGTGTGTGCGTGTGTGCGTGTGTGCGTGTGTGCTGTGTGCGTGCGTGCGTGCGTGCGTGCGTGCGTGCGTGTGTACATGCGTGCACTTTAGAGTCACTGTTGCACAAGGTACCCTGGACTTTCTACGGCACCCTACCGTACCACAGTCAAAGTTCACAACCTCATGATTCATGGTTATTAATGGCTGTAGAAGCCCTGGGGACCAAGCACTAGCAATTTAATGTCAAGCACTGATATGGAGTAGTGGAACTGTGGAATGAATAATGGCAACTCACATCATCTCACAGCATTGTAGAGTGTGTATATGTTTGACTTACATATCTCTTGAGTAAACAGATCTATGTGCATGAGCAGGCCCCTTTCTTTTTCCTTGCTCTTTTTCTGTCTCCACTCCCTGTTAGCTCTGTATGTCCCACTCTCTCCCTCTCTGAACAAATCTCCTTGCATCTGCTGTCAGTGATCAACTCTTTACCACAGGGGTGATCACAGCAGGAACCTCTAACGTGGGATGACTTGGCAGGGCACAGTAGTTCAGCTGAAAATGAATTTGACTTTATCACACTCTCCCCATTGTGCCTCATTGCGCCATATATAACTCAAACGCTATGATCTTTATTTAAGGAGGGGTGATAGAACGTTTAAGGCTGTAATTGGGTTTGAATGTGAGGCCTGGTGTTTTTGTTCCACGGTAATCAGTGTCTGTGAACTCTATCCACAGCTCGTTCTCATACAAGGCCACACTATTACAGAGGGAGAGTGAGCGGTGAATAAAGAGGGGCAAGGAGAAGGAGAATGAAGAGAGGGATGGAGAAGGAAATGGAGAGGGGATGGAGAATGGAGAGGGGGATGGAGAAGGAGAATGAAGAGAGTGATGGAGAAGGGGGATGGAGAAGGGGGAGGGAGAATGGGTATGGATGGAGAAGGGGAATGGAGAATGGAGAATGGAGAGGGGATGGAGAATGGAGAATGGAGAGGGGGATGGATAAGGGGAATGAAGAGAGTGATGGAGAAGGGGGATGGAGAAGGGGAGGGAGAATGGGTATGGGATGGAGAAGGGGAATGGAGAATGGAGAATGAGAGGGGGATGGAGAAGGGGAATGAAGAGAGTGATGGAGAAGGGGGAGGGCGAATGGAGAGGGAATGGAAGAAGGAGAATAAAGGGGATGGAGAAGGAGAATGCAGGGGGTGGAGAAGGTGGATGGAGAAGGGAGATGGAGAAGGGAGAAGGGGGATGGAGAGGGGGATGGAGAAGGAAAATGCTGGGTGTGGAGAAGGGGGATGGAGAAGGAAAATGGAGAAGGGGGATGGAGAAGGGGGATGAGAAGGAGAATGGAGAGGGGGGTGGAGAAAGCGAATGCAGAGGGGGGTGGAGAAAGAAATGCATCATAAGGAAAGTAGCTTCTTCTTCCGCTACTATAGTTAATTAGATCGAGTGTGTTGGTGAATGTGTGTTTGTTATATGTGAGTGTGTGTGGGAGTGAGTATTGTATCTCTGGAGTGATGTGTCACTCCATTATCTTTCAGTTGGACCAGTGGATCCTGATACCTGTGTGGGTGGTTGGGCTAGCACGTTGGCGGTGTGTGTAGATAAGGTTGCTGGGTTCCCTATGGTCATCTCTCTCCTCCCTCCCACAGCCCAAGCTGTTATAGCCGTAGCTGTAATGGAGCATGCCTGTTCGGCGTGCGGGAATGAGAGGACCAGCCAGGAATTGTGAAAGGGATAGAAATTGAGTTAGCCCGCTAGCCCGAGGCTAGTACTTTTCAGACCGGACTAGTAGAAAATGTGCCAAACTAACTCGAGATACAGGTGACATTTTCCCTTTTCCTTTATTGCATGGCAGATTTTGGACTGGGGCTAGTAAAAATTGTGGTCTACTAGCCCGGGTGGCCAGTGCCCAAAATACTTAATGGGATACTTCAGGATCTTGGCAATGAAGCCCTTTATCTACTTCCCCACAGTCAGATGAACTTGTGGATACCATTTTTCTGTCTCTGCATGCAGTATAAAGTGTTAGCGCAATTGCTAATTAGTGTTAGCGCAATGACTGAAAGTCTATGGTAACTGCTACCATGGTAGTAGATACCATAGACTTCCAGTCATTGCGCTAATGCAATCACGAAACTACTTTTTACTTCCTTCATACTGGAAGCAGAGACAAAAATAGTATCCACACGTTCATCTGATTCTGGGGAAGTAGATAAAGGGCTTCATTGCTAAAATCCCAAAGTATCCATTCCTGGATTGTGGGATCAGTTAACTAGTCCCCTCTGAACACCCAAAAGTTTATGTTCACATCACATCAGAGAGATTTCTACTGCAGCGAGAACAGCCCCAACAACACCTCTTTGGATGTGTTTATTAAGTAGAAGTACAGTGTAGTTCAGGTACTGTGTCATTTAATAGTGTAAGTGTTAAATAAATAGTGGACATGTGTGGAAATGTAACACACACCTGTGTATTTTTTTATTGATTGCTACTGCTAGTGTCGTCAAGCAGTCAGGTGGAAGGATCAGTTAAAAGGGTTCAGGAAGTTTTCTCATGCCTGGATTCTCATCTTGTTAGACTGTGATCGGTTGGACAGGTTTGCAGTGAGCAGCTGAGCTGCAGTGCAGGAAAATATGTGGGTTCTTCTCACATGGATATTTATTTCTGACATTTGAATGTGCTGAAAAAGAAGACAAAAAAACTAAATTAAAGATCCCCTGCTTCCCCGTACACCTCTCTCCTTGGTGACATCACTCTGTGAAGAGATGTCCTTGTAATAAAAGATAAAAGCACTCACAGTCACCCTGAAAAACAGCCTTGGGAATGGGGCCTAATTGGCGTGTTTGTCAGATGCGTGTCAGAGGAGGCAGTGTTTTTCATTGTTCCTCTGACAGCCAAGGCCTCTGATAGGGTTCCAGTGATACTGGGGGAGATAGGAGAGGGGCCTGGGGTGAAGGGAGGGGCTCCTAAGGGCCAGTCTTGAGACTGTTGCTCCTTCAGTTTATTTTACTGCGAATTATTGGAGAGGTGGAGCAGGTGATTTGCATTGAGAACCTCTCAAAACGTCAGGAGTGGAGGGCAAGTCCATCTGTCAAATATTCCAAGTCCAGTGGATGACAACTTATTCACCCTCTTTTCTTATTTTATTTCAGCTCATTGACTTGCCATTGTTTAACATACAGGTAACTGCCTAAATAAAGGATTCACATTTTATAAATAAAAAAATAATAATCTTCCCATTTTCAAACAGTCCATTGATATTTTCCAACGGGGCTATACAGTTAGGTGAAGTTTTTTTCTCGCCTGAGTAGCCTCGTTTCACTGCCAAAAATAAAATTAAACCATCTAGTATTCAGCGAAATAACAACATAATGTGAAATACAGGTAGCCTAGTCAAATAATTAACATCCAATCACATTAACCATTTGTCCGTATGTAGCCAAATGTAGCTGCTGCTCATTCCATTTGTTTGAAAATGTATGAATGGTTAAAAAAAAGTAAGGCCCGCATCCATAGACACATACCAGCTCTACTGGTAGTACTGCTACTACACCTGCACCTGTCGACGACAAAAGTTGTTCTGCTTCTACGAGCACATCCTTTGCCAGCATCAGTAATTCTACATTTGTTGTTAGCCCAGCTAGCATGGATACTGACAGTTGTGAATCTGATGCAGCCGAAGAGCTACTGATCCCTTACCCGGGAAGCACCGAACAACAGACAGGGACGTTGGACCATCGAAGATACGCAAATATGATGAGAACTACATTGATTTGGGGTTCACTTATATTGGGAGTAGTGCCTTTCCTCAGCCACAGTGTATTATATGTGCAAAAGTGCTATCTCATAACTTGATGAAACTTTCACTCTTGCACAAACAAAACATGCCAATTAGACATACGCCACGGGAATGTTTTGAGCGAGAATTTAGACGACTTTCGAGTAGTAAGACATGTATAAAAGCAACAGATACCATTAATAAGAATGGGCTAGAAGTGTCTTATATGTTGAGTTAGTGGCGAGTGGCTAGGACAGGCAAGCCCCATACCATTGTGGAGGACTTAATTATTCCTGCTGTTGCGGATATGGCCGGGACAATGCTGGGGGAAAAGGCAAAAAAAACGATACAGACAATGCCTTCATCAAACAACACTGTTTCGTGACGCATCAGTGACATGGCAGGAGATGTTTTGAAACTATTACTGCTTCGCATACAAGCCAGTGAGTTCTATGCATTACAGCTGGATGAGTCAACAGACATGGCAGGCCTGGCACAGATCCTGGTATATGCCCGTTACGTTTATGAGGGGTCAATTAAGGAAGACATCCTCTTCTGCAAACCACTGGAAACCAGAATAACAGTAGAGAATACTGGACAGCTTTGTGACATCAAATGGACTTTGGTGGTCAAGATGTGTTGGTATCTGTACTAATGGCGCAAAAGCCATGACAGGGAGACATAGTGTAGTGGTAACGTACGTGCAAGCAGTTGCTCCCGATGTCACTTGGGTACACTGCCGCATCCACCGGGAGGCTCTTGCTGCCAAGGGAATGCCTGACAGCTTGAAAGACGTTTTGGACACTACAGTGAAAATGGTTCACTTTGTTAAAGCAAGGCCCCTGAACTCTCGTGTATTTTCTGCACTATGCAATGGTTTGGGCAGCGACCATGTAACGCTTTTACAACATACAGAAGTGCGCTGGCTATCAAGGGGCAAAGTATTGACACATTTTTTTGAATTGAGAGACGAGCTTAAAGTTTTCTTTACTGACCATAATTTTCACTTGTCTGACCGTTTGCATGATGACAAGATTCTCACACGACTGGCTTATCTGGATTATGTTTTTTCTCACCTGAATGATCTGAATCTAGGATGACAGGGACTCTCCACAACTATATTCAATGTGCGGGACAAAATTGAGAGGCTATGATTAAGAAGTTGGAGCTCTTCTCTGTCTGCATTAACAAGGACAACACACAGGTCTTCCATCATTGTATGATTTTTTGTGTGCAAATTAACTCAAGCTTACGGACAATGTCAAATGTGATATAGCGAAGCATGAGGGAGTTGGGTGCGCAATTACTTAGGTACTTTCCCGAAACGAATGACACAAACAACTGGATTCGTTATCCCTTTCATGCCCTGCCTCTAGTCCACTTAATGATATCTGAACAAGAGAGCCTCATCGAAATTGCAACAAGCGGTTCTGTGAAAATTGAATTTAATCAGAAGCCACTGCCAGATTTCTGGATTGGGCTGCGCTCAGAGTATCCTGCCTTGGCAAATCGTGCTGTTAAGACACTGATGCCCTTTGCAACTACGTACCTATGTGAGATTGGATTCTCTGCACTCACTAACATGACAACTAAATACAGGCACAGACTGTGTGTGGAAAATGATTTAAGACTGAGACTCTCTCCAATACAAACCAACATTGCAGAGTTATGTGCATCCTTTCAAGCACACCCTTCTCATTAACCTGTGGTGAGTTATTCACAAATTTCGTTCAACACATTTTATATGTAAAATGTAAGGTGGTTAAATAAAGAGAAAAATTATTGATTATTATTATGTTATTATTTGTGCCCTGGTCCTATAAGAGCTCTTTGTCACTTCCCACAAGCCTGGTTGTGACAAAAACTCACACTCATTCTTATGTTTAATAAATGTATCTTATGTGGCAGGCTTGTGTGGCAGGCTTACAATGATGGCAAAAAAACAAAATTTGAGAGTGCTCTGACCTTGGTGCTACAAGGGGTATGCAGCTGGAGGTTGAATGTTTGAAGGGGTACGGGACTATAAAAAGTTTGGGAACCACTGTCTTAGATAATTGGTTAGGGGTACTGTATAATATTGGCCTGATATGAACCTAACTGTATTCATCACAGTTTATAAGTGTGTGTGTCCATGTGTGCATGTGTATCGAGGTCATACTACAATGAATATCCAATTACCTACCTACCTATTCGATTCTACTTATTCTACCCAGCGCTATATATACTGAACAAAAATATAAATGCAACAATTTTACAGAGTTCTTTACATTTAACCTTTATTTTACTAGGCAAGTCAGTTAAGAACACATTCTTATTTACAATGACGGCCTACCCCGGACAACGCTGGGCCAATTGTGCACTGCCCTATGGGAATCCCTATCACGGCCGGATATGATGCAGCCTGGATTCGAACCAGGAACTGCCTCTTGCACTGAGATGCAGTGCCTTAGACCGTTGCACCACTTGGGAGCCCCCCAACGTTACAGTTCATATAAGGAAAATAGTCAATTGAAATAAATAAATGAGGTCCTAATCTATGGATTTCACATGACTGGGCAGGAGAGCAACCCTGGGTGGGCCTGGGAGGGCATAGGCCAGCCCACACCCACTGGGGAGCCAGGCCCATCCAATCAGAATGAGTTTATACCCACAAAAGGGCTTTATTACACACAATAAATACTCCTCAGATTCATTAGCTGTCCGAGTGGCTGGTCTGACGATCCATCCCGCAAGAAGCGGGATGTGGAGGTCCTGGGCTGGCGTGGTTACACGTGGTCTGTGTTTGTGAGGCAGGTTGGACATACTGCCAAATTCTCTAAAACGGCATTGGAAGCTGCTTATGGTAGAGAAATTAACATTCAATTCTCTGGCAACAGCTCTGGTGGACATTCCTGCAGTCAGCATGCCAACTGCACGCCCCTCAAAACTTGAGACATCTGTGGAATTTTGTTGTGTGACAAAACTGCACATTTTAGATTGGCCTTTTGTTGTCCCCAGCACGACGTGCACCTGTGTAATGACCATGCTGTTTAATCAGCTTCTTGATATGCTACAACTGTTAGGTAGATGGATTATCTTGGCAAAGGAGAAATGTTCTCTAACAGTGATGTAAACAAATTTGTGCTCAACATTTGAGTGAAATAAACTTTTTGTGCGGATCGAACAATTCTGGGATCTTTTATTTTATCTCTTGAAACATGGGACCAACACTTTACATGTTGTGTTTATATTTTTGTTCAGTATATATGGCTCTTAATCTACCTGTTCACAGATAAACCTCAGGGAAGATGTCACTCGGGAGTTCTTCTTGGATTTGCTTGCTTTTCCCACATGGAGGTTCTTCCATATTGTATGCCAGTCAGTGTGGGGTTGGGGGTGGCTGGGCTAATGGTTTGAGCTGTTCTGCTGAGTGGGATACAGTGTCTGTCCTCTCTGGGGAGGCCTTGCCAGGCACTGTGACACTGTGTATGGATCAATACCCTCTGTTGAGTAGCTCTACCCTCAAAGTGAACCCTGGGGGAACTCAGACAATTGCCTTTTCTCCTGTTGTCTCCTGCTCTGCTCTGTCCGGAGTCTGAGTCCCTCAGTGGGTTAGAGATCTCATATCTGAATCAGACTCGCCCACAGCGCAGTGCACAAGGCTAGGCGACAGTTGGTCTCTACTGTCTACAACTCCCACCACCCTGGGGTTTTCCCCTCTGGTTTTAGCTGAGAATATATCTCCGGTGGTGGGGGCGTATAGTTGATAGGTCACTGGAGGCAACGCCCCACCTCCACTCACCCTGCCAAGTTTCAAGTTGTATTAGTCGTACAGTATGTATGGGATACACATGTTATACACCATCCAGTGAAATGCTTTCTTGCAGGTTCCAATGCAACAATAAATAATAAAAGATAAGAATACGAACACATAGTAAATGGCTCAGTAGAATAAAATAAACATTTTAGTATACACTGCAAGTATAATACAGGAATGCACAATTTATAGTAACATATTTACATGTTTTAGGGAAGGGAGGATTGGGGGCAGGTGTTTAAATTGTGTGTTATTTAGCAATCATAATAAAAGTCTGGTAGCAGTTGTGATGTGTGTTTGTGTGTAGCATGAATATACACACTGTGTATACAAAACATTATGCCCTTTCCATGTCATAGACTGACCAGGTGAATCCAGGTGAAAACTATGATCCCTTACTGATGTCACTTGTTATATCCACTTCAATCAATGTAGATGACGGGGAGGAAACAGGTTAAGGAATAATTTTTAAGCCTTGAGACAATTGAGACATGGATTGTGTATGTATGCCATTTAGAGGGTGACTGGGCATGACAAAAAATGTAAGTGCCTTTGAACAGGGTATGGTAGTAGGTGCCAGGCACACTGGTTTATGTCAAGAACTGCAACGCTGCTGGGTTTTTCATGCTCAACAGTTTCCTGTGTGTACCAAGAATTTTCCACCATCCAAAGGACATCCAGCCAACCGTGAGAAGCATTGGATTCAACTTTGGCCAGCGTCCCCGTGGAACGCTTTCGACACCTTGAAAAGTCAAGACCCCAACGAATTGAGGCTGTTCTAGGGGCAAAAGTGTGCGTGCGTGAGTGAGTGCATCTGTGCTGAGGTGCGTAGAGTCAGTGCAGGTGGTCAGTCCAGTTTAAGTGTCTGATGGCTTTTAGATAGAAACTGTCTCTGAGCCTGTTTGTATCAGACCTCATGCTCCGATACCGTCTGCCCCACGGTAAGGGAGTGAAAAGCTCATGTCTGAGTTGTGTTGGCTCCTTGATAATGCTGCGGGCCTCCCTCAGGCACTGTTTGGAGTAGATGTCCTGAATGGGTGGGAGCATGGTCCCGTACTAGGCGGTGGGCTATCTGCTTTAGTTTTCGAGATGATATATCTCTGTCGAGGGAGGATCTGGTTTTTATATATTGTGTGTACATTTATGTCTTCTGAACACATTTCTGCATGTTGGCAATGTCAATTCTTGCAATTTCTTTCTAAATACTTACTTTTCTGTTTGCTAGCTGGACAAGCAAACACCGCCGAGTACTAAACTGTAAACCAATCAAAACGCATGTACTATCTCTGCTAATCTCGTATGCCAATGCTGCATATTTTAAATGCACTCGAAAACAGATATTTATCTTATTTCAGTCTTTGGGAGCTAACATAGTTCCTCTTAACACACTGACATCAGATCACGATTTCATGGTAGGCTGTCTTTCATCTTAGATAGAAGCATTCCATTGGCTACCTTCTTCATGATGGGTATGTCTGATTGGTTTCGTTTAGAAGTTCGCAAATTTGCCTGAGTAGACTGTGTTTAAATAAACATTTTCTGAGAAAATGTGCAAGAATTGAAGGTGCCAACAAATTTTACAGTAATCATAAGAATATTTCAATGTCATATACAAAGAATCAACTCCTCCCTTGATGTACAGTGCCTTCAGAAAGTATTCACGCCCCTTTACTTTTTGTTGTTGTGTTACACAGTGGGATTCAAATGGATTTAATTGTCATTTTTTGTCAAAGATCTACACAAAATACTCTAATGTCAAAGTGGAAGACATGTTTTATATTGTTTTTATTAATGGAAAGTGAAACACACATATATCTTGATTAGATAAGTATTCAACCCCCTGAGTCAATACATGTTAGAATCACCTTTGGCAGCGATAACAGCTGTGAGTCTTTCTGGGTAAGTCTCTAAGAGCTTTGCACACCTGGATTGTACAATATTTGCCCATTTTCCTTTAAAAAACTCTTCAAGCTCTGTCAAGTTGGTTGTTGATCATTGCTAGACAGCCATTTTCAAGTCATGCAATAGATTTTCAAGCAGATTTAAGTCAAAACAGTAACCAGGCCACTCAAGAACATTCAATGTCGTCTTGGTAAGCAACTCCAGTGGCCCCAAACATTACGCTTTGTATTCAGGATAGAAGGTTCATTTCTTCGCCACATTTTATGCAGTATTACTTTACTGCCTTATTACAAACAGGATGTTTTGGAATATTTTTATTCTGTACAGGATTCCTTATTTTCTGTTAATATTGTGGAGTAACTACTGTACAATGTTGTTGATCCATCATCAGTTAACTCCTATCACAGCCATTAAACTCTGTAACTGTTTTAATTGGGCTCATGGTGAAATCCCTGAGCGGTTTCCTTCCTTTCGGGCAACTGCTTTAGGAAAGGCGCTTGTATCTTTGTAGTGACTGGGTGTTTTGATACACCATCCAAAGTGCAATTAATAACTTCACCATGCTCAAAGGGATATTCAATGTCTGCGTTTACATTTCTACCCATCTACCAATAGGTGCCCTTCTTTGCAAACCATAGGAAAACCTCCCTGGGTTTGTGGTTGAATCTGTGCTTGAAATTCACTGCTCGACTTATGGACCTTACATATAATTATATGTGTGTGGGGTACAGAGATGGTGTAGTCATTTAAAAATGATGTTAAACACTATTATTGCACACAGAGTGAGTCTATGCTACTTATTATGTAACTTGTTAAGCACATTTTTACTCCTGAACGTATTTAGGCTTGCCATAACAAAAGGGTTGAATATTTACCGACTCAAGACATTTCAGCTTTTCATTTTTTATGAATTTGTAAACATTTCTAAAAACATAATTCCACTTTGACATTATGGGGTATTTTGTCTACATCAGTTACACGCAATCTTTATTAAATCTATTTTAAATTCAGGCTGTAACACAACAAAATGTGACACAGTCAAGGGCTGTGAATACTTTCTGAAGGCACTGTAGATCTATCAACTAAACTGTTTTCGGCGTCAGCCCACCAACTATACCAGGCCGTGATGCAACTGGTCAGGACGCACTCGTAGGTACAGCGGTAGTATTTGGAGAAGACCCAGGGAGTCATGCCAAATTTCTTCATCCATTCTTCACACACCTCATCAGGGCAATACAGAACGAATGAATGATTGACTGAAAGCCTTGTCAAAGTGGTGTGTGTGACTGTAGCCTATGTCTGGGCTCATTTTCAGAAAGTCCTCACCTAATATCAGAGAGTGAGAAGGAATACAAACCAGTCTTTGCTATGAATTTGTGTCCAGGGAGCCCTAAGATTGTGGTGGTGATACTGCATTTTATGGTAACAAAGTTAATGGGCCACTGGGTCTCTTGTTGGCTATTGTTGCTGATATTTAACAGTATGTTATGCAAGCACATTAAACCATGTTCCCAGGATGACAGTGGGTTCCCTATAAGGACTGTCCTTGGATAACTGATCCCTCTGTCTGTATTCTGATGCTCTATCCAGTTTGCGAGTTGCAAACACTTGGCTCATACTATAAATCTGTTCAGCTAATGATCTAATTAACCCATTCACATCCTTGTACTATATTTAGTACAATATCAAAATGTGTGTCAGAACAAATTCTGTTTGGTCTAAATGTGTGTAATGTGTCTAGACCTGTCACGTTGAAACTTTACAATTGTCATTATCTACACAACATGACCAAATGTATGTGCACACCTGCTCATCGAACATCTCATTACAAAATCATGAGCATTAATATGGAGTTGGTCCCCCTTTTGCTGCTCCACTCTTCTGGGAAGGCTTTCCACTAGATATTGGGTGATTAGGCCTGGCTCGCAGTCGGCGTTCCAATTCATCCCAAAGGTGTTCGATGGAGTTGAGGTCAGGGCTCTGTGCAGGCCAGTCAAGTTCTTCCACACCAATATAGACAAACCATTTCTGTATGGATCTCACTTTTGCCGATTTTAGATTTGTCCATCCGTATCTAAATATATATATTTTTTCTGTTCTGGCCAAGCTGTGTTTCTGTTTGGGGTTGGTGGCGTTGGGACTAGCTAGCACTAACCTGTTATGGGTAAGAGGTGGGTGCACATTGATTATGGTGCTTCCCAGGGTCAGTCTGCCCTGCTCTGGCCTTCCCAGTCCAGCGCCAGCCCCCTGTCACACATGCCACGTTCACTGTACCATCTGTCCCCGTCCTGCTGTTAAAGAAATCTCAGCTAAAAAACAACTCAAGATGCCCCCCCCCCCACTCCCCGGGTGGGTGGCGAGGCCATGATGGCGCCACACATTCTTCCTGGGAGCCTGTTGCCACGGCAGCGAGCAGCTCTCATGCAGCCAAGGGAGGGGGCGTCTCTTCTGTCAGTGCAATGGTATTCTTTACACAAGACCTCTCTACTGACTGCCTCTGTGGTCCATCACAATAATTGGGAAGGAACACCAAGGAAATGGATTGTGCATCCTGGGTAAATATAGTACTTTTAGGAGGTAGGATTGTTGTGATTAGATATTCAGTGTAGAACTCAGCAATGCCTTTTTCTCACATTGAAAGCATGTGGTCTCAATCCCCACAATGCATGTAATCTTGTGTAAATGGCTTTTATGTCACATTTTAAAGTTGGTCTACATATCTGACAATATATTAGGGCGATATTGGGCGATAAATCCAAACAATAATATGTGATATAAATGGCTGGTGTGTGGGAGGAAGAAGGGAGGGATGAGAGTGGTAGATGATTTTCTCCTGTACTGGAGTGGCAGTAAGTAATGAAAAGATAGATAGATTGATCCTTTACTTTAATGGTGACATATGGGGGGGGGGGGGGGGGGGGGGTTATGGTACTCTGAGGCCTCTTCAGAAACAAACAGCTTTTACGGTTGGCTGTCATTCCATCATTCTATTTCCTCCATTCCTGGACAAGGCCACCTTTTAATGTCCTGAGTGGTTTCTCCTCCTTCCTATACTCTTTCTGGACCAGGACGGAATTGTCCTGGTCCAAGGATATAGCCCCTCCCCCAATCCTAGCTGGTAGGCGCATGCCCACTTGGAACAGTCCAATCAGCATAAAGCCCCACCCCTTCACTATTGACTGATCGAGAAGACAACTTCGAAGGAGGGTGTCCAGATTCTGTCATGTCATGCTTGCTACCAATGGATAGATAATGTGGAGAGGAGGCCAGGCTAGTAGCCCTTCAAACTGCCCTTATATATCTGCCCTTACCTGCTGCAACATAGTATGATGTTCTTTATGAGTATTCACTCAAAATAATTCTGATTTGTCTGAGTATTTAGAATAATAACTCTGACAAAAAGGAATGACTTGGTGTAGACGTACTGTTTAACCTCTCTACTGTATTTCAATATGTTCCAAGGTTTCTGATCAGTATGGAGTCAGTTCTCAGAACTGCCAACTGTGAATTCAAGCCATGTTGACTTACTCATGTTGCCTTGCTCTTTAAATTCTGATTGCATTACTTTCAAGAAAACGCACAGATGAGAGGGTGGTAATGATTGTTCTGTCTGTGGGGTTTACCCCACTTGGGTTCCTTCCTGGGTCCCTACTGTATAATGAGATTTCCTCCACTGTGTTGTTCACATGGATCCGTGGAGTGAGCCTTGATCTAGTGACTAGCGCCCGGCAATGTTTTTGGGGGACAAAACTTACCGACACCGACGTATCACCGATGCCAATATACTGTTTTACGCCAGGGAAATTAAAAAGTAAAAATGTTCCACACTGAATTCTCATAAATTGCCATCCAAAACAGCAATTGTTCAAGAAATATTCTTCAAATGTTGATTTGTTACATGTGAAATGAATGACAAATCATGGGGATGGCCACAAGTGTTCAGATAAGCATGAGATTCCCTTTTTTCATCCTGTTTATTGAATATCTGTTATGGGTGAAATTATCGGCTAATACAGATATGGCGGTAAAAGGCCAATATCGGCTGATAACATCGGTGAACCGATATTTCGGTCGGGCCCTTCTAGTGACCTCTACAGCGTAGTGCTTTGTGAATCCTGCATAATATAATTAGGAGGAGCCGCAGTGGGTGTGATGCCTCTTCGTGATCACTGCTCCTTGGGAGCCCTGCGAAATATAAGAGCATGCTTATCTGAAAAAACAAGTTCAGAGAGATTTCTATTAACTTTTAATTTTAAGGCTTTTCAAGACTTTTTAAGATGGCCGGTGGTGGATTGGAACAGGAGTATGAACACCCAGAGTTCTGAGTTTGAGCTATTGTGTATTAGCAGCACTCTATAGGCTATTCTTGTACTGCTCAGAATAATTACTGGCGATTGGCAGGCACTAGACTTGCACACAGTCATTGAGGGGGTTCCCTGTTGTGCAGTTTAGAGATTTGCCTGTTCAATCAAGATTATACCTCTTGCACAAACTATGATACCCACTGTGTGCACGACATCAGATGACCTGGCCTCCATAATCACCCAATCTCAACCCAATTGAGATGGTTTGGGATGAGTTAGACCGCGGAGTGAAGGAAAAGCAGCCAACAAGTGCTCAGCATATGTGGGAACTCCTTCAAGACTGTAGGAAAAGCATTCCATGTGAAGCTGGTTGAGAGAATGCCAAGAGTGTGCAAAGCTGTCATGAAGGCAAAGTGTGGCAATTAAATATATTTTGGTTTGTTTAACACTTTCTTGGTTACTACATGATTCCATTTGTGTTATTTAATAGTCTTTATATCTTCACTATTATTTTACAATGTAGAAAATAGTAAAAATAAAGGAAAACCCTTGAATGAGTAGGTGTATCCAAACTTTTGACTGGTACTGTAAGTGAATTTGTCCCAATACTTTTGGTCCCCTAAAATGGGTCAAAAGGTGCTGTAATTTCTAAACGGTTGACCCGGTATGGATGAAAATACCCTCAATTAAATCTAACAGTCTGCACTTTAACCTCATAGTCATTGTATCATTTCAAATCCAAAGTGCTGGAGTACAGAGCCAAAACAACAACATATGTATCACTGTCCCAATACTTTTGGAGATCACTGTATATGTATGTATGTGTATACAGTGTGGTCTAAAATTACTGACACCTTTGACAAAGATGCACAATAATGACTGTATGTATAAAATTAATAATACCAATTCTGATCTATTTTGTGTGCTCACATTTTTTTAGTATACTAATACAATCGCTCAAAATAATCTGAAACACAACCAAAACAAACTGCAAATGCATCCAACAAACTTGTAGAGTCACACCAGCTTGATGTAATAATTGCGTGCAAGGAATATGGGACCAAATAATACACTTTTGACTACTTGGCGATGAAGGTATTGAAACATGAATTTGTTCCTTGTGCTGTTGGACTACTAAATGCAAAGTAAATTGTATCGGTATATATACTTATCTATCCAGTGCAGTTGGGACAGCGGTCGATTGTGAGTGAATGTATCAATGTCCTTTATGTTTTCAGTGTATGCAGTATGATGGACTGACTGGTTTAAATGTGGATGATGTGAGAATGTACAGTATGTGTATGTGATACATCCATTGTGGATGGACAATACATTTGTATTCTATTCTATTCTATTGATAAGAATGTTTAGGGATGTCAATAATTTTGACCTCTGCTTTTTGAGAAAAAAAAAGTATTACTTGTTAGCCCTTTACACTCATACCCGTAAAAAGGTTGAAAATGACAGATTTGTGCACTAATAAGTGCCTAAATTGGAACATGGTGGCTGTACAGTAACATGCTATAAATGATGTCAGAGGTCAGGCTCTGCGCTTCACAGAACTGTATGAGTTTTGACTGACCGCCTTCTGAACTTTAGCACTACACGCAGCAAGAAGTTGTGCCCCATCCCTACCGCTAATTGGACATTTTTTGTTGTCTGAGAGCTGGAAATGCGCCATGTAATTTGAAAGATGAGACGTTGAGGATTTAATAAATACAGCTTTGATGTCATACAAGCAAGCCAAACAGTCCAAATGTGCACCTTACATTTCCATATCATAAAACTCATGTCATATACAGTGTCAACATTTATGATCACTATGTTTGATATACATTTACAAGATGACATGGCGTCATACCCTGAGTTTTTCTGAACAGAATGAGCCCATGTTTGTCTATTGTGAATATAATGTACCATGGAACAAGCACCGGAGTACACTCATCACTCCTTTCTATACACATCAAATGTATGATCTGTTTTTCTGTGAAAGCCTAAAACTGTAAGATCATATTTTCTAACTTAGTTAGTCATGTTAGCAATAGAACAAGCTTTCAAATGATGACCACCTGACCCAGATTGCAATTTATAATGGGCTTTTTTGGGATTGTGTAAACAACAACAGTAATTGTGTGATGGCGGCGATGCAGGGTTGTGATCCAAACAAACAACTACAAGTGTGCTTGCTCTAGTTCCTCAACAGCAAAACTAGGAGAGCTCAAAAAAGTGCCTTATAGTTGAAGACTCTTCTTTGATTCATAAAAGTGCATTGAAATTGCATTGGAACTGTGCACACTTTGAAGAGGTGTGGCCACTTGGAGACACCAGTTAGTCCTCTCACTCAAACCCTTGTAATTGTTTTGTGTTATGTTGCACCTACCCCACATTTTCCATTAATATTCTTATCATGTTACTGAATGTACCCAGATTTTTTTCAGATTTTGTTATCAACAAATGCGGCGAGAAGTAAAGTAAATATAAAATGCACATAAAATCTTAAGTGTAATATTTGGATTCAGTCTTGTGTCAGGTAAACTGTTGTTCCCTCACCTTTGGTCTAATATTTTTCCCCACGATCTCCAAACTGTTCCCTTTCAATTGCTACAATGGTTATGCATATGCTTTTCATATTTCTTCTGTAAGAAATTTTATATATTTTTTTTATTTGTTTAACATTTATTTAACTTGGCAAGTCAGTTAAGAACACATTCTTATTTACAATGACGGCCTACCAAAAGGCAAAAAGCCTCCTGCTGGGACAGGGGCTGGGATTAAAAATACAATAAAAATATAGGACAAAACACACACCACAACAAGAGAGACAACACAACACTACATAAAGAGAGACATAAGACAACAACATAGCAATACAGCAACACATGACAACACAAAATGGTAGCAACACAATATGACAACAACATGGTAGCAACAACATGGCAGCAGCACATGGTAGCAGAACAAAACATGGTACAGACATTATTGGGCACAGACAACAGCACAAATGGCAAGAAGGTAGAGACAACAATACATCACGCAAAGCAGCCACAACTGTCAGTAAGAGTGTCCATGATTGAGCCTTTGAATGAAGAGATTGAGATAAAACTGTCCAGTTTGTGTTTGTTGCAGCTCGTTCCAGTCGCTAGCTGCAGTGAACTGAAAAGATGAGCGACCCAGGGATGTGTGTGCTTTGGGGACCTTTAACAGAATGTGACTGGCAGAATGGGTGTTGTATGTGGAGGATGAGGGCTGCGATGTGAGTGCAGTGATGTGTCCTGTAAGGAGCATTGGTGGCAAATCTGATGGCCGATTGGTAAAGAACATCTAGCCGCTCGAGAGCACCCTTACCTGCCGATCTATAAATTACATCTCTGTAATCTAGCATGGGTAGGAGGGTCATCTGAATCAGGGTTAGTTTGGCAGCTGAGGTGAAAGAGGAGCGATTACGATAGAGGAAACCAAGTCTAGATTTATCTTTAGCCTATATTTAAATGTATCCCTATCCATGTGGGCCAATTGGTAAATGGTAAGTGTTAAACCATATAAATGTATCTTTCTCTGTATTAGTATAAAATAATATCATTTCCCAATTTTTTTGGCATACAATATAGCTCAGTATTTGAGTTATTTATTTAATACTGTCATTATTGCTCATCTTTATCAAGTGTGTCAATAATTTAGGACCCACTGTATGTGTGTCTTTCGGAGGGGTTGGGTGAATAGCGGAAGTCAAATATTTTGTTTGTTCCATTTTACCTTCTTAGGGGTTTGGACACTGAGGAACTTGAAACTCTTGACCCGCTCCACTGCAGCCCCATCGATGTGGATGGGTTCGTGCTCATCCCCCCAATTCCTGTAGTCCTTACTAACCAAGGTCTTACTAACCAAGGTCTTACTAGCAAAGTATGGCAAAGGGGATTCCCCCACCCCAAAGGTTTTTTAAAGCTAAAGCTAATTTACTGTATTTCTATCAAAAACAAGATACATTTACTTTAGCCATTATCACCTTGTCCTCTGTAGCTTTATTCAACTCTGTCGATAGGGGACTTAACATTCTAAAAGCACATGTCATAGGCCTACAGCAATGAGTGTAGTGTAATATAGAACATCCCCATCAACTGGATAAGTCACTATTATGTAGGTGGATGGAAATGATCCAAACATTATGTTGAATATAATAATATAATATAATAGTTCACAACAATCCAAACATGACCATTTAATTCACACAGAAACATTCATTTAGTCGATTCAAGTTTCATCAGTCAGACCACTCCTGGTGACAGTGACCCCAGGACATCTGTGAGAATGTCTCTTCTTCAAGATTGTCACAGATCAGGTGTGTTTGATCCCTGTGATAGCCCACAGATGGTCTGTCATTCAAGCAATGCCATAAATCATGATTGATCACGCTGTGCTCCCACGTTAGTCAGTCGCTAATTGCGCGTATCACCTTCTCTCATTCTTCGACTACATTAGCAGCTACACACTAGCACAGCACCGGGATTAAAAACTCTAGTTTAGTTTCATGTCAAGTAGAGCTGGGCGATATGGACAAAAATCCATATCACGATAAATTGCCTTAATTGATGCGATATCTATAAAAAGAATGATACGTTTATAACATTCATGTGCACCACATTTCTTTTATTTATTATCCTTTAAACTACTACTATAAGTTTGATGGTTGTACTCATCAATTGTCCCGTTAGCAATCACCCTTATTAGAAAACTTATTTCATTTCAAACTTCACACTAGTATAGGCTACTTATCGTAATGGACGAGTCAATGTGCGGGGGCACTGGTTAGTCGAGGTAATTGACATGTACATATTACCTCAATTACCTCGACTAACCGGTGCCCCCGCACATTGACTCTGTACCGGTACTCCCTGTATATAGCTTCGCTATTGTTATTTTACTGCTGCTCTTTAATTATTTGTTACTTTTATTATTTGTTACTTTTAAGGAATAAAAAAAACTGCATTGTTGGTTAAGGGCTTGTAAGTAAGCATTTCACGGTAAAGTCTACACATGTTGTATTCGGTGCATGTGACAAATACTATTTGATTTGATTTAATGTCATCAAAATGCCTGAGATAAGTGATCGGTATGGTTGGTGTCGATCATTTTTGTTTTATCGTACCAGATCTAATGTCAAGTCAAATAGCAGTTACCTAGCCATCTGTACACTACAGCCATAGTCCTAAACCTAGCCAGCCAGCTAGCCAGGCACACAGCCTTCCCGCCTGCTCTCTACTACCACTAAACAGCCTGCTCGTCAGCCATAAGCCGTCCTTATGGTCCTAAAGCCAGTCCCTAATATTGCTTTTTGTAATGATTTTAGTAGCCTATTTTAAATTGGTGGTGTTGAGCTAGGGTATGGAGACTGCCATACTCTGCCATACCCAATTGACACCCCTGCCCAGGTGTAACATCAGATATGTATTTAAGATAGGGGGCAGATGATGCCACTCAGAGAGGCAGACAGGCGGCAGAGTTCAGACAGGGTTGTTCACCTCACTAACACATTTAGGAATCTCTTCTCCTCTCTGTCATCCCTCCGTCCCCCTCTCAATCCCTCCCTTCCTCCCTCTGTCCTTCCTCCTCTCCTGACTGTCACGGGCGGCAGGGCGATGAGGAGGGGGATCGATTGGCTCCACATGGCCACAGCTGTCACTGCCGACCTCTGTCACCGGGACAGCAGCTCAGGACATTTATTGGACAGCCAGAGAGGAAAGGTGAATGGGACAAAATAGACGAGAGTGAGCAGAGAAACACAGGCTGAATATATGAGATATATCAACTCAATTCTCACAATACAATAACAATAACATGTTACTACAGTATATCGAACAATATCTTGTCAGTGGTCTGGACAGCATACATAATTGGCCACTTCTGTCATGGAAAGGAAGCTACACTGAACAAAAATACGAATGCACATTTTAAAGTGTTGGTCCCATGTTTCATTAGCTGAAATAAAAGATCCCAGAAATTGTTTTATATCCCTTTTAGTGAGCATTTCTCCTTGGCCAAGATAATCCATCCACTTGACAGGTGTGGCATATCAAGAATCTGATAAAACAGCATGATCATTACACAGGTGCACCTTGTGCTAGGACCAAATAAAAGGCCACTCTAAAATGTACAGTTTTGTCACAACACAATGCCACAGATGTCTCAAGTTTTGAGGGAGCATACAATTGGCATGCTGACTGCAGGTATGTCCACCAGAGCTGTTGCCAGAGAATTTAATATTAATTTCTCTACCAATGGCGTTTTAAAGAATTTGGCAGTACGTCCAACTGGCCTCACAACCGCAGACCACGTGTATGGCGTCGTGTGGGCGAGCGGTTTGCTGATGTCAACTTTATGAACAGAGTGCCCCACGGTGGGGTTTTGGTATGGGCAGGCATAAACTACGGACAACAAACACAATTGCATTTTATTAACGCCAATTTGACTGCAAAAATATGGTAACGAGGTCCTGAGGCCCATTGTGAGGCCCATTTGTTTTAAGGTATCTGTGACCAACAGAAGCATATCTGTATTCCCAGTCATGTGAAATCCATAGATTAGGGACTAATGATTTAAATGGACTGATTTGCTTATATGAACTGTAACTCAGTCAAATCAATGAAAATGTTGCATGTTGCGTTTCTATTTTGGTTCAGTGTAGTTTGAAGAATTAGGGGGAAATATAAAAACACAGAGGGCACACACAGATCTGTCCTTTCATCAACCGGAAGCTTCAGACAATCATAATCAGTGGTTCTTTAGTATAGCCACTCCTCCCCCTCCTCTTGTCTAATGTCAAACTGCCATAGCAACTTAATAAGGCTGCCAGGACTCTGGCTAATGGGCCATGTCTTACTGATAGCTCTTCCCCTCTCTAATTTTCTGTCTTAAAACTACATATCTCTCTCACACATTCTCTATTTTTGTGTTTCCTTCTTTCTCTCTCTCATGCCATCACTTTCTCTTTCTTCCTCTCCTTCATCTCTCTCTCTTGCTTTCTCTCCCCCTTTTACTTTGTTTGTCTTTTGCTCTCTCCCACTCTCTCCCTTTCTCTCACCCTCCTCCCCTCTCTCGCTCTCTGTCCCCTCTCCCTATTTATTCCTCTTTTCATTTTATTTCTTTTTCTTTATAAATCTGTCAAGTGAACCCCCCACACATCCATCTAGTGTGAAACATGGCCTGTGTCTTTGTCTCCTCATTAGTGTGTTGTGTAGATGCCAGCCTGAGCCCAGCCTGTCCTTGAGTCACTGCTTGTGATTCTGGAGTACTGCTGTCTCTGACATTGTGCGTGTGACAGTTGTATTACGTTTATTTTGGTACAGTGCAGATCTAGACTAAACTGCTGGGCTGCTCTGCCTTTCTGTTACGTGAACCTTGTGTTGAAGTACATACAGAAACAGTACATAACATCCTTGTCATCCTTTATGATTGTGTCTTGATTCTTATTAAAAGTACCTTTCGAGTTATGGATTCTACAACTTCAATAAACTCACTGTTGTTTTACTAGCTCTAATGATTTGCCAACACAATTTCCTGTACCAGTATTGTTGTAGGGTAAAAGAGTGAGGAGCAGGTAAATATTTCATTATGTAGTGTTGCTTGCAGTGACAGACATACAGGCATGGAGAAGGTCTGATAAATCCTGTTGTTGTTCTCCTGCAGCATGGTGATGCCTCTGCTGTCAACCACCTGATGGGTGTGTTTGTGTGTCTTTGTGAGTGAGTGAGTGAGTGAGTACGTGTGTGTGTGAGAGAGAAGAGAGAGAGAGAGAGAGAGAGAGAGAGAGAGAGAGAGAGAGAGAGAGAGAGAGAGAGAGAGAGAGAGAGAGAGAGAGAGAGAGAGAGAGAGAGAGAGAGAGAGAGAGGAGAGAGAGAGAGAGAGAGAGAGAGAGAGAGAGAGAGAGAGAAGAGAGAGAGAGAGAGAGAGAAGAGAGAGAGAGAGAGAGAGAGAGAGAGACGAGAGAGAGAGAGAGAGAGAGAGAAGAGAGAGAGAGAACGACCACGATCAACCGGAAAGACTAGTAATCAACAGAGTAAAGAGATAAAAAGCATTAGAATAAGCAACGAGAAAAAATGGTAGAGAGCAAAGAGAATCAACGAAAAAAGACACAATAGAAGAGTAAAGTGCTTTGAAGAGCAGTACGTGTGTTGTGTGAGAGAGTCTGAATGAGTGCGTGTGTGTGTGTGTTATTCTGTGTGGCTCTGATGAGTGTGTAGTCTGTGTGTGTGCGTGTGTTGTTCTGCATGCATGGCACTGATTCATCGCCTTCCTCAGTCATTTCATTACTGCATAATTAAATATGTCTCATTGCCCGTCGCAGACTTGGAAACACGGAGACGTGCGAAACGAGAATACAATTGAGGCCACATTAAACAGTAATACTCAGATGGCGTAGGTCTCTTTAACCTCTTCCTGCACAACTCTGTCTGTGTGTTGACTGTGTCATGGAAAGGGTCACCATTTTGTTGTTTCCATGAGTCCAGAATCAGATAGTTGGCCTGTATAGAGGAGTATGTTGTTCATGGCTGCAGAGATGCACTATATTTTTTGTTGGAGCTCTATGCAGTGGCTTTCAAGCCTTGATTGCGGAGGTAGGTGAGCTGTGCAGAACAAATGGCAGAAATGATGGTATACTTCTGTGTGTTTTTCAAGGCTGTGACAGCTGAGCTGAGGTGCCACGGTTTATCGCGGAGGCGGCAGCAGCGAAAGACAATCTTCCTGCAGTCAAATCGTCATTGTCTCCTCAGTTGGAAGAGCAGGAAACTCATTGTTTCGAGAAAAATTAGACAATAGAAGCCAAACTGTGACTAATTAATCTCAGAAGCCCCATTATACAGCAGCCTTACAAGGAAAGGGGAAGGAGAAGACTAGGACAGGCCTATCTAAGCCGATGTGTTCATATTGCAAACATGAACAGTACATGCCATTTTTATAGATAGTATTGTGGAGTAGGCCTGGGATGGGGGAGTGGGTTTTACCTTGCGTTTCTTGTTATCAGAAACAGTGACTGGCTGGCTGGCTAGCTCTTGCAGGGCGGATGGTTGGGGGGTGCAGAGAGGGTGTGGTGTGACAGTGTTGCGGAGGTGGCAGAATGCCAAGTGCTTATTGTCAATTTCATCTTCTCCTTTCCATTCTGCTAACGCCTGGCTTTCTCACACAAACCCCTCAGATGACCTGCTTACTTATTCATTCTCACTCTGTATTTTCAATTTGGTTCAGAACAGTATGTGCGTGCAGGGGCGTCATGCACCCATTATTTTAGAGGTATGTGAGGATGGAGGGAAGAGGGGGTTGTTCCATAGGGGGGCTTATCAGATAATTTTTCATTTTTTGAACACTTGAATCAGCTTTTTCCTGCAACCTAGAGCCATAATCATTATGCCTATTATTATGCCCATTATGATAAAAATATGTATTTTTTTTTGCGTAGGTTATCTAAGCACACCTCTTTACCTGTTCAATTGTCATTTTAATGAATGATGCACATTGATTATTTATAACTTTAATGCCTTAGGAGTTTAGTACTGCCACACTGGTATATTGTACCATAACCCAAGAATGAATGACATTTTTGTATTTTCTAAAGTCTAGCAACCTTGCTAGCAGTCATGCCAGCTAAGACAGTAGTTAGACAAGCTACTCTTGCTTCAACCAAACACCATGGCCATGGACGTCAGTTTCTTCTCTGCAATGAGTCTGGATCTGAGTACCTCCCCGAACCTTCACCGAATGTGAACACATTCAGGCCGTCTGATTGGTCCAGAAACTGATTGGTTGGGCCAGAGCCAGAACACACGTAGGTAAAGCGGCGGTTTGAAAATTCATCATTGGCTTTGATGCTCTGCGAGTCCTGCCCATCACCGGTAGCTAAAATAAAATAAAACTCTGCATGTGTCACTCGATACTCTCTCTCCTTCTCCACTGATGATACTGTCTGCATACACTAGAGTATCTAGCGTCCTGCCGAGCGTATCTTTGCACTGTGGTTCACCTTGGAAGGAACCACTTACTAGGGAGAATAAGGTATGGTTCTCTTTGCCTGTTCCAGTCAGTGTGCCCCCTCCGCATAATACCGCTGACAGAGCTTTTAATAAATTATGATAAAACTTGAATTAACAATTAACGTTGGTAATTAATTTAAAATAAATAAAAATCTGAGGGGGCTATGGGCATGAAGCCTCTGTGTGTGCGTGTTGATGACTGAATGATTGTCATTCTTTTGCCATGTCGTTTCTCTTTTTGACTCGCCTGTGTCAGTTTTTTGAAACACCATGGCACCACCAGGAGTTCAAAGTGACAAACAAGGCAACATGAAAGCAGCTATGTATGAATGTAACTGAATTAGCCCACCTATTAATTGAGTCACAATGTAGAAAGCCTCTTTATTCAAGTGTCACGAGACTCCGGGGCTAACATTACAGCCCTTTAACATTCACATGACCATAGTGCTGCGAAAGCTAAAATGGGTTTTCATTTTGTGTCCCTTCTGGTAGAATATAGTAAAATATGTAGGTCCATGAAGTGAGGCAATAGCAGCACCGTGATCATTAATGAGACAATTAGTGTGCAGACCAGGAGCACTGCCTGAACCCGGTGCCGGTACAAACAGCTATGTCTCCAGCTCCATTGTTTTGCCTGGGAGCCACGTCACAACGACTAAATGAGTAATCAAAAGAGAGCGCAGGCGAAGTAATACCTATTTGGTCTGATTAATACCTCCCCTCTGAGCAAAGTCAAGGCGGCTTTTTTCTTTTCACGTGTCCCATGGTTCATGGTCTTTCAAGAAGACAGGAAGGACACTGGTGATGGGTGACAGTCACCTTCACAGAATCACACTGTATGCTGGGAAACATGGGCGAGGAAGCGAGTGAATGAGGGAGGGGGCGAAGGATACATTGTTTTCTTTTTTGGTGTTTCTTCTTCAAAGACAGTGGGGTATTAATCTGTGTGATGCCCAGAGTGACCTGAGAGCACAGTGCTTTTGGTCTCTCTGGGGAGGGTTGGGACAGAACAGGGCTGCTCCATATAAAAGCACAGCTTTGGCCCTCTGGGAACTCCACTATCAGGACACTGGGCAGTAAATAATTAAACAGTCAGGATGATGGAAACCGCCTGACATCGTTTCTTTGGCTCAAAGGCGCTAGTAAAGGATGTTGACAGCTGCTCATCAGACAGTGCTGACAGCCTACACATTTAAACTAGACCCAATGCTAGATTATGCTGTTTACAAAGGATGTTAAGGGGACAATCAGTCAGTAAGGGGAACACACATGTTTTCATTCCAATGGCATTATTCAGTGTGAAGTGCAAGAGGACTGTTGAATATCATTCTCTCTCAGACATAAACACCTACATGTATATACATACCTACACCCACTACATGTATATACCTACCTACACCCACTACATGTATATACCTACCTACACCCACTACATGTATATACCTACCTACACCCACTACATGTAATACCTACCTACCACCCAACTACAATGTATATACCTACCTACACCCACTACATGTATATACCTACCTACACCCACTACATGTATATACCTACCTACACCCAACTAACATGTATATACCTACCTACACACACTACATGTATATACATACTACACCCACTACATGTATAACCTACCTACACCCACTACTGTATATACCTACCTACACACACTACATGTATATACCTACCTACACACACTACATGTATATACCTACCTACACCCACTACATGATATATACCTACCTACACCCACTACATGTATAAACCTACCTACACCCACTACATGTATACACCTAACCTACACATACTTACATGTATATACCTACCTACACTACCACTACATGTATATACCTACCTACACACACTACAATGTATATACCTACCTACACACAACTACATGTATATACCTACCTACACACAACTACATGTATATACCTACCTACACCCACTACATGTATATACCTACCTACACACACTACATGTATATACCTACCTACACACACTACATGTATATACCTACCTACACACACTACATATATGTTTGTTTGTGTGTGAGAGCCCTGCCATAATGATTCATTTACAGTGGAGGCTCCCGAGGGAACGACGGCCTCCTTGACCATAATAATGGCTGGAACGGAGCCAATGGAATGGTATCAAACACATGGAAATGTATTTCATACCATTCCACTGATTCTGCTCCAACCATTACCACGAGCCGTCCTCCCCAGTTAAGGTGCCACCATTCTCCTATGTTCATTTATTGCAGCTCTCAAAGCAGCCTTCAATGGGCTTCATATTGAAGCCTTCAAATTCAACATGGACAATTGTTACTGAGTGGACTACCATGGCTTAATAAATAACATGAATGAAATTAATGGTTTGTCCTAGGTCACGACAAGACCCTATATGACCATTGTAAGGATGCAGAAAACCTTAACTATTAGAATCTAAAGGAACAATAAGCATTCTGCTAAGAGCTGAAGTGGTGATCTAAGAGTAGCTGGAAGGAATAAGAACTGCAATTCAAAAAGCACCTAATGTATTTGATGATACCTCGGGACAAAAATACTATCTTGCTATTTCCATTCTTATCACAGTTGGATGGTTCAGTTGTTGCGATGATAATGTTTTGGGAGATGATTTTGTGCCTTGCGTTCTTGATTACATGACGCAACAAAATCTTCTTTGAAAACAACAAAACAAAAAGCTCCCCCATTGCTTGTATGCAGCCAATAAATACAATAGGAAAGCAAAGATACTGAGAAACAGTATCTATGTCACGGTCATGTGTAGAGATGGACGAAGGTGCAGCGAATGTAGAGTTCCACATGCTTTATTAATAGTGAAACTTAACAAAACAATAAACAAACAAACCGTGACTACAGAGGTGCAAAGTGCACTAACTCCAAACAATATCCCATAACACACAGGTGGGAAAAATGCTACTAAAGTATGATCCCCAATTAGAGACAACGATAGCCAGCTGCCTCTAATTGGGAATCATACTAAAACACCAACATAGAAAAAAACAACTAGAACCCCACATAGAAAATATAAACTAGACTAAACCCCTAGTCACGCCCTGACCTACTCTACCATAGAAAATGAAGGCTTTCTATGGTCAGGACGTGACAATCTAGTGTTGAGGGATTAGTACTTTTTAAGGTGAGTTCAGTTTCAGTTCGATTATGAAAAAATAATCACGGTTTTCAAATATTATTATTTATTTTACATTAAATGCACTGTATTATGTGGGTTGAGTTCTGTAACAACAATGAATAAAAACATTATAATGGTAGTGACTACTTTACTTATTAACAATCATTTATTCACATTTCTTTACTTTAATAAAATATTTGTTTTATTTGATGACTTTATTAATTCATTCCAAGTCATCATCTCATCTCTATAGGGCTGCTGCTTATGCTGTCTGACAAAATCATTATTTTAGTAAATAAGTAAATAAGGCATACAATAATGACTGCTGAATACCAACTATCAATCACTTAGATCATGTTTTTTCAGGTAGAGATACCTCATGAAGCAACTGCTTTCTCCCTTCTCTCAGTCTTCATTCCACACTGTTCTTATTATAGCTCAGTGCTCCACACAGACAGGACAAGTAGGCAGGTGTGCAATGGATTATGGTCATTGTAGTTAATTACCATGTTTTCTGCACTAAACTATGTAGAATATTGGCTTGTTGGAAACTACAACCCCTACTACATCGCACAGTTCAGGCTTGATCTGATTTACAGTGGTTCCTCCTTTAAAAGTTGCGAGCTTGCACCGCGGGACTTAGATGTACCCAGTGTCACGGCTTCATTGCTCCAGACCACCACAAGGGGGAGTTAGAGCACTCATTATGCATTTGGGTCCCAAGGTTTTTATATGACAAATCATATCGAGTGGTTCCAATGACGAATTTGATGAGAGCCACCCATCCCTGGGTGAAGATGGCTGACAAAACATTACGGTGGGACCAAATGTAAGCAGTTATAACATCATAAGGAGTCAAGCAGAAAAATTACAATTAAGAGGACTATGTTAGTTAATGTAGAGACAAAGGTTTTGTGCATATTTTTTTTGTCATAAAGTTACTTTACAAAAATCGCTATTTAGCAAGTTATCTGCCAGCTAGCTAGCTAGTGTTATGAGAGGATAATTCATTTGTAATTCGTGTTTAATGTTTTAGGGACTACTGAGAACTAGCAAACCAGGCTGTTGTCTTGTGAAACAGTGGATGTAAAGAATCTAGCTAGCTAAAGAATTTACTGAAAATTGAATGTACAATTGTGTAAGCTTGCCTTGCAATGCAGCTAAAGTAACATAGCTAGCTAACTATTTACTTGCTTATTGTGTAGTGGAGGATAAAAATAACTGTATGCCTATGGATGTGTAGCTAGCTACAGTATGTAGCCAATCTGTGTATGGACCCTAAAATGTTAGGTTCTGAACTAATATTCATACCAATCTATGAACCTCAGCTAACCACTGTATCTCTACAGAAACTGTGCATTGAGCTCACAGAAGAAGAAAAAAGAACAAAATGCAATTCAAGTAATAGAACCAATGTCGGTCAATTCGTTGTTTAAAACCGGAAAATAACAATTTCGGTTAATAGTTCAGCATTAACAGTATCTTTAAATTCAGGTCTTAGATCCTTTGAACTATCCCCAATGTTACACTTTCTCATTAATTGTATATTTTCTGGGGTGAGCAGGGCAGCAGTTTAAGAGGCAATAGCTGAGTTTATATTTAAAGCATAACCTCAGTATAGGACAGTTGAGAATCCAAGACATACTGATAGATGTATGAGGCAGACAGGCATATCCATACGCATAAAGCAATATTAACACAGTAAATGGAGCGACACATTGCAGAGATCAGGCATTTGAATAGCTCACCAGAGTGACTGGGTAGAGGCTAGAGGTACGCCTGGGAAATGTGACCTTGAGGTGGTAATTGATGAATGTTTGTTTCTGTTATGGTTTTCAAATAATCATTGGCATCTAGTCTCGTGGCTTTATGTATGGGCAATTCCAAAGTAATGGAATTACACTTTGATTCAGATTTTTCTCATTAAAATCTATGTCAAACAAAAACCACAAATTTCAAAGTTTAACAAACCAGACAACTATGTGCACAAGGATTACTTTGAACAATTTAGACAGAAAAACACATTTACTGGAAGAAATGTGTAGATGCAAAGTTTGGAAACAGAATTGCGGTAATATCTCCCTCAGTTTTTTATGCGATCACGCTTGTCTGATGTGGCAGAGCTTGCAAACTATTATGGACTACAAAGGGAAACTCAGCTGCGAGCTGCCCAGTGACGCGAGCCTACCAGACGGGCTAAATACTTTTATGCTTGCTTCGAGGCAAGTTTTCCAAAAATATCCGAATTAAGATTCAGTGATGTCTGCAGAAAGATTGGAGTGTCAGCTATGATATGACACCTTCAATTTGAAAAAATCTATTTTGGTTATTGAACTACAGTAGGTGAAGTGGATTTACATCTGGCAGTACAGTAAAAATAAAATAAAATGTACAACAGAGTACAGAACAATTCATTACATTATACTGTACTCTATTCTAGTGTGCTCTCCTGTATTGTGCTGAACTATATTCTTCTGTACAGTATTGTACTGTGTAGTACTGTGCTGTCCAAACTTGTGAAACATTGAAGTCTATGATTGTTTCAGATATCAACTACTTTTAAAAAAAATATAGACTCTTAGCTTTTGACACCCAATTTGACATGCACTTATTGGGTTGCATGTAGCGTAGTGGTTAGAGCGTTGGGCAAATAACCGAAAGGTTGCTAGATCAAATCCCGAGCTGACAGGGTAAAAATCTGTCGTTCTACCCCTGAACAAGGCAGTTAACCTGCTGTTTCTAGGCCACCATTGTAAGTAAGAATTTGTTCTTAACTGACTTGCCTAGCTAAATAAAGGTCAAATTAAATTCACATTGGTGCTCATTAAGGTTAAATGGCGGGAACACGGTTAATAAGATTTACTGCCCAAAACCAGTCCCTTTTCCCGGAATAAATAACTGCAAGAAACCGGTAAATTATAATAAATTATTTATATCAACAGCATGACGTGAAATGGAACTGTTAAATTATATGCGATGTCTAAATCTGGCTTCTCTACAGCATTAATATGAAGTTGGTCCCCCCTTTGCTGCTATAACAGCTTCCACTCTTCACTCTGCGACTTGCTTCCATTCAGCCACAAGAGTATTAGTGAGGTCGGGCACTGATGTTGGGTGAGGCTCGCAGTCGGCGTTAGAATTCATTCCAAAGGTGTTCGATGGAGTTGAGGTCAGGGCTCTGTGCAGGCCAGTCAAGTTTTTCCACATTGAGCTCGACAAACCATTTTTGAAAGGACATCGCTTTGTGCACAGGGTCATTATCATGCTGAAACTGGATAGGGCCTTCCCCAAACTGTTGCCATAAAGTTGGAAGCATTGAATCGTGTAGAATGTCCTTGTATGCTGTAGCGTTAAGATTTCCCTTCCCTGGAACTAAGGGGCCTAGCCCAAACCATGAACAACAGCCCCAGACCATTATTCCTCCTCCACCTAACTTTACAGTTGGCACTATGCATTGGGGCAGGTAGTGTTCTCCTGGCATCTGCCAAACCCAGATTCGTATATTGGTGAAGAWGGTGAAGCCAGATGGTGAAGCGTGATTCATTCCCCCAGAGAACGTGTTTCCACTGCTCCAGAGTCCAATGGCAGGGAGCTTTACACCACTCCAGCCGACGATTCGCATTGGGCATGGGAATCTTAGGCTTTTCATGAAGCTCCTGACGAACAGTTCTTGTGCTGACGTTGCTTCCAGAGGCAGTTTGGAACTCAGCAGTGAGTGTTGCAACCAAGGACAGACGATTTTAAGCGCTACAGCACTCGGCGGTCCCGTTCTGTGAGCTAGTGTGGCCTACCACTTTTCTGCTGAGCTGTTGTTGCTCTTAGACGTTGTCATGTATACTCCCTCTCCGGCCTCTAAGTCATCAGGCTGCTGTCTCGCGCACCTGCGCCTCATGACACTCACCTCGACTCCATCACCTCCTTGATTATCTTCCCTATATCTGTCACTCCCCTTGATTCTTTCCTCAGGTGTTATTGACTCTGTTTTCAAGTTGGTGCGTTGTTTGTGTTACGTGTTTATTGTTTCATTTATTTATTAAAACACTCACTCCCTGAACTTGCTTCCCGACTCCCAGCGCACTTGTTACAGAATAACACCTCACCTAAGGGAAGCATCGGGGAGTGTTTTGTTATGTTATTTTTGTGTCAGAGTAATAACGTTGACTCCGGGAACTGCGACATGCTTTCATGCCTCAACCAGATCGCCAGGCTTCCTGCCTCAACCGATCTGTCAGGTTTCTGCACCCCAGCTGACTCGACAGGTTCCCATGCCTCAGCTGGTGTGACAGCTGTTCTCGCACATCAGCAGGGGTGACGGGTCCGCTCCTGATCTCCGGGTTCGTCCCCTTTGATGGCGTACTGCGGCTGGGGCCACGCGTCGGGGAGGGGATACTGTCACGTATACTCCCTCTCCGGCCTCTAGGTCATCAGGCTGCTGATTATCCAGCACACCTGTCACCATCGTCTCACGCACCTGTGCCTCATGACACTCACCTGGACTCCATCACCTCCTTGATTATCTTCCCTATATCTGTCACTCCCCTTGATTCTTTCCTCAGGTGTTATTGACTCTGTTTTCAAGTTGGTGCGTTGTTTGTGTTACGTGTTTATTGTTTCATTTATTTATTAAAACACTCACTCCCTGAACTTGCTACCCGACTCTCAGCACACTCGTTACAGATGTTTCCACTTACAATAACAGCACATACAGTTGACCGGGGCAGCTCTAGCAGGGCAGAATTTTGACGAACTGACTTGTTGAAAAGGTGATGGTGCCACTTTGAAAGTCCCTTAGTACTTCAGTAAGGCCATTCTACTGCCAATGTTTGTCTATAGAGATTACATGGCTGTGTGCTCCATGTTATACACCTGTTAGCAACTGGTGTGGCTGAAATAGCCAAATCAACTAATTTGAAGGGGTGTCCACATACTTTTGTATACAGTATATAGTGTATTTAGCTAATGAATGATGGGTTATTCATAATAAGCTTATAACTATCCTTTGTCTTTTGCACAATACGCACGCACCTGTGTGCCGCTGGCCTCTAGATTGAAGATGGTGCCAAAGAACATGGCTGACATTTTACATTCTCCCAACCAATTGTGCAATTTTGTAATTTTTTTAACTTATTGTGTACATGATGTTGCTGCTACCGTCTCTTATGACTGAAAATAACTTCTGGACATCAGAAAAGCAATTACTCACTGCGGACTGGAAGAAACTTTTTCCTTTAATGAGTCCGACGAGAAGGATATCCTGCTTTCACTGGAACAGGCCCAGATCCATGCGTTTTGCGTGAAAAAAAGACACCAGAAAAGAGGACGCAGATCGGGGATCCTTCTGAGAAGCCTGAGGCGAGCGAGCAAACTCCCAATGCCTTCCATTCTCCTTGCTAACTTGCAATCGTTGGAAAATAAAATTGATGACCTACTAATGAGATCACCCTACCAACAGGACATTAAAAACTGTAACATATTGTGTTTCACCGAGAAGCTTCTGATAGGCTAATAGCACGGTCGTGGCAGCATCATTTTGTGGGGGTGCTTTGCTGCAGGAGGGACTGGTGCTGGTGCACTTCACAAAATAGATGGCATCATGAGGTAGGAAAATTATGTGGATATATTGAAGCAACATCTCAAGACATCAGTCAGGAAGTTAAAGCTTGGTCGCAAATGGGTATTCCAAATGGACAATGACCCCAAGCATACTTCTAAAGTTGTGGGAAAATGGCACCAACAAAGTCAAGGTATTGGAGTGGCCATCACAAAGCCCTGACCTCAATCACATAGAAAATTTGTGGGCAGAACTGAAAAGGTGTGTGCGAGCAAGGAGGCCTACAAACCTGACTCAGTTACACCAGCTCTGTCAGGAGGAATGGGCCAAAATTCACCCAACTTATTGTGGGAAGTTTGTGGAAGGCTACCCAAAGCGTTTGACCCAAGTTAAACAATTTAAAGGCAATGCTACCAAATACTAATTGAGTGTATGTAAACTTCTGACACACTGGGAATGTGATGAAAGAAATAAAAGCTGAAATAAATCATTCTCTCTACTATTATTCTGACATTTCACATTCTTAAAATAAAGTGGTGATCCAAACTGACCTAAGATAGGGAATATTACTAAGATTAAATGTCAGGGATTGTGAAAAACTGAGTTTAAATGTATTTGGCTGGCCTCCCGGGTGGCGCAGTGGTCTAGGGCACTGCATCGCAGCGCTAGCTGTGCCACCAGAGTCTCTGGGTTCGCGCCCAGGCTCTGTCGCAGCTGGCTGCGACCGGGAGGTCTGTGGGGCGACGCACAATTGGCCTAGCGTCGTCCGGGTTAGGGAGGGTTTGGCCGGTAGGGATATCCTTGTCTCATCGCGCACCAGCGACTCCTGTGGCGGGCCGGGCGCAGTGCGTGCTAACCAGGTGCACGGTGTTTCCTCCGACACATTGGTGCGGCTGGCTTCCGGGTTGGAGTTGCGCTGTGTTAATTAAGAAGCGGCTTGGTTGGGTTGTGTTTCGGAGGACGCATGGCTTTCGACCTTCGTCTCTCCCGAGCCCGTACGGGAGTTGTAGCGATGAGACAAGATAGTAATTACTACCAATTGGATACCACGAAATTGGGGAGAAAAGGGGAATTTTTTTTTTTTATGTATTTGGCTAAACTTCCGACTTCAACTGTATATGTATTGGATAATGGCACAATCATTTTGTCTTTTTTTGTCTTTTGTCTAAAATGTATTTCATGTATGGCTCATCAGGCTCAGGTAGCATCAGGCTTGAATTTTCAAATGCAGACATAGGCCTATTTATATGCCTTATATGCTCTTGAATGACACTTCCGGTTTTGGCGGGAAATACCGGGTTACCCGGGATAAAAGTCATTTATTCTTGACATAGAACAATACCGGGAATATATTCATGAGTCCTTTTATATGGAATTGCCCGTATGCTTTCATTCTTTCATGGCTTTATGTATGGTTTCATTCTATTTGAGTTGAAATGATATACCCAGGTGTATAGTATCTGTGTGTTTGATGAAAACAGTTTTTCTTTGAGACATAACGAGCGTATTTAATTCAAGTTTTTGGTTAAATGTGTGTCAAGGAGACTCCTAAGGTTTTGAAGAAAACTGGCATGCCTTTTTAAGCAATTTTTTCAGTCAGATTCATTTTTCATTTCGATGGGAAGTGTGCCAGAGAGGAATTGATAGCTGGATGCAGGAAACGATAGTCATAGGCAACCCCAACCCCTGTGGTTTTTCTGATTATGCTTGTGAGATATTATAAATGGATGTGTCCAGGGATGATGGTGTTCTTCTTATACAAATGTTTATATTCTGTCGAGGCGGGTTTGAATTGAGTCAGAARGTTTCAGTGCATAGAATCAATCTCTTTTTCACTTCTTTCAGATACTTTCCCTTCTGCAGATTTTCATCATTTCAATAAGTATTGAGCAACTTTTTCAGTTGATTTGCAACAGTTTCTGGCACCTGGGAATATTGTTAAAAGATATAACCATCATATGGGGTGTAATCTTCCATCTGTGAGGTCTTTTCACAGGTAGGAATAAACTGGTCTCATACATCAACAACACTTTTTAAACCCCCAAATATGTTATAATGCTAAATAATTTATGACCCTGTAATTTTAGTAATGTGACTGTTTTTGGTAGTATCTACGCATTTTAGAGCTGCCTAATCATGTTTTGTGTTAGTGTTTTCATTGCTTCCACTGTAACCAATAGGTATAGTTGTTTGTCATCCACAGGTACCATAATATTAATAAGATGGTTCTCATTAAAGGTGCCAACCGGCCCCAGTGTGTCCATGTCAGTTATGGCCACATCGCTCCATGCTAACCTGCTAAGGTCTCATACCTGTTGTGTGACAAACAATAATATGTGCCATCTGAAATGCTCTATCTGGTCTAATTTTGACATCAGCAGTCCTTTCCCTCTCGGCAGATCTAAGGAACTGCCTTTGGCTTGAGACTACTGAGAGATAAAAAGCATAAAAATGAGTCCTACTGTGTGGAGTATCTGACTGCAGGCTATGTTTAATTGCCATGTTATTAACAATGGGCCCTGGTCCTCCCGTTGACTTCTTCATCTGCATTATAGATGAGGGGCTGTAGCCCCAGTGTCCCATAAACTCCTGCTCGAGACAATCAGGAGGACTCACTGCTATCAACATTCTGTGGTTATTTTTTATGCAGAGTATCATGACACGCATATGCAAATGTATATGAATATCATGAATATCATACCTTATTAAAAACGCATCATAAGTATCAGCTTTTTACCTTTTCGACCCTCACTCAATGTACATTTACTCGCCTTAAGATATGCATAGTATACAGCAGCTCTGCAGTGGCAATTTTAATCACCTCTGAACTCTGTTAATTCCAGAGCCAAGTGCAAATTTACCCGCCTGCTATAAAGAACCCTGCTGAGCTCTATAAGGCATGTGAAGAACATTATCAAATGTCATAAGGAACGTATTGACTCTGAACCACAAGGCTTTGTCCGCTTAGCTTCTGACCTTCTCCTATGATTCATTTCTACATTTGTCTTTCTCACTTTAAGTAACGACATGCCTCTTCCTATGTGTTTGAGGCTGCACGTCCCATTTGATGTCTGATTTGATTTATATATTTATTTGTTATTGCCTTCTCTCCCCAAATCCAATTTTAGCTGACATTTCTCATGACTGGAACGAAGAATGACCTTTGAAAAGGACACTTCCATTCCTGCATGCGGACAGGTGGTGGTGTGGTGGTGTTGGGAGGCAGACCTGGTGAGGGGGGAGGCAGGTCTTAGTAATGGGGGAGGTATTGTTGCATTCATCCATCTCCCATCTCCCTCCCTCACCCACCGAGGGGCATCCCATGCTCAGGCCTGCAAGGCACCTTGGGAAGGAGTTACAGAGGAAGTGTCTGCCCCTGACCTTCATTTTGTTTAGAGTATTAATTGCACTGGGGCTTTGACTGCTCTCACCTTAATCTCGCTCATGATCAATGCTCTGATTCAATGAGCCTAACAAAATACACTGGCTGAGGAGCACCGGAACAGAGGGGGAGAAAAAGAGTTCCCTTGTGTTATGGGTGCAATGCCTGGTTAAGAGGTAATGAAAGCTTCAAAAATATTAAATAATTCTTCCCTCTTTATGTTAATAGGGTTCATAATCCACCCACCTCAACAGGCACCTTCACTCCCCCAACCCCCCCAACCCCCGACACACACAACTCCCCCAACCTCCCCCAACCCCCCCAACCCCCGACACACACAACTCACTCACCACTCTCCATGTATTGTAACACAGAACACACTCAGGCTCATTGCTACATAATTAAGCAGTAAGGTCCAAGGAGGTGTGGTATATCGACTATATATTACGGCAAAAGGCAGTTCTTGGCCACGACACAGCCCATAGCCGTGGTATATTGGCCATATATCACAAAACCCTGAGGTGCCTTATTGCTATTATATAGTGGTTACAAATTTAATTAGTGCAGTAAAAATAAATGTGTTTTCATACCCGTGGTAAACGGTCTGATATACCATGACTGTCAACCAATCAGCCTTCAGTGCTCGAACCACCCAGTTTATAATATTACATATACACTACAGATACGGGCACTTGCATGCAAGGATACACGTACTGTAGAGTGACAGTCTGGATGCCTTACATTTAATATACCTACATGCTCCTATGGTCAATACACACATATATGCATGCTCACATGCTCATACATACTCATGCATGCCTACTATACACATGCAGAAGGTAGACTGTCTAAACAACATGTATTTTACTAGGGGCTCCTGCTTTTCCTCTTCCTCATCCCAGTAATTGATTCTGTGTGACAATCTGAAAGGGATTATTTGTGAGCTAAACTTCCCCAAGAGAAAAGGATTCCTACAAATATTATGTTATTGTATTCCATTTTTAGACTAATGATGTGAATCAATTTTTTTCCACTCTGAAAGGCTGCTCACATCGTAGTTCCATTCCCATGTGATACCATTATCTCTACAGTATATTACTGTTACCCAGATGGAAGGTGGCTGTTAGACTGGGGAGCATCATCTTTTGATGCTGCAAAGGGCAGGTCAACAACTGCAAAAACGTTTACTAATCACTACTAACACTCTGTTGTCTAGCAGCCAGATAAAAGCCTCTGTCAACAGGCCATTTTCATGAGCACACTTTCATCCAGAAACGACAGAATATTTGAAGAGTTTATTTCCAAATGCTTTATCCACAAACTTTTCACATTTGTATTTTTTTCATCAGAAATTATTGTTTATGGGTACCTTCATGTGTGTGTAAAATATATTTGTTCTCAGATTTTTCATTCATATACTTTAATATTGTCACGGCCGTCAAAGGAAGTGGACCAAAGCTCAGCGTGGTGAGCGTACATATTCCTTTTTATTTGAATGACGCCGATAAAAACAATAAACAATACAAAAATGACCGTGAAGCTTAAGGGCTATAGTGCCACAAACAAAGACAACTACCCACAATGAAAGGAGGGAAAAAGGGATACCTAAGTATGGTTCCCAATCAGAGACAACGATAGACAGCTGTCCCTGATTGAGAACCATACCCGGCCAAAACATACAAACACAAAATCATAGAAAACAAAACATAGAATGCCCACCCCAAATCACACCCTGACCAAACCAAATAGAGACATAAAAAGACTCTCTAAGGTCAGGGCATGACAAATATATATATTAAATACTGATTTAAATAATGTAGCATTTGTACAGTTATTTTAAAAAGTTATTTGTTACATTTGACTGTGTAAAACCTAGCAGTATTACTTATTTCTCTGCGAGTGATGCGGATATACAGTGAGTATTCAAAACACATTCCTGATATTGAGTTGCATCCCCCCTTTTGCCTTCAGAACAGCCTCAATTTGTTGGGGCATGGACTCTACAAGGTGTCAAAAGCGTTTCAGAGGGATACTGGCCATGTTGGCTCCAATCCTTCCCACACAATGTTGGCTGGATGGCCTTTGGGTGGTGGACCATTGTTGATGCACACAGGAAATTGTTGAGGTTTAAAGCAGTGTAGCAGTTCTTGACAAAAACCCGTGTGCTTGGCACCTACTGCCATATACTGTTCTCCTGAGTGACGCAGTGGTCTAAGACACTGCTTCTCAGTGCAAGAGGTGTCACTGCAGTACCTGGTTCAAATTCAGGCTGCATCACATCTGGCCGTGATTGGGAGTCCCATAGGGTGGCGCACAATTTGCCCAGCGTTGTCCGGGTTTGGCCGGGGTAGGCCGTCATTGTAAATAAGAATTTGTTCTTAACTTCTTATGGCTGAAGGGGCAGTATTTAGTAGCTTGGATGAAAGGTGCCCATTTCAAACGGCCTGCTCCTCAGTCATAGTTCCTAATATTTGCATATTATTATTAGTATTGGATAGAAAACACTCTAAAGTTTCTAAAACTGTTTGAATTATGTCTGTGAGATTAACAGAACTCATATTGGCAGTRAAAATCCTGAGTTGAAATCAAAACAGGAAGTCAGAAATCTGAGCTTGTCTGAGTCCCTTAAGAAATCCAATTGAGTTATGAATGATGTTGCACTGCCTAGGGGTTCCACTAGATGTCAGCAATCAATAGAAATTCCAATGAGACTTCTATGATGTTGTGGGAGAGAATGAGAGCAGAATAAGTCAGGTGTCCATCAAGCAGCCATGTCCTGATCATGCCTTTTCTTCATGCAAGACACTGCTCACGCAGACAAGAATGAATACTCCGGTTGGAACTTTATTGAAGCTATATGTTAAAAACATCCTAATGATTGATTCAGTACTTAGTTTGAAATGTTTCTTCGACTGGTAATATCATATTTTGAAGTTTTTGTCCGATATAACGCTGACCAGAATTAGCGTTTGGATATGTAAACCAGACGCGCTAACAAAAGAAGGTATTTGGACATAAATAACGGATTTCTTCGAACAAAACAAACATTTATTGTGGACCTGGGATTCCTGGTGTGCTTTCTGATCTAGATCATCAAAGGTAATGGAATATTTATCATGTATTTTATTGTTTATAGTGACGCCATCTTTGCAGCTGTGGTATGCTACTTTTGAGCGCCGTCTCAGATTATAGCGTGCAATTAATTTTCAGTAAGTTTTTTGAAATCTGACATAGCGGTTGCATTAAGGAGAGGTATATCTATAATTCAATGTGTATAACTTGTATTATCATCTATATTTATGATGAGTATTCATGTTGAAACAATGAGCTATGCAAAGTCACTTGATGTTTTTGCATTTAGTGAATCTTGTAGCCTCAATGTAAACTCCGATTTTTTTATATAAATATGAATTTAATCAAACAAAACATGCATGTATTGTGTAACATGAAGTGCTATGAGTGTCATCTGATGAAAATAATCGAAGGTTAGTGATTCATTTTATCTCTATTCTGTTTTTTGTGAAGCTATCTTTAGCTGGGAAAAATGGCTGTGATTATTTTTGGTTTTGTGGTGACCTAACATAATCGTTTGTAGTGCTTTCGCTGAAAAGCCTATTTGAAATCGGACAGTTTGGTGGGATTAACAACAAGATTACCTTTAAAATGATATAAAACACATGAATGTCTGAGGAATTTTAATTATGAGATTTCTGGTTTTTGAATTTGGCGCCCTGCACTTGGACTTTCTGTTGTCATATCGGTCCCGTTACCGGGACTGCAGCCATTACTTGCCTAGTTAAAAATAAAAAAGACACTTCCATTTTTTGGTCTTGCCCATTCACCCTCTGAATGGCACACGTGCACAATCCATGTCTCAATTGTCTCAAGGCTTAAAAATCCTTCTTTAACAGGTCTCCTCCTCTTCATCTACACTGATTGAATTGGATTTAACCAAGTGCCATCAATAAGGGATTCTAAGTTTCACCTGGATTCACTTGGTCAGTCTATGTCATGGAAAGTTCTTAATGTTTTGCATTTTCAAAAAAATATATATTTTAAACAAATACATGTCTGTCTACGAACAACTCCATGCCATAATTAGATAGTGAAAAAACACACATCTCTTTCACCATTTCGGTCCCACTTTAAATTAAGGCTTCTTAAAGCATTCATAATGCCTTCATAAAACACTACATAAGAGTTAAAGTATCCATAACTGTATGTCATGCTTTATAAAGGGTTCATAAATGTGGCAAAACTGTGTGACTAATCCACTATGTCGAATATGATATAAACATGTGCTTTATAAAGGGTGACTTATTGAAAGTGTAAGGACCGACGCTGAAGAAGAGAAGCAGGTACAGGGAGTAGAACATTTAATATGGAACAGACATCAAACAGGACAGAGACCGCTTCAGAAACGGGTATGCAAAGACAAACAAACATTAATCCTGAAGCCGGGAACAGAGCTTGCGAACAGACAGATATAGGGGAGGTAATGACACAGGTGATTGAGTCCAGGTGAGTCCAATAATCACTGATGCGCGTGACGGGGGAAGGCAGGTGCGCATAATGATGGTGGCATGGGTGCGTAACACTTGGGAGCCTGGTGCCTTCAAGCTCCAGGGAGGGGGAGTGGGAGCAGGCGTGACAGTACCCCCCCCTCTAAGGGCACCACCCGGTGTCCCACCTGGGCGAGCCTGACAGGCCGGTCGTGGCCTGGGCGCTGGACCAGCCGGTTGGGGTGTAAAAGCCAGACGAACCGGCTGAGGCGTGGGAACCTGGCGAACTGGCTGAGACGTGGGAACCTGGCGAACTGGCTGAGACGTGGGAACCTGGCGAACTGGCTGAGGCGTAGGAGCCTGACGGCCCGGTTGAGGCATGACAGCCTGCTGATCCCGCGGGAACATGGGAGCCTGCTGAGCCGGCTGAAGCGTACAGTAGACGTCTGGTGAGCCGGCGAACGCATAAAACCCTGGCAATCCGGCTGAGGCCTGACGTGGGATGGGCGCCTGCCAAGCCAACCGGGACAAGAAAACCTCTCGAGCCAGCTAGGGCGTGGAAGCCCGACAAGCTGGCTTAGGCACCCCTGGCTCCATCGGCGGCGGCCCCCGGACCCGGCGTCACCCCCAACCTGAAAGCCAGCACTCCCCGATGCTTAGTTTGATGGCTTCAGGATTCTGTAAGGATCGACGCTGGAGAAGAGAAGCAGGTACGGGGAGTAGAACATTTAATATGGAACAGACATCAAACAGAACAGAGACAGCTTCAGAACCGGGTATGCAAAGACAAACAAACATTAATCCTAGAACAGAGCTTGGGAACAGACAGATATAGGGGAGGTAATGACACAGGTGATTGAGTCCAGGTGAGTCCAATAATCGCTGATGCGTGTGACGGGAGAAGGCAGGTGTGTGTAATGATGGTGGCAGGGGTGCGTAATGCTGGGGAGCCTGGCGCCTTCGAGCGCCAGGGAGCAAGCGTGACAGAAAGATGGCATAGTCTCTCAAGTGAAGTCATGTTAGTCACATTACACCCAATCTCACTCCCAAACACTTCCACCAAAATGTGCAGAATGACTGATGGACCAATGCATCAAACTTGGCCTTCGTTAGTTAGGATTAGGTTTAAAATCACATTTTAAAAAGAGAAATTGTGGAAATGGGCAGGGTTTAGCCATAATTACTTTGTGACTATGTTAACTAGTAATGACCAGAGGGAATGTATGTTAGCAAAGGACATAGACTGGTGACAAATACTGTAATTTACTCAATAAGGTCACTCCCATAAAATTCTATGGTCACTCCCACTAAGGCCAACTTTGAATGGTTGATTTTCTAGGCTTATATGTGCTGTGTATGCAATAGCCTGGAGACAACGTTACACCAATAAACACTTACCTTGATGAAAGACCCCAAACATCAGGAAATTGAAAGTGGTTTTCTTCTGGAACCAAGTTACATGTTCCTCAGTACACAACACATACACGCACAATAAAAACGAGCCATACCGTGCGGTGCAGTGCCCAGTCAGGTCTTTGATACATTCCTCCACTGCCCTGATGAAATATTAGCCACAAAATGTTCGCACCATTGTAACAGCTGGTAATCAAGCCCTGATCTCCAGCATGGGAACCGAAAATAAAAACCTGGACTACTCCAAATCATCTTGGCTGGGTGACACACACACACACACAAACGCAAGCATTGCAGGTCCATCAACCCATTTAAATACACACCATACAGTAACCTGTGGATCATGAGAGAACCTTCATAAATTAGCAGAACTTTTATAACCTATTTATTAACACTTTATGTAGTATCCCGTAATACTTAGTTTGAAGTGAGACACCTTCGGTCATTCATAACACATCCATAAATGCTTTATATCAAATGATTTGATATAATTTTATTTGTAATTTTTTTAACAATACAAATACATGAAGTTTCAAAAAGTCCAGCAATGCAGTTACATTGAACATTACACAGAGTTCTGAATAGTGTAGCTTGTCCCTGAGCTGGCAGACAAATGAACATTTGAACACACTGGCATTGCAATGCTCTACCAAGATGCATGACAGGGTTAAAAATGCTTTGTGAATCCTCAATTTAATAGGATTTATAAAGTCTTTATTAAGCTGTGCTTATGCCACCGTTTATATGGCACAGGTTTATGTCATATTTGGCATAGTGGGTTATTTCACATTTGACATTGGTGGATATGTCACAGTTATGCCACATTTATGAACCCTTTCTAAAACATGACATATGTTGCCTCCGCAAGGCTATCAAACAAGCTAAGCGTCAGTATAGAGACAAAGTAGAGTCGCAATTCAACGGCTCAGACACGAGAGGTATGTGGCAGGGTCTACAATCAATCACGGACTACAAAAAGAAAACCAGCCTCGTCGCGGACCACGATGTCTTGCTCCCAGACAAACTAAACAACTTCTTTCCTCGCTTTGAGGACAATACAGTGCCACCGACACGGCCCGCTACCAAAACCTGCTTGCTCTCCTTCACTGCAGCCAACGTAAGTAAAACATTTAAACGTGTTAACCCTCGCAAGGCTGCCGGCCCAGACGGCATCGCTAGCTGCGTCCTCAGAGCATGCACAGACCAGCTGGTGTGTTTACGGGCATATTCAATCAATCCTATCCCAGTCTGCTGTTCCCACATGCTTCAAGAGGGCCACCATTGTTCCTGTTCCCAAGAATGCTAAGAGGCGCAGCAGCGGAGGCTGAACAAGAAATTCGGCTTGTCACCAAAAACACTCACACACTTTTACCGATGCACAATCGAGAGCATCCTGTCGGGCTGTATCACCGCCTGGTATGGCAACTGCTCCGCCCACAACCGTATGGCTCTCCAGAGGGTAGTGAGGTCTGCACAACGCATCACCGGGGGCAAACCACCTGCCCTCCAGGACACCTACACCACCCGATGTCACAGGAAGGCCAAAAAGATCGTTAAGGACAACAACCACCCGAGCCACTGCCTGTTCACCCTGCTATCATCCAGAAGGCGAGGTCAGTACAGGTGCATCAAAGCGGGAACCGAGATTCTGAAAAACAGCTTCTATCTCAAGGCCCTCAGACTGTTAAACAGCCATCACTAACATTGAGTGTCTGCTGCCAACATACTGACTCATCTCTAGCCACTTTAATAATAAAAAATTGGATGTAATAAATGTATCACTAACCACTTTAAACAATGCCACTTTATTTAATGTTTACCCTACATTCCTCTTATGTATATACAGTACTCTATACCATCTACTGCATCTTGCCTATGCCGTTCGGCCATCGCTCATCCATATATTTTTATGTACATATTCTTATTCATTCCTTTACACTTGTGTGTATAAGGTGGTTGTTGTGAAATTGTTAGATTACTTGTTAGATATTACTGCATGGTCGGAACTAGAAGCACAAGCATTTCGCTACACTCACATTAACATCTGCTAACCATGTGTATGTGACAAATACAATTGGATTTGATTTGTTTATAGATGATTTGTAACACATTTATGTAGTGTTTATAAAGGCTTTATGAAGCCTTTATAAGCTGCATGTCATTTAAAGCGGGACCATCATTTCTTTAAACAATAAAAGCAAATTTGCTAAAATTTGGATACATAGGATATATAGCGTTTTGGAATGGAACTCTTGATTTGGATCTAATTCCAGTTTCTATAATTGTCCTTCTCAGTGCAGTCTGTATAGAATTCCCATTTCTCATTAGTGTTTCGCCATCCTCAGGGGGACGGTGAGGTTTGACAGAGGGACAGACAGACATAATATTTTTGCCGGCTGGGCTGGCTCTGGCTGCATGTTCTTTTCTTACCACTGGTCTCTTAATACAGGGTTTCCCAAACTCGGTCCTGGGGCCTGCTCTGGGTGCATGTTTTTGTTTTTGCCCTAGCCCTGCACAGCTTATTCAAACAACCAACTCATCGTCAAGCTTTGATTATTTAAATCAGCTGTGTAGTGCTAGGGAAAAAAACAAAACACGCACCCAGGGCAGGCCCCAGGACCGAGTTTGGGAAACCCTATCTTAATACACAGTGTCCAACTCCTCCTTTGTGTGCCAAGAATAATAAAATGTAGGAAAAAAACACTCGGCCCCTACTAGTCCTTGTGGATGCAGCTTTAATAATCTCATTATCAATTTAATGAGGTGATTAGAATGCCAGGGGCCAGGGGTGCACAGGAATGTGCTATGGAGGAAGCTAACAACATCCTGAGTCCTCCTGGCATCTTGGTGCTTCAGTCCTCCTGACTCCTGCAGCTAGGGGATTAGTTACAATTGTCTCTGGAGACTTGGCTCGACGCGGCTCCTGTAATACCGGGTCAGATGCCCTGGTGGTCCCAGGTCCTCCCTCTACTAAAGAAGACAGTGCACCACACAGTGCTGTGGATTTGGGGAGAGATGGCAATAACAAATAAATATATAAATCAAATCAGACCGTGCCACAAATCCGTACCACAAAGCTTTTGCTTTGCCATGGAAACAGGCATGTGCAGCAGCATAGCAGTGTTTAGTAGTGTTAGCGTATCGGGATCCCTATTCATCCAACCACCAGCTGAAGGACTAGCCAAGGAGGCACATTAAGCAGCATGGGCATGTCTCTCTGAAATGTAAGGAAAGATTGTGTGCTATTCTGATTGTGGTATTTTGATGCAGTTAACCTGGACATACCTTTTTCCTGTTAGACCAAACCATAAAGCACATAAAAAACATAGGCTACCCATGGATCAAGTATTCCATAACATATCTAATAATGGTATAGAATGGTCTGAACGGGAAGATTTCCCATATCTTGACCTGAAATTTACCCCCTTCTCCTAAAAGGGTGCACTCATTCAGTATCCCTCAATGATTGAGGTAAAAATAAAATGGTACAGACTCCGTCTACCGCAACCCAATGATATTAAATCCTTGAAATGGAGTGAATGAGTGCCCACTGCAGGGAGAAGGTGTGTGTGTGTGTGTGATGGGTATTGAGCTGTAGTGTGGGGCACAGGCAGCCAGCCCTCAGCTGGGTAATTTGACTCTCCGTATCCTCTAGCTGAATTAGTCACAGTGGCTGCTGAATAGCCTCCTGTGCCTGACCAATTGAGGCCGGCTTCTTACCCGTAATGACGGATACTGAGCTTATTCTACCTACCGCCAGGTCCCAGATAGGGTTGGATTTAGTGTGAAGTAGGATGATTTCATCTCTATTTGTGAAACTAGCCTGAACTGCCTATGCTGCTGTATATCTCACTGTCCATGGTGCTGAAGTAAGAGCAGGTTAAGGGCTGTGTATGAAAATGGCTGCTGTCCATGGTCCTGTAGTAGAGAGGAGCAGGTAAGGAGTATGCACTGTATATTATACAGCAATATGGACTATGGACAGCACTAATAGATATTCCTGTGCCCATAGTTCTGTATACTGAGGGAAGGTCAGAGTTGTCGCAGAGGTCTTGCACTGTCAATGGTCCTATAAAGAGAGACTACTGAGAGGTGTATGTGTTGTAGTCCCTCACTGTCCATGGTGCTGCAGAGCAGAGCAGCAGAGGGGACAGGTCAGTGACAGACAGGCAGCTAGGCAGCAGTCCCCCGGTCCCCAGGGCCAGATGAGTGGTAAGAATGCAGTGGAATGCATTGATTATCTGTCAGCCAGGTCTGCTAGGATCTAACCAGGGCAGTTTTAGGGTATTAAGTATCTGAAGTATTCAATGAATATTCATAATGAGGGGCTGTTCGTTATGTTCCACTCTTAGTGATTCAGCCCCTGGTGCTCACTGTCTCTTCACAGAGAAGGGTTGGAGTGGGCTTGGGTGAATGCTCCCTAGTGGGCTTCCCACAGTGTTAGTTTGATGGTGCAATATTTTCACATCATTGCGTTGCGCTTGAGCACAGCCTCGTATGTCAGGCTGTAGCATATAATTTTTCATTTCTGTAAGTTCACACCTTTTCGAATTGTAAGTCGCTGTGGATAAGAGCATCCGTTAAATGACAAAAATCGAAAAATAAAAATACGTGGTTATCAGCTGAAGCTCCCTCTGCAGAATACAAACAGATCCTTTGGTGGGCCTCTCCCTCTGCAGAATACAAACAGATCCTTTGGTGGGCCTCTCCCTCTGCAGAATACAAACGATCCTTTGGTGGCCTCTCCTCTGCAGAATACAAACAGATCCTTTGGTGGCCTCTCCCTCTGCAGAATACAAACAGATCCTTTGGTGGGCCTCTCCCTCTGCAGAATACAAACAGATCCTTTGGTGGGCCTCTCCCTCTGCAGAATACAAACAGATCCTTTGGTGGGCCTCTCCCTCTGCAGAATACAACAGATCCTTTGGTGGGCCTCTCCTCTGCAGAATACAAACAGATCCTTGGTGGCTCTCCCTCTGCAGAATACAAACAGATCCTTTGGTGGGCCTCTCCCTCTGCGAATACAAACAGATCCTTTGGTGGGCTCTCTCCCTCTGCAGAATACAACAGATCCTTTGGTGGGCCTCCTCTCCTCTGCAGAATACAAAACAGATCCTTTGGTGGGCCTTCTCCCTTCTGCAGAATACAACAGATCCTTTGGTGGGCCACTCACTCTCCTCTGCAGAATACACCAGATCCTTTGGTGGGCCTCTCCCTCTGCAGAATACAAACAGATCCTTTGGTGGCCTCTCCCTCTGCAGAATACGAACAGATCATTTGGTGGGCCACTCCATCTCCCTCTGCAGAATACAAACAGATTCTTTGGTGCCCTCTCCCTCTGCAGAATACAAACAGATCCTTTGGTGGGCCTCTCCCTCTGCAGAATACGAACAGATCATTTGGTGGGCCACTCAATCTCCCTCTGCAGAATACGAACAGATCATTTGGTGGGCCACTCAATCTCCCTCTGCAGAATACGAACAGATAATTTGATGGGCTACTCCCTCGCCCTCTCCCTCTGCAGAATACAAACAGATCCTTTGGGTGGGCCTCTCCCTCTGCAGAATACAAACAGATAATTTGGTGGGCCACTCACTCTCCCTCTGCAGAATACAAACAGATCCCTTGGTGGGCCACTCACTCTCCCTCTGCAAGAATACTTCCATTTCAGGGTTTAACATCTTAGAGCGGTGCTCTGGTGATTACATGCCTTATCTGCTTTTCAGCCACCTTCTTTGTATTGGATTTGAAGGCCTCAGGTCCTCACTGTCTCTATTTAATTTGTTGTCTTGAAAATGACCAAGTCTGTCTTTATTGGATTGTCAGGGCTACTCCGTTCCCTCCAGCACCACTTATTCCCTGATGATTTTTCAGTTTGTTTTATTTGTGCTTTGTCTTTTCTCAGATACTGTTTTCTTCATCAGCCTCGACCACACAGTCCAGCACTAACACATTTATCATGTGTTTTCTCTCTCTCCCTCTCTTCTACAGAAACTTATCGAAGAACCCTCTGACCACATTATCATGGCAACTCTTCCAGAATCTGCAACTCTTCGAGCTGTAAGTTTGTGTACACTTATCATCTTGTTTTATGGACTTGTGCACCTATAAAAACTTTCATAAAAACCTGATATATCCTAAGTGTGCAACCCACCTTCATTGTTTCCAAATGGATTCCCATCTACCTCCATTAGAAGCCAAACATCAATTAACCTGAAGAAAAACATTGGAAGAAACAAACAACACTATAGTCCCTGCATCATTGATGTTGATTTAATGGATGTGACATAAAAGTATGCAACTTGGAGAGGTCCAGGCCGGGTGATCCTCTAGCCCAGAGTGTCTTGTTTGTCCAGAAACATACCAGCAATCAGTGTGTTTATGACCTGAATCTTCTAGTTGTTTGGGCTACTTTCCTCCCTCCCAGTAGAAGACATAAAATTTAATCTAGCGTTGAGATGGCCATCGTAGAGTTATAACACATGGGCATCCTCTCCAGCCCAGGAATCAGAGTGCTTCCCCTAAATAAGAGACCCTCAGCCAGGCCCTGACGCAGAGCAGAGAGCAGGCTTTATTTTATCATGGCTCAACCCAGCTCAGCGTGGGAAACAAAAGGACAGCAGCTGTATGGTTGTGGTTTAAATGTGGTATTTTATGTTATGGAAGCAGGGCAGCTCTTCTGAGGAGGCCCATCATCTTTTCAGGGTTGCTTGTCTAATAGTTAGCAAATACATACTTGGATATGTTATACCAGAGTAAGAATAGCATGGACAGCAGAGTAGCAGTTGATGAAAAAGTTCTAAAGTAGGTGTAAGATAAGTGGGTATGGAAAGTGTTAAGTGAAGAAGATACAAACAAGTGGCTGTTTTTAAAACACAGATGACTTATAGACTCTAGAGATGGTCATTTTCATGTGCGCTTATTGATATGGATATTCCTTTTGATACCATTATCATTGTTATTCATAGCGATTTTAGCTGTATGTGTCGTCTGAAGAGTATGGTCTTTTAGAAGGAGAAAGCACAAATATTTCAGACTCTTTCAAGTCTGCTTAAAGTATTTAATCTGTAATTACTAAAACTGTTCAACAAAGGCTCAGTGATAAGCACTCGACAGCACACCTTGAACAAAGAGAATAATCTCATGAAAAGAAGATGAAACCGGTTATAAATGAGTGCCATTTCCGTGCGACCAACTGGGAACAAAGACATTGATTCATTTTTTTTTTTTTTGTGGCGTAGAGCCTAACAAAAGACTAACAAAACATAATTCAATGGATAAGAGAAACAGAGTTTATCTCCCTTTTTCTTAAATGATTTACTCTCCCATCCCCTGTGGAATGTCAGCACAATGACAAACACACCAAACACAGAAGGGCTGAGGCATGCAGATGTGCTTCTTGTTTTGTGTCTGAAATGGCACCCTATGGGCCCTGGTCAGAAATAGTGTGCACTATATAGGGTATAGGTTGCCATTTTGGACATACCCTGTGTCTGTCTTTAATGGTGAGTGTTGGTCTGTTGGTCCTCATAGTGCCATGCTCTCTCCTGGGACCACATCTGTTGATTAAAACTAGACAGGCAGAGTGATGACTTTTCGTTCCAGATCAGAGTGCATCAGAGTCATGCCTGTCAGTTTGAAATGGAGGTTGCTGCTTTTGTGGATGTGTTACAACTGAAGCGTTTAGGCACTGAGCAGTCAGACCCCTATTCACTGGTTATAATGATGACAAGTGATTTATTTATTTATTTAATGGAAGAAAGGGGTTTCGGGATAGGGCATGGGCATGGTTCCCATGATACATTTGGCACATACATGTGCTGGGAGATATTCACATAAGATGCAGTAATTTGTTGTAATCAAATCAAATCAAATCAAAATTTATTTGTCACATACACATGGTTAGCAGATGTTAATGCGAGTGTAGCGAAATGCTTGTGCTTCTAGTTCCGACAATGCAGTAATAACCAACAAGTAATCTAACCTAACAATTCCACAACTACTACCTTATACACACAAGTGTAAAGGGGATAAGGAATATGTACATAAAGTATATGAATGAGTGATGGTACAGAACGCATAGGCAAGATGCAGTAGATGGTATAGAGTACAGTATATACATATGAGATGAGTAATGTAGGGTATGTAAACATAAAGTGGCATAGTTTAAAGTGGCTAGTGATACATGTATTACATAAAGATGGCAAGATGCAGTAGATGATATAGAGTACAGATATACTATACATATGAGATGAGTAATGTAGGTATGTAAACATTATATTAAGTGGCATTGTTAAAGTGGCTAGTGGTACATTTTTCCATAATTTCCATCATTCCCATTATTAAGTGGCTGAGTTGAGTCAGTATGTTGGCAGCGGCCGCTAAATGTTAGTGGTGGCTGTTAACAGTCTGATGGCCTTGAGATAGAAGCTGTGTTTCAGTCTCTCGGTCCCTGCTTTATGCACCTGTACTGACCTCACCTTCTGGATGATAGCGGGGTGAACAGCAGTGGCTTGGGTGGTGTTGTCCTTGATGATCTTTATGGCCTTCCTTTGACATCGGGTGGTGTAGGTGGTCCTGGAGGGCAGGTAGTTGCCCCGGTGATGCGTGTTGTGCAGACCTCACTCCTCTGGGAAGCTTCGGGTTGTGGCGGGCAGTTCCGTACCAGGCGGTGATACAGCCGAACAGGATTCTCGATTGTGCATCTGTAGAATTTGTGAGTGCTTTGGTGACAAGCCGAATTTCTTCAGCCTCCTGGGTTGAGAGGCGCTGCTGCGCCTTCTTCACAACGCTGTCTGTTGTGGGTGGACCAATTCAGTTTGTCCGTGATGTGGTACACCGAGGAACTTAAAACTTTCCACCTTCTCCACTACTGACCCGTCGATGTGGATAGGGGGGTGCTCCTCTGCTGTTTCTGAAGTCCACATCATCTCCTTTGTTTTGTTGACGTTGAGTGTGAGGTTATTTTCCTGACACCACACTCCGAGGGCCCTCACCTCTCCCTGGGAGGCGGTCTCGTCGTTTGGTAATCAAGCCTACCACTGTAGTGTCATCCGCAAACTTGATGATTGAGTTGGAGGCGGCATGCCACGCAGTCGTGGGTGAACAGGGAGTACAGGAGAGGGCTCAGAACGCACCCTTGTGGGCCCCAGTGTTGAGATCAGCGGGTGGAGATGTTGTTACCTCCTCACACCTGGGGGCGCCCGTCAGGAAGTCAGGCCAGTTGCACAGGGCGGGGTCGAGACCAGAGGTCTCGAGCTTGATGACGGTATTGGAGGGTACTATAGGTGTTAATGCTGACCTGTAGTCGATGAAAGCTTCTCACATAGGTATTCCTCTGTCAGATGGGTTAGGCAGTGTGGTTGCGATTGCGTGCTTCTGTGGACCTATTGGGTCGGTAAGCAAATTGGAGTGAGGTCTAGGTTGTCCGTTAGGGTGGAGTGATATGGTCCTTGACTGTCTCTCAAAGCACTTTAATTTGATGACGGAAGTGAGTGCTACGGGGCGTAGCGTTTAGCTCAGTTACCTAGCTTTCTTGGAACAGGACAATGTGGCCTCTTGAAGCATGTGGGAACAGCAGACTGGGATAAGGATTGATTGAATATGTCCGTAAACACACCAGCCAGCTGGTCTGCGCATGCTCTGAGGACGCTGCTGGGAATGCCGTCTGGGCTGCCGCCTTGCGGGTTAACACGTTTAAATGTTTTTCTCACCTCGGCTGCAGTGAAGGAGAGTCCGCAGGTTTTTGTAGCGGGCCGTGTAGTGTGCACTGTATTGTCCTCAAAGCGAGCAAAAAAAGTATATTTAGTCTCTGGAGCAAGACATCCTGGTCCGCGACGGGGCTGGTTTTCTTTGTAATCCGTGATTGACTGTAGACCCTGCCACATACCTCTTGTGTCTGAGCTGTTGAATTGCGCTCTTTTTGTCTCTTGTACTGGGACTTAGTTGTTTGATTGCCTTGCGGAGAGAATAGCTACCTGTTTGTATTCGGTCATGTTCGTTCATAATCATGCCGCAGAAGGATACAGTTGCTTAATCTTCTCAATGGCAAAAATGGCCTAAATGTTTGCCATTGTAAAATAGTTGTTGTTACAGACCTCAGACACATTGGTGCCATAATGGCACAAATGTGCATCAACAATTACAATCGTAGATTTGCTTGCGTGTGATATAACCTACATTGTAGCTATCTCCCTTCATCCACTTCAACAAATATGCATTATTTAAATTGAGCTTTGAGGTCCTTTAGTGAACGGGCTCGAACCACTGTACTGTGCCCCGAAGATTCACAGTTAACCAGTTTAGTGGTGTATGCCACCTGGTAGTGATTGTAATGGAGGTACATGACAGCTATTTGACAAAACCAAATCCTCTTAGACTATTTTTAAAACTATGTTGTTTTTATTGCACCTTCATTTAACCAGGTAGGCCAGTTCGAGAACAAGTTCTCATTTACAACTGCAACCTGGCCAAGATAAAGCAAAGCAGTGTGACACAATAACACAGAGTTCCACATGGGATAAACAAACGTACAGCCAATAACACAATAGAAAATTATGATATGCAGTGTGGTGCAAATGTAGTCAAGATTAGGGAGGTAAAGGCAAATAATAGGCCATAGTGGCGAATAATTACAATTGAGCAATTAAACACTGTGATTAGATGTTGCAAGTAGAGATACTGGGGTGTAATAGGAAGCACAAATAAATAACAATATGGGGATGAGGTAGTTGGGTGGGCTATTTACAGATGGGCAATGTACAGGTGCAATGATCTGTAAGCTGCTCTGACAGCTGATGCTTAAAGTTAGTGAGGGAGATACAAGACTCCAGCTTCAGTGATTTTTGCAATTTGTTCCAGTCATTGGCAGCAGAGAACTGTAAGGAAAGGCGGCCAAAGGAAGAGTTGGCTTTGGGGATGACCAGTGAAATATACCTGCTGGAGCGCATGCTACGGGTGGGTGCTGCCATGGTGACCAGTGAGCTGAGATAAGGCGGGGCTTTACCTAGCAAAGACTTATAGATGACCTGGAGCCAATGGGTTTGGCGACGAATATGAAGTGAGGGCCAGCCAACGAGAGCATACAGGTCGCAGTGGTGGGTGGTATATGGGGCTTTAGTGACAAAACGGATGGCACTGTGATAGACTACATCCAATTTGCTGAGTAGAGTGTTGAAGGATGCTTTGTTACGAAATAGGAAGCCGATTCTAGATTTCATTTTGGATTAGAGATGCTTAATGTGAGTCTGGAAGGAGAGTTTACAGTCTAACCAGACACCTAGGTATTTGTAGTTGTCCACATATTCTAAGTCAGAACCGTCTGTCCAGAGTAGTAATGCAAGACGGGCGGGCGGGTGCGGGCAGCGATCAGTTGAAGTGCATGCATTTCGTTTTACTTGCATTTAAGAGCAGCTGGAGGCCACCGAAGGAGTGTTGTATGGCATTGAAGCTCGTCTGGAGGTTTGTTAACACAGTGTCCAAAGAAGGGCCAGAAGTATACAGAATGGTGTCGTCTGCGTAGAGGTGGATCAGACAATCACCCGCAGCAAGAGCGACATCATTGATCTATACAGAGAAAAGAGTCGGTCTGAGAATTGAACCCTGTGGCACCCCCATAGAGACTGCCAGAGGTCCGGACAACAGGCCCTCCGATTTGACACGCTGAACTCTACCTGAGAAGTAGTTGGTGAACAAGGCGAAGCAGTCATTTGAGAAACCAAGGCTGTTGAGTCTGCCGATAAGAATGCGGTGACTGACAGAGTCGAAAGCCTTGGCCAGGTCGATGAAGACGGCTGCACAGTATTGTCTTTTATCGATGGCAGTTATGATATTGTTTAGGACCTTGAGCGTGGCTGAGGTACACCCATGACCAGCTCAGAAACCAGGTTGTATAGCGGAGAAGGTACGGTGGGATTCGAAATGGTCGGTGATCTGTTTGTTAACTTGGCTTTTGAAGACTTTAGAAAGACAGGGTAGGATAGATATAGGTCTAGAGTGTCTCCCCCTTTGAAGAGGGGGATGACCGCGGCAGCTTTCCAATCTTTAGGGATCTCAGACGATACAAAAGAGTAGTTGAACAGGCTAGTAATAGGGGTTGCAACAATTGCAGCGGATACTTTTAGAAAGAGAAGGTCCAGATTGTCTAGCTCAGCTGATTTGTAGGGGTCCAGATTTTGCAGCTCTTTCAGAACATCACCTATCTGGATTTGGGTGATTGAGAAATGGGGGATTCTTGGGCAAGTTGCTGTGGGGGGTGCAGAGCTGTTGACCGGGGTAGGAGTAGCCAGGTGGAAAGCATGGCCAGCCGTAGAAAAATGCTTATTGAAATTCTCGATTATTGTAGATTTATCGGTGGTGACTGTGTTTCCTAGCCTCAGTGCAGTGGGCAGCTGGGAGGAGGTGCTCTTATTCTCCATGGACTTTACAGTGTGCCAGAACATTTTGGAGTTTGTGCTACAGGATGCAAATTTCTGTTTGAAAAAGCTAGCCTCTGCTTTCCTAACTGCCTGTGTGTATTGTGTTCCTAACTTTCCTGAAAAGTTGCAAATCGCGGGGGCTATTCGATGCTAATGCAGTACGCCACAGGATGTTTTTGTGCTGGTCAAGAGCAGTCAAGTCTCGAGTGAACCAAGGGCTATATCTGTTCTTAGTTCTACATTTTTGAATGAGGCATGTTTATTTAAGATGGTGAGGAAAGCACTTTTAAAGAATAACCTGGCATCCTCTACTGACGTGATGAGGTCAATATCCTTCCAGGATACCCGGGCCAGGTCGATCAGAAAGGCCTGCTCGCTAAAGTGTTTTAGGGAGTATTTGACAGTGATGAGGGGTGGTCATTTGACCGCGGACCCATTACGGACGCAGGCAATGACGCAGGCAGTGATCACTGTGATCCTGGTTGAAGACAGCAGAGGTGTATATAGAGGGCAGGTTGGTCCGTGTTTACGGATTTAGGGTTGTACCTGGTAGGTTCCAAGATAATTTGTGTGAGATTGAGGGCATCTAGCTTAGATTGTAGGACGGCCGGGGTGTTAAGCATATCCCAGTTTAGGTCACCTAACAGTACAAACTCTGAAGATAAATGGGGGGCAATTAATTCACATATGGTGTCCAGGGCACCTTTGGGGGCTGAGGGTGGTCTATAACAAGCAGAAACAGTGAGAGACTTATATCTGGAAAGGTGGATTTTTAAAAGTAGAAGCTCGAACTGTTTTGGCACAGACCTGGATAGCATGACATAACTCTGCAGGCTATCTCTGCAGTAGATTTTAACTCAACCCCTTTTGGCAGTTCTATCTTTGCGGAAAATGTTGTAGTTGGTGATGAAAATTTCTGAATTGTTGGTGGCCTTCCTAAGCCAGGATTCAGACATGGCTAGGACATCAGGGTTGGCGGAGTGTGCTAAAGCAGTGAATAAAACACATTTAGGGAGGAGGCTTCTGATGTTAACCTCTCTTGGGTACGTGAGACGTTAGCGTCCCACCTCTTCAACAGCCAGTGAAACTGCTGGGCGCCAAATTCAAATACAGAAATACTCATTATAAAAATTCAGAAAACAAAACATATTTTACATAGTTTAAAGATGAATTTCTTGTGAATCCAACCACGGTGTCAGATTTAAAAAATGCTTTACGGCAAAAGCATACCTTACAATTATTTGAGAACATAGCCCAGCAGACAAATCATTACAAACAGTAACCAGCCGAGTAGAAGAGTTACACAAGTCCGAAATAGAGATAAAATTAATCCCTTACCTTGGATGATTTTCATATGGTTGCACTCAGCAGACATTCATTTACTCAATAAATGTTCCATTTGTTCGATAAAGTCTCTTTATATCCAAAAACCTCCGTTTTGTTTGCGTGTTTTCTTCAGTATTCCACAGGCTCAAACGCAGTCAAAACAGGCAGACAAAAAATCCAAATTGTATCCGTAAAGTTCATAGAAACATGTCAAACGATGTTTATATTCAATCCTCAGGTTGTTTTTAGCCTAAATAATCGATAATATTTCAACCGGACAATAACGTCGTCAATATAAAAGGTAAACAAGAAAGGCACTCTCTCGGTCGTGCGCATGAAAAAGCTCTGTGACACTTTAGGGTCCACTCATTCAGATTGCTCTTACTTCCTAATTTTTCAGAATACAAGCCTGAAACAATTTCTAAAGACTGTTGACATCTAGTGGAAGGCATAGGAACTGCAATTTGAGTCCTAAGTCAATGGATACTGTAATGGCATTGAATAGAAAACTACAAAACCAACAAAAAAAACTACTTCCCGAATGGATTTTTCTCAGATTTTTGCCTGCCAAATCAGTGCTGTTATACTCACAGACACTATTTTAACAGTTTTGGAAACTTTAGATTGTTTTCTATCCAAATCTACCAGTTATATGCATATCATATCTTCTGGGCACGAGAAGATGGCAGTTTAATTTGGGCATGCTTTTCATCCAAAATTCCAAATACTGCCTCCTACCTTAGAGAAGTTAACATGCATGAAACCAAGGCTTTTATGGTTACAGAAGACAACAAATGATAGCAATCGCAGGTGTTAATCAGAAGAGCTAAGACAACAACGGTACATGGCAATGAATGGGCAGAGCAGGTCAGTTAGGTACATATAGGACCTGAGTTCGAGGCTGGGGCCGACAGGTAAACAAAATAGGTACCGTGTTATTGAAACAGTCCAGGGGCATCAGCTGTGTAGCCGAGAGATCATAGGGTCAAAAGAACAGCAATAAGTGAGTCAGGGTGCTGTTCGGTAGTCACTACTACGCTAGGCGAGCAGGGGACACAGCGTTCAGAAAAGCTAGCGGGCCGGGGCTAGTAGATGGTTCTTCGGCGACATCGTAACAGAATAGCCTGTTGAGACCACATCGGGCGATCACGTCGGCAGTCCAGTAGTGATGGATCGGCGTGGCTCCGTGTCGACAGTAAAAGGTCCAGGCCAATTGAAAGAGGAGGTATTGTAGCCCTAGAATTAACTGGTATATGGGCCTAGCTCGAGGCTAGCTCAAGGCTAGCTGGTGCTTGCTTCGGGACAGAGGCGTTAGCTAACAGTAGCCACTCGTTTGCAGCTAGCAAGCTACGATGATCAGGTGTAATGATCCGGTGTAATGATCCAGAGTGGCATGATTCCGGTGATATGGTAGAGAGAAGCAGTCTGATGTGCTCTGGGTTGATATCGCGCTGTGCTTACTGGCAGATGTTGTCCAAGCTAAGGCTGGCTGATGATTGGGAAAAAGGCGAAGAACGCTAGCCGTGGCTAACAGAGACTAGTAGCTATTTAGCTAGCTAGCTGCTGATGGAAGTTCCAGTTATAAGGAATAAAAATAGCAGATCTGTACCACATTGGGTGAGGCGGGTTTCAGGAAAGCATTTTTAGTTCGTAGATAGAAAGTGAGATTAAGATATATACGAAAAAGACTAGCTATTTACATGGGAAAAGACAACGACAAATTCACATGTCCTACTGCAACGCCATCTTGCAAAAATTGTATGGATGTGTGTGAAACAGATGAGCAAAAGACGTGGGATTTATTCTTATGCTAAAAATTGCCTTTTTAATTGTGTCTAACGTTAGTAGCTAGTAGCCTAGTCAAGGATGCATGATTAAAAATATTTATTAGGATCCCCATTAGCCGATGCCAGTAAAAAAAAATATTTGACAACTTACATACATTTAAAATATTAACATAGACATTACAGACCTATATAAAATAATTATTTAAAAAATACTACTATAAAGACATTTACACAAATATGCATGATCATGCAATTTTGGCACTCTACACTTGAGGCAGACCAAGAGGAACAAAAGTAAATAAAATATCCCTCTGGGGGTCAAGTTGTCCTATTTTAAGAAATGCCATTGGTTGGTGGGTATAAAGATCTTTGATAGGCTGATGTGTAAATTTGTGAAATCACTGTCAGCTGGTGAGGTTAGCATAGGGCTAACGTGTGCTAGGTTATCTGATGGAGCACACACTGGTTGAATCAACGACGTTTCCACATCATTTCAATGAAATTACATTGAACCAACATGGATTAGAAATTAAATTGATGTTTGTGCCCAGTGGACAGCTACAATGTAGCGTTCTGCTACATGCAACTACGTCTACAATTGTAATTTGCTGATGTGTAGACGGAGGTCCAGGTTAAACAAACTTTTTTTAATATTCGCAAGTATGGACCCATTGTGTTACAGCATGAAGCCTCCGGTCTAGCGCTGCTGAACCTTGTTGTTTCACTGACTGCTTCTGTGTGCATGGTTTCCTCTCTAACAGCTTGGACTAAACACAGCAACAGTAAGAGTGATACTGAAAGCACAACAGCAACAGCAGCTCCTTGTGTATCTTAACCACCAGCAGCCATACCACTGTGTGCTGCTGCTTGTGTTCTGTGGTAATTGCTGTCAGCTTTTTTTGGTGCTCAACACAGGATGACTAGGGTGAAAAGGGAAAGTGTGTGTGCGTGCATAACCCGTGCATGTGCGTGCATACGTGCACATGTGCGTGGAAACGTGCACATGTGTGTATGTGTGTGTGTGTGTGTGTGTGTGCATCCCTGTTCCCCAGTCCTGTAAGTGTAATCACAGAGGGGCAAATCACCTGTGTGGATCAGGCAGCTCTGAGGAAACAGGCAGGCAGCCTCATCAGGAGCCCTGGTGCTGGCTGGTTGCAGAGGAGACCAGAGGAGAACTGCCAATCTCACTGTCCTCCCCTCACCAAGCTGGGCCTAGCAAATGAGGTGCTTTCCTAAGCTGAGACACACACACACACACACACACACACACACACACACACNACACACACACACACACACACACACACACACACACACACACACACACACCGATATAGAGACTGCAGGTAATTTTTTATTTATGTACTTATTTAACCTTTATTTTATCAGGGAGTCAAACTGAGACCAAGGTCTCTTTCGAAGACGAGCCTTAAATTACAGAAATTACAGAAAAGGCACCAGAACATTACATTTAAGAACATTTTGAAGATTGTTCCACAAATAAGGTGCAAGAAATCTAAAAGCTGATTTACCTAACTCATTAGAGACTAAAGGAATTTCCAGAGTTAGCCATCCCTGAGACCGGGTGTAATAAGGAGTATCAGTAGCAATTTAGAGTCAGGGGAAGGATAAAAGGTCCTAAACATTTTGGGATTACTTTCTTTATCTTATGAATAAAAAACAGTAGGTTTATAGAGTAGATGATGTTGAATATGGTATTATACAGTATATGTATTATTTCTAAGGCACAAGCAGGGTTGGTATTCGTCTTCATTGCTGGCCATGTGATCGATAGGGAAAATATTTGACATCAAATTTCTGCATATTCATTTTATCATGGATCCTTGTGGTTTGGATGAAAGCTTAATTATACTTTTTTTAACCTTTATTTAACTATGAAAATAATTACAGAATATTGAGTGCTGGATCAAAGTTAAAAAAGAAGAGTAGAACTCCAAAGTCCAAAATGTTATTCCCTATTAGCTTTGCTCATTTCAGTCATGATTTTTGGAGTGCAGACAGATTTCTAATGGACCTTATTGGCAACCAAAACCGTTGGTCACACTTTAATAAGGAAAACACTCATCCAAAAGCAAGCCAAAAACACTGCAATCATTTCCCCAGCCTTTTTTCTCCATCAAACCTTCAGATACACTTCTTAAATATACAGTACCAGTCAAACATTTGGACAAACCTACTCATTCCAGGGTTTTTCTTTATTTTTACTATTTTCTACATTGTAGAATAATAGTGAAGACATCAAAGCTATGAAATAACACATATGGAATCATGTAGGAAGTCAAAAACTGTTCAACAAATCTAAATATATTTTATATTTGAGATTCTTAAAAGTAGCCACCCTTTGCTTTGATGACAGCTTTGCACCCTCTTGGCATTCTGTCAACCAGCTTCATGAGGTAGTCATCTGGAATGCATTTCAATTAACAGGTGTGTCTTGTTGAAAGGTAATTTGTGGAACTTCTTTCCTTCTTAATATGTTTGAGCCAATCAGTTATGTTGTGACAAGGTACAGCAGGGGTGGTATACAGAAGATGGCCCTATTTGGTAAAAGACCAAGTCCATATTATGGCAAGAACAGCTGAAATAAGCAAAGAGAAATGACAGTCCACATTACTTTAAGACATGAAGGTCAGTAAATCCAGAAAATGGCAAGAACATTTAAAGTTTCTTCAAGTGCAGTTGCAAAAACCATCAAGCGCTATGATGAAACTGGCCATCACGAGGTCTGCCACAGGAAAGGAAGACCCATAGTTACCTCTGCTGCAGAGGATATGCTCATTAGAGTTAACTGCACCTCAGATTGCAGCCCAAATAAATGCTTCAGCGTTCAAGTAACAGACACATCTCAACATCAACTATTCAGAGGAGACTGCGTAAATTGAATTTTATTTTTTGATTTATTTAACCTATATTTAACTAGGCAAGTGAATCAGTCCTTAATGGTCGAATTGCTGCAAATAAACCACTACAAAAGGACACCAATAAGAAGAAGAGACTTGCTTGGGCCAAGAAACATGAGCAATGGACAGTAGCCAGGTGGAAATATGTAATTTGGTCTGATGAGTTCAGATTTGAGATTTTTGGTTCTAACTGCCGTGTCTTGGTGAGACGCAGAGTAGGTGAACGGATGATCTCCACATGTGTTGTTCCCACCATAACGCATGGAGGAGGTGTGATGGTGTGGGGGTGCTTTGCTGGTGACACTGTCTGTGATTTATTTAGAATTCAAGGCACGCTTAACCAGCATGGTTACCACAGCATTCTGCAGCGATATGCCATCCAATCTGGTTTGCACTTAGTGGGACTATCATTTGTTTTTCAACAGGACAATGAGCCAAAACCCACATCCATGCTGTGTAAGGGCTATTTGACCAATGAGAGTGATGGAGTGTTGCATCAGATGACCTAGCCTCCACAATCACCCGACCTCAACCCATTTGAGATGGTTTGGGATGAGTTAGACCGCAGAGTGAAGGAAAAGCAGCCAACAGGTGCTCAGCATATGTGGGAACTCCTTCATGACTGTTGGAAAAGCATTCCTCATGAAGTTAGTTGAGAGAATGCCAAGAGTGTGCAAAGCTGTCATCAAGGCAAAGGGTGGCTACTTTGAAGAATTTCAAATCTAAAATATATTTTGATTTGTTTCACACTTTTTTGGTTACTACATCATTACATGTGTTATTTAATAGTTTTGATGTCTTCACTATTATTCTACAATGTAGAAAATAGTAAAAATAAAGAAAAACCCTTGAATGAGTAGGTGTGTCCAAACTTTTGACTGGTACTGTATATATACTTAAACACGGTATGTTTTATCCCATTGTGGAAGTAATGTTTTATTTACAGTATTTCCAAAAGACTTATTCTTTAGATGCTTTTGCATAACCTCTATAACCTGCAATAACAAATATTTTTCCCGTCAGTATTATATTTATATCTCACATAATGCCTATTTGATAGATTCTTGCATGAGAAATGTTTTATTTGAATCATACATTTGCTAGTTATGGCCCTGTACTGTGCAATAAATAGTTTCCCATAGGAGATTCTCTCTATGTGGATGTTTGATGGCAACACTCTAACTCGGTCTTATATATTGCATTCATAAAAGACAAGATTAGTTTTATATCTCTTCTTCTGATGGCTTTTCATTGAGTGTCTATCTGTCTTGCTGCTGGGGGTTGAAGACAGGCCTGATGAGATGGATGGCTCACAATGGCCTGGCACTCTTTTTCTGGGGCTTTATAGCGCTTTAAGAAAATATAATATTACCTTCTTTTAGTCTGTGTCTTTTAGCCAAGGGAGCCGGGCTAAAGACACTGCTCACACAGCCCAACCACTTACAAGGCCTGTAAATGGTATCAGAGCAGGGGGATTGCTAAATGGCAAATCTGTTGTAGCTGCTCCAAGGATGATGATACGATAAAAGATTATTTACAGCACAAGCACAATAGCACATTCAACAGTGTCAACAAACATTTTATATGTGGCCACAAAGCTGCTTTGCCAGGGGCTGGGAGGGTCATCGATCCCCTTTCTACTGATGACCTTTCTTTAATCCTGCATGGGCTCTATAGAAAGACCTTTATGAACAGCCAGGACATGTCTGTGTTAGTTAGTGTGAAGAGATCATCTATTTTTAAAACAGTGGGACAGACACATTATTGGTATTATTAAGAATGGAAAGAAGTAGATGGTGCTCAACCAACGTGAGTCGTGGTGCAACCTAACATTTTTTAAACATCATTGGAAAGGAAAAGGCGCAACACTCGCTCACCGCAGAATGCTCTCTGACCGCTGTTTCCTTTCCAATGGTATTATTAAGAACCCGTCAGATCAGGCAAGACACAAAACAACACAATCATGTCAGTTTTCGTGCCTTCATGCCTTAGCGTCCCTTGAAAGAACATAATTTTCTCACCAAATTAAGGGAAAGTAATCTTGGAACATGATGATGGCATATTTTGCCTACATTGACTACTGTGCAGGTGGTGTCCATTAGCCAAACTCTGCCTATACATCCAAATGTTGGCACAGCCAATTAGAGAGAAACTCTGCTCCGCTCCTTTCTGTTGGGACTTCACTTCATTCTGGCTAAAACTGGGTACAACACAAGATTAGAAAAAGGGAAACAGCATTAAGAATGGAAAGGGCAGTAGCACAATCCCCATTTATTTAATGTCCATTTTAATGTGCAGCTGCTGCCTGGATGCCTGGATGGGACTACGAAGGCAAAATGTCCACTGTGATTAGTCGTGGGAGTGGAATCTCTAATGATCGGCCTCTTAATTAAAATCCTGAAATAATTAGGTGTGCATCGCTTCATGTCTGAATAGCCATGTATTCATCACTGGAGTCAATGGTGGCTCTGTGATGAGGTGTTACTTTACAACAGCCTAAACTGTGATAGCTAAATCCTGTAATTCCTTTCATAGGACTGTTCTGATTAGTTTGATCAGTCATGGAAATGGCTGCACGTAGGCTACTCATCCTTAATCTGTAAAAGGCAGACAACTCACAGAGTATTACAAAATACCTTTGTCATTATCTCTAGTGCAATAACTTCAAATTGTGCATTTCTGAACTATATACTGTATATATCCTTGATGAAAACACATTCTTGCGTCTCTGGCTCTAACAACATGAAAGGAACACATTTTCAGCTGAGATGGAATAAGAAGAGCAGGGTGTTTTGTGTTAATGTGTTAGGTGCCAGTCATTCACCCATGTGCATGCCCCAAAGCTCAGAGCTGGCATGTCCATCTGCTGGCATGATTACACATGACCCATGCTTTCTCTTTGGGGTTACTACAATTAACCCCGACAAACCCCAACACCAAACACCAAGCCAGGACTAAAATGTAACTAACAACTCTCCAAAGCCTACACTGTAGCTTCGTCAGAAGAAAAGTTTTAAGTAAAAGAAGAAATAACAGGGTATTGTTTGGACACAACCGTGATATGAGGCTGGTATTATTCATACTACCAAGATCAAAGCGAATGCAGAGCCAAACATATGCCGCTCCGCACATAGCTGGAGATGTAGACCTGCATTCACTGAATAATACCAATCCTGCTGTAATATTGATTGTTTGCCTGAGGTGGTCGCTCAGCGGATAGAGATAATAAGCTGCTCAGCAAAGAGGACTGGAGGGAACAAGGTTAATGTACTGTATGTAGAAATGTTCATGCACTCATAACGATGTCGCTTCTATTGATTGGTGCTCCCTGCCATCCCTTCTGATTCTTTACTAATTTGTTATAATTTTGTCATCGTACGGTAACATGTGTTTCAGGGATAAATGCATCTCTTGGTCATTGAAGATGCGACTCATGCATTTTCTATACAGTAGTTGTTAGCCAGGAACTGACTGGAGGGAATATCCATCTCTATAAAATCTGGATTTTAGATGGAAAACCGAGCTTGCAGTAAGCTTGGGAATAACCAAGGGTGGACCGACAACACGGCGTGGCTGGCTGTGTGTCTGCTCTGTGGCTCATGTTGTGTTAGGCATTCAGAACACCCTTACAGCTCTCTGTCACAGTGGAGACATCGACACCAAGGCTTGGTCAAGGAGCTCAATATAATCAGTGCTGCCTACCAGTGTCTGCCTGCCTGGCCATTTGATACATATACCAGGGCATCAGCCCAGGCCACAACACTGTTTTACTCACCCACACATTGAGACGTCAATCTCACCTCGTCTCCCACACCTTCACCCCCCTCCCTTCCTTCCTTCCTTCCTTCCTTCCTTTCTCCTTCTATCACTTCTGTGACTGGTTGTGGTTGTTGAAACAGCTCTCATGCCTGACTGAGCATCACTTTCCCCCAGCAGTACTGCAGACCGGCATCCACCCATGTCATTTAGAATGGAGATCATTGACAACTCTTTCCACCCCCAGTTTGCTTTCAGAGCCAGTGACAGATTGACAGCATGTTGTCACTGTATCAGAATCAACAAAACAATTCATATAAGGATGTATAACCAGAACATAGCGTGTCTTCAGACATCTTGTTCTTTGTTTGGCCTATTGCCACATCATCCATATGGATCAAAAGAGATAAGTGATTTACCATGCTTTGGAGTTGGCAATTTTGTCCACATTTGAAAATAATGATGTGCAATTTGAGCTTGACGCTCAGGGAGATGTCAGAACTGTTTTGCCTTTGTTCATTGTCATAGATAGTTACATTTTTGTACAACATTCATGTATTTTCTGAAGTCTTTATTCTGGGCTTTTTTAGTTAAACTGCATAACTTCTCAAAAGTGAAGAAGATAACTGTAAATGTCCCAGTTGCTTATCTGATGGGCTGAGCATGAATTCTACGTGAAACCCAGTTTGAATAATAAATAGATTATGGGGACAGGTGGACTTAAATCTATAATTACCATATTATTAAGCAATGGACTCTCATATGGGGATCAGATTAACAGTGCAGGGAAGCCAATTCAATCCCTGGCTCCAAGAATGTTTGAGACGTCACCGGAAAGGTAATGAGACCAAGCAGAGAGAAGCCTGCTGTCATCCTCATGGTTCTGTAATCTAGGAGGAGGAAGGTAGGGGTTTACATCCTTGGCCCCTGTTCTATTCATATTCACTGGCTTTAATTAGCCACTGCTCTTCATTTGGGCTTAATCCTCCCCCTTGGCTATGCCAGATCATTGATATATTCACTGCACCTTGTGGGGAGATCACCTAAATTCAATTTAGTTGTATGCATGTGGATAGAGTAATCTCAGCCTTTCAAATAATTACCGCCCCCCAAAAAAAACATTATTGGATATGTTAGAGAAATGTTATTGGATTTCTCCAATATGGTCCACATCTGTAAACTGGGATTGATTTATCCAATATGGTCCACATCTGTAAGCTAAGATTGATTTCTCCAATATGGTCCACATCTGTGAACTGGGATTGATTTCTCCAATATGGTCCACATCTGTGAACTGGGATTGATTTATCCAATATGGTCCACATCTGTGAACTGAGATTGATTTCTCCAATATGGTCCACATCTGTAAACTGAGATTGATTTCTCCAATATGGTCCACATCTGGTGACTGAGATTGATTTCTCCAATATGGTCCACATCTGTAAACTGAGATTGATTTTCCAATATGGTCCACATCTGTAAAACTGAGATTGATTTTCTCCAATATGGCCACATCTGTAACCTGAGATTGATTTCTCCATAATGGTCCACATCTGTGAACTGAGATTGATTTCTCCAATATGGTCCACATCTGTGAACTGAGATTGATTTCTCCAACTGCCAATATAGATTCGAAAGCTAAGTGATTGCAGGTCAGTAAACGTTTTATGTCATCGTCATTTGATTTTGCCATATTCCTTTGTTGCAGTGTTCAGCTCCTTCATGGTCTCTCTCAGTTGGTGTTTAATGAAAATCCAGCCAGGGAAACTACATAAGTCCTGTACTGGGATTTCACCAAATATGGCCTAACTCGTTATCAAATGTGTACAGATAACATTAACATTTAGCCAGCTTGCCTAGAGAATACCGTACAGTGTAGTTAATGGGCAATCTTTTATATCTGGCATAGCTATTGCCACTTACTGAACACTCACATACTATAGGGACCTTGTTAAATTGGGCATCACCAACTTTACCTTTAACTGATGAAAAACCCTTGTGTCTCATTTATCCTGGTAAGTGTATGTGGCAGGCTGATCAATTCCCAGTCCACCTTGAAAATGGGAGCTATTTGTATTCAGGCCACACCTCCCTACGCATAATTCCATGTACAATACTGTACAAAAGAGATAAAAACATATTTATGTATGCATTTCTCTGTTGTCACATATTGTATCCAATGTCCATCCGTACCTGTCGCATGCTAAGTTAGCCATTTTAAAGCAGATACTAATGTATAATACATAACAGGAGATACATAACCATGATTAAGTTATATGTGATTTGCCATTCTCAGCTCAGCATATAGGCTACTGGACTCCCATGTGTGTTCCTAGCTGCACGCCACCTTGACCTTTCCAAAGGTTAATTTGATGTTTTATTCAGGTTAGTAGAAGATATGCAAATGGGTATGCAAAAGTCAGTGCTGTGGCCAAACTCCCCATGGGCTATCTTTATATCATGCTATGCTATCCTCGGTTTATTGTCTCTATGTTGTTAATTAAGTACATATTTTCATAGGTATGTTGTGATGGTACTGAGTAATAAAAGAGGCCATCTGCCTACCAGAGGAGGCTCATAATAATGTCTGGAACAGAGCAAATGGAATGGCATCAAACACATAGAAACCATGTGTGTGATACCATTCCACTTATTCCACTCCAGCCATTACCACGAGCCTGTCCTCCCCAATTAAGGTGCCACCAACCTCCTGTGCTGCCCACAAACACGTACACACACACACACACACACACACACACACACACACACACACACACACACACACACACACACACACACACTTCATAAAGGTGTTTTATTCATGTTGTAAGTACTGTAGGAAGCCTTTGATCACCATTCTTCAAAGTGGCTTAATGCACATGTGGAAAAGTGAACCCAGGGTACTCTGTCCTTGGACAGAACAGAACACACAATACTGCACAAAACCAAGTTAGTCCATGTATTGCAGGCAAATACATCATCATTTAAAGACAACAGAAAAAGTCTCTGTGAGTGACTCTCCCCCCCATCCAGACCTGCGTGTTACGTAGTGTATAGCGATGGCTGCGATGTCCATTTGGCATGCACACTCCGCTTTTCACGCGCGATCTCTGACCCCATCTTGTAAATCAGAAAGGTTATCTCTCTTTTGTCAACTGGTGAATCAATAAGTATGCAAGCACACAGCTAGCTAAGATCATGTTAATGAAATGTCCTCCAGGTCCAGGTGTTTTACCTCTCTTTCCATATGTTGGATCCAGTGTGCTGTGCTGTACTACACACTAGGCCCTCAGAGAGACAGGCAGGAGGAAGCAGGCAGGAGGAAGCAGGAAGCAGGCAGCAGGCAGCCAGGCTGCAGGAAGCAGGGTGCACATCATGTGGAACTAAAGGGATTAGACATGCTAACTGCCACTTCATAGTCTTTTCTGGTCCATGGACAAATGTAACAAATGTGATAATAATGTCAGGAAAGATGTCAAAAGTGGAAAGTAGTTTTCCCATGTGGATGAAAGACAGAAAGAATACAATGGGCACATTCACTATTTTATTATGATGTGAGCATTGTGAGGACTATTCATTTGACCCATTCTCCTTATCTTAATGAATAAGAAATGTCTGGACAAATGTATCTTAAGGGGTAAAATAGAGGAAATGACATGATGTCGTATAAAGGCTTGTTTGAAGCAGCAGAGTCTGAGCTAACAGTGATACCCAGTCTGTCTCATCAGAACCCCACACCTCATCACAGGAGCTGCCTGGGTGTGAGGATCTGGAAAGCTGGGGTGTGAGGGGGGTCGTCGGTGGGAATGTGTTAGGCGTGTTATTTAAGGGGATAATTATGATTAATAATTCATATTATTATTAATGTTTTGAGCATCACAGGGTATGAACATCACACCCCTCCTGTTCTCCAACCCTCATTAATCCTTTGTTAAAATAATATGAGTCTTACTGTACAGTATGTGCTCATGCTCAAGCACTGTGATATTCTATTTTCAATATTGAAATTCACGGTCACCCACCAAAGCACATGAATTTAAAAGTGTATTTGCTCTGGGTGGTTCTACAAAGAAGACCTTTAGCTCTTCCCTGCTATCATTTTCAAATTTGTCATCCGTGTCATTCACATTAATGTGACAATATTGATTTAGCCAGGGCTGGTGCAGGGCCTGTGTTTGTTGAGGGAAGGGCTAAGTCCAAATCATATCCACCCGCTTCCAGCCCCAGCCTACGGTTAGCCTGGCCTGGAGATGAGATGGAGGGTCTCCAGTTCCTCCCCAGGCACGGTGTGATGAATGTTTGGGGCTGGTCTGGAGGATACTTCTGCCTGTCCTGACGGTAAATGACCACAGATGCATTGTGTTGTTTCTCAACATATATTTTTTCTCTCTTTCTCTCTCTCTCACTAACTAACTAACAGGAGGCTGGAAGAAGTGGTGTTTGAGTGTGGCTGTGATATCCGCTGGATTCAGCTGTGGCAGCAGCGAGGGGAGGCTGGCCTGCACACCCAGCTGTTATTCTGCAACAACGGAGCCTCCAAGATCCCTCTGCAGGCTATGAATATCTCACTCTGTGGTACGAACCACTGGCACCACGTTCCCTGCTCCACACTCCTCAATCATCCCATGGTAGAATAATAGGGAGCACTTTACTTGGAGTGACTGTCATAGAGCCTAGACTATTCACATCGAATTCATAAGAATGACCTAAACGCCTGTCATAACTCATCTCATGACAGCCGGCCAAAGAGAGTCATGACAACTCACTATTCTGAAACTCTGCTTGTTCCTTCCTTTCCCAAATAGAATTCACAATAGCTCAAAGTATCTCAGTGAGAATTTCAAGTGTGCTGTGTCTAGGTTGTATTCTCTCTCTCTCTCTCTCTCTCTCTCTCTCTCTCTCTCTCTCTCTCTCTCTCTCTCTCTCTCTCTTCTCGTCTTCTTGTCTCTCTCTTCTCTCTCCTCTCTCTCTTCTCTCTCTCTTCCTCTTCTTCTTCTCTCTCTCTCTCTCTCTCTTCTCTCTCTCTCTCTCTCTCTCGTTCTCTTAGACTGCCGGACATCAGTGTGACGCACTTTAACCTCACGGTTGTTGAGGGGGACAGAGTCACCGTCACCTGTAATGGATCTGGATCCCCCCTCCCTGAGGTGGACTGGACCGTCAATGACCTCCACTCCATCAATACTCACCAGGTGGGCTAGGGGACAAACCAGGGGACACACAATGCACTCTGTTATTCTACTGATCACTAGGTTGTACACTATATATCAGTGGATTCGGCTATTTCAGCCACACCCATTGCTGACAGGTGTAGAAAATCGAGCACACAGCAATGCAGTCTCCATTGGCAGTAGAATGGCCTTACTTACTTACTGGCCTTCACTGAAGAGCTCAGTGACTTTCAACGTGGCACCGTCATAGGAGGCCACCTTTCCAACAAGTCAGTTCGTCAAATTTCCGCCCTGCTAGAGCTGCTGTCAACTGTAAGCGCTGGTATTGTGAAGTGGAAACGTCTAAGAGTGACAACGGCTCAGCCGCGAAGTGGTAGGCCACACAAGCTCACAAAATGGGACCGCTGAATGTTGAAGCGCGTAGCGAGTAAAAATTGCCTGCCCTCGGTTGCAACACTCACTCCCGAGTTCCAAACTGCCTCTGTAAGCACAATAACTTTTCGGTGTGAGCTTTATGAAATGGGTTTTCATGGCCGAGCAGATGCACAAAAGCCTAAGATCACCTGCAATGCCAAGCGTTGGCTGGAGTGGTGTAAAGTTTGCCGCCAATGGACTCTGGAGCAGTGGAAACGCGTTCTCTGGAGTGATGAATCACACTTCACCATCTGGCAGTCCGATGGACAAATCTGGGTTTGGCGGATACCAGGACAACGTTACCTGTCCCAATGCATAGTGCCAACTGTAAAGTTTGGTGGAGGAATAATGGTCTGGAGCTGTTTTTCATGGTTCGTGCTCCCAGTGAATGGAAATCTTAATGCTACAGCATACAATGACATTCTAGACGATTATGTGCTTCCAACTTTGTGGCAACAGTTTTGGGAAGGCCCTTTTCTGTTTCAGCATGACAATACCCAAAGCGAGGTCCATACATGACAGTGCACAACGCGAGGTCCATACAGAAATGGTTTGTCGAAATTGGTGTGGAAGAACTTGACTGGCCTGCACAAAGCCCTGGCCTCAACCTCATCGAACACCTTTGGGATGAATTGGAATGCAGACTGCAAGCCAGGCTTAATTTCCCAACATCAGTGCACGACCTCACTAATGCTCTTGTGGCTGAATGGAAGCAAGTCCCAGCAGCAATGTTCCAACATCTAGTGGAATGGATTTGTGTATATCTAGCTGCATGAAACTACTTGGCTTGTGACCTTGGAGTTTGTGTTAACTACAGTACAACTTCAGGGTCAGTGCCATTTAGATTCCAGTTAGTTATGGAATTCAGTTGTTGTGCAATAGAGAAAGTCCATGTCTAATTGTGTTTTTCTGATTTCACAGCTTTCTGAAACCCTGAAAATGCATAACATGCAGAATATTACATCTAAAATCCTTAATGGAGATTGTTTGCCGCTATGCTATGAGGTTGTCAAGCACCTTTATCTTTATCCTACTGTATCACTCACTCCTCTCTCTTTCTCTCCTGCTCTGTTCCAGTCCAATGTGTACTGGCCCAATGTCCACTCCATCAATCTGACCCTGGTCAACGTGAGTCGTGATGACAACTTCTACATYCTGACCTGTATAGCAGAGAACAAAGTGGGGATGGCCAACACCTCCATTCAGCTTACTGTCCATTGTACGTAGTGATAACCAATTCCACTTCAAAGTTTGTATTTATCAAATTGCACATCGCAAACACTGTGTTTGCTGTTTGATGGAGCCAATATTCAGCTCATTCTCCAATGCATGTACAGTTTGCAAATATTCAGATCATAGTCAGCCCATGAATGCTGCAGATGTTGTCAAGCACCTTGTTACACCACTATGTAGCTTTTATATGCAGACAACGTTTAATAACATTTTATTCCTCAAATTGTGCTATGCATTCTTTATGTGCATCTAAGATACATGTACAGTGGATTCGGAAAGTATTCAGACCCCTTGAATGTTTTCACATTTTGTTACGTTACAGCCTTATTCTAAGATTGATCAAATATTTTTTTTAAACAATTTAATCAATCTACACACAATACCTCATAATGACAAAGCAAAACCAGGTTTTTAGAATTTTTTTGCAAATGTATTAAAATGAAATACAGATATCACATTTAGGTACATAAGTATTCAGAACTTTTTACTCAGTACATTGTTGAAGCAGCGATTTGGCAGCGATTACAGCCTCGAGTCTTCTTCGGTATAACACTACAAACTTGGCACACCTGTATTTGGGGAGTTTCTCCCATTCTTCTCTGCAGATCCTCTGAAGCTCTGTCAGGTTGGATGGGGAGCGTCTCTGCACAGCGATTTTCAGGTCTCTCCAGAGATGTTCGATCAGGTTCAAGTCTGGGCTCTGGCTTGGCCACTCAAGAACATTGAGAGGCTTGTACCGAAGTCACTCCTGCATTGTCTTGGCTGTGTGCTTAAGGTCATTGTCCTGTTGGAAGGTGAACCTTTGCCCCAGTCTTTGGTCCAGAGTGCTCTGGAGCAGGTTTTCATAAAGGATCTCTCTGTACTTTGCTCCGTTCATCTTCCCCTCAATCCTGACTAGTTTCCCAGTCCCTGTCGCTGAAAAACATCCCCACAGCATGATGCTGCCACCACCATGCTTCACCYTAGGGATGGTGCCAGGTTTCCTCCAGACGTGACGCTTAGCATTCAAGCCAGGAGTTCAATTTTGGTTTCATCAGACCAGAGAATCTTGTTTCTCATGGCCTGAGGGTCCTTTAGGTGATTTTTGGCAAACTCCAAGTGGGCTGTCATGTGCCTTTTACTGAGGAGTCGCTTCCGTCTGGCCAGTCTACCATAAAGGCCTGATTGGTGGAGCGTTGCAGAGATGGTTGTTTTTCTGGAAGGTTCTCCCATCTCCACAGAGGAACTCTGGAGCTCTGTCTGTGTGACCATCGGGTTCTTGGTCACCTCCCTGACCAAGGCCCTTCTCCCCCGATTACTCAGTTTGGTCGGGCAGCCAGCTCTAGGAAGAGTATTGGTGGTTCCAAACTTCTTCCATTTAAGATTGATGTAGGCCACTGTGTTCTTGGGAACCTTCAATGCTGCAGACATTTTTTGGTACACTTCTCCAGATATTTGCCTCGACACAATCCTGTCTCGGAGCTCTAGGGACAATTTCTTCGACCTCATGACTTGGTTTTTGCTCTGACATACGCTGTCAACTGTGGGACCTTATATAGACAGGTGTGTGCCTTTCCAAATCATGTCCAATCAATTGAATTTACCACAGGTGGACTTCAATCAAGTTGTAGAAACATCTCAAGGATGATCAACGGAAACAGCATGCACCTGAGCTCAATTTCGAGTCTCATAGCAAAGGGTCTGAATACTTATGTAAATAATGTATTTCTGTTTTTATTTTTAATACATTTGCAAACATTTCTAAAAATGAGTTTTTCCTTTGTCACATTCTCCTGTAAAGTAGATTAGTGGTATTTTACAGTATATGTGTAAAATGATTAAAAAGCTAGAATTCTTAATTGAAACAATAAAAAAGCAGTCTCCTCGCTTGTGTTTTGTTAGAAAGCTGAGGGATGGGCCTGGAGAAGTGTAACCACTCTCAAATGCATTGACAGAGCTATGGTTGCAAGGACTGACCATCTATGATATCAACATTATAGATTTAACCATGTTTTGAGGCTATTCAGTGTTTTTTTTACATGCGCATTGTTTACAAACATTGTTATAAAAAAACATGTATTTTGGGTTCTGATGGGGTATGACAGTCAAACTAAGCTTATGAGGCATTTATAAGTTATATTCTTCTAGAATCAATGGGTATATATCCTTATAAGTCCAAAAATGGATGTAGCAACTAAGGATTCCAGCTTTAAGGAATAAGCAATCTCCCTTGCATTCTGATGTCTGACTACTGATCATAAACTCCCTCTTATAGATAGTAGCCCAGAGGTGTCAAACTAATTTTGCCTTGGTCTTCAAATGCTTCAAATGTATTATATATATAAATTTGCAAAGACTTGTCCTTAATCCATAGCTTTTGAATTTCCGATGCTCCCTGACTGTCTAGCATTCGTTTCAATGACTGTTAGCAAGCTGAACAGAGTGAATAGACTATACATGTACACTATATATACAAAGGTATGTGGACACCCCTTCAAATTTGTGTATTCGACTATTTCAGCCACTCCCGTTGCTGTCAGGTGTATAAAATCGAGCACACAGCCATGCAATCTCCTGAGACAAACATTGGGAGTAGAATGGCTTTACTGAAGAGCTCAGTGACTTTCAAAGTGGCACCGTCATAGGATGCAACCTATCCAACCAGTCAGTTTGTCAAATTTCTGCCCTGCTGTTATTGTGAAGTGGAAATGTCTTGGAGAAACAACGGCTCAGCCGCGAATTGGTAGGTGACACAAGCTCACAGAACGGGCTGCCGAGTGCTGAAGCGCGTAGCGCAGTAATGTTGTTTGTCCTCAGTTGCAACACTCACTACTGAGTTCCAAACTGCCTCTGGAAGCAACGTCAGCACAATAACTGTTCGTCAGGATTTTCATGAAATGGGTTTCCATGGACGAGCAGCCGCGCACAAGCCTAAGATCACCATGCACAATGCCAAGCGTCGGCTGGAGTGGTGTAAAGCTTGCCGCCATTGGACTCTGGAGCAGTGGAAACGCGCTCTCTGGAGTGATGAATCACGCTTCACCATCTGTTAGTCTGACGGACGAATCTGGGTTTGGAGGGTATCAGGAAAATGCTAACTTCCCTTATGCTTAGTGCCAACAGGTGGAGCTTGGTGTAATGGACTGGGGCTATTTCATGGTTCGGGCTAGGCCCCTTAGTTCCAGTGAAGGGAAATCTTAACGATACAGCATACAATGACATTCTAGATGATTCTGTGCTTCCAACTTTGTGGCAACAGTTTGGGGATGGCCCTTTCCTGTTTCAGCATGACAATGCCCCTGTGCACAAAGCAAGGTCCATACTGAAATGGTTTCGAGATCGATGTGGAAGAACTTGACTGGCCTGCACAGAGCCCTGGCCTCAACCTCATCGAACACCTTTGGGATGAATTGGAATACAGACTGCGAGCCAGGCTTAATCTTCAAACATCAGTGCCCAACCTCACTAAGGCTCTTGTGGCTGGATGGCTGAATTTCTTCTCAATTATATTATTTATTATAATTCTTTACTCATACGACCCGTGGGCCGGATTGAATGGGCCATATCTTTGACACCTCTGTTGTATCCTTTGTTAACTACTCCTATCCATTCTATCAGTCCTCCTATCCATTCAATGCGATCCATTCTAACCTATCCATTCTATCAGTAATCCTATCCATTCAATGCGATCTATTCTAACTCCATTCTATCAGTAATTCTATCCATTCTATTTTCACCATTCTATTACTACTCCTATCCATTCTACTAGTACTCCTATCCATTCAATGCGATCCATTCTATCAGTACTCCTATCCATTCAATGCTATCCATTCTATCAGTACTCCTATCCATTCAATGCTATCCATTCTATCCTCTCCATTCTGTCAGTAATCCTATTTTCACCATTCTATTACTGCTTCTATCCATTCTATCAGTACTCCTATACATTCTATCAGTAATCCTATCCATTCTATTTTTGCCATTATATTACTACTCCTATCCATTCTATCAGTACTCCTATCCATTCTATCCTCTCCATTCTATAACTAGACCTACTTTTATCCAATGTAGCAGTTCCATTCTATCAGTGCCCAGAGGCCATTGTATTGAATATTGATGCCTGCGAGCTGGGAGGTGGTTCCCTTGGATGTAAATATTTTATCCATGACAAGGCAGTTGGCCAACAGAGGTATAACATTATTCTCTCCATACTCAATACATATTGATTCCCAGAGATTATGATGAGATCTGAAAACTCAGGTGGAAACAAGTCTCTCTCTCTCTTATGCTCGCTTACTCTCTCTTACGCTCTCTTACGCTCTCTCTCAATTCAATTCAATGGGCTTTATTGGCATGGGAAACATGTTTACAATGCCAAAGCAAATTAAATATACAATAAATAAAAGGGAAATAAACAAGGGAAATATTAGTGAATGTTACACTTACAAAAAATTTCAAAGAGTATACAGTTGAAGTCAGAAGTTTACATAACCTTAGCCAAATACATTGAAACTCAGTTTTACACAATTCCTGACATTTAATCCTAGTAAAAATGTCCCTGTTTTAGGTCAGTTAGGATCACCACTTTATTTTAAGAATGTGAAATGTCAGAAAAATAGTAGAGAGAATGATTTATTTAAGCTTTTATTTCTTTCATCACATTCCCAGTGGGTCAGAAGTTTACATACACTCAATTAGTATTTGGTAGCATTGCCTTTAAATTGTTTAACTTGGGTAAAAAGTTTCGGGTAGCCTTCCACAAGTTTCCCACAATAAGTTGGGTGAATTTTGGCGCATTCCACCTGACAGAATTGATGTAACTGAGTCAGGTTTGTAGGCCTCCTTGCTCGCACACGCTTTTTCAGTTTTGCCCACACATTTTCTATAGCCTTGAGGTCAGGGCTTTGTGATGGCCACTCCAATACCTTGACTTTGTTGTCCTTAAGCCATTTTCCACAACTTTGGAAGTATGCTTGGGGTCATTGTCCATTTGGAAGACCCATTTGCGACCAAGCTTTAACTTCCTGACTGATGTCTTGAGATGTTGCTTCAATATATCCACATCATTTTCCTACCTCATGAAGCCATCTATTTTGTGAAGTGCACCAGTCCCTCCTGCAGCAAAGCACCCCCACAACATGATGCTGCCACCCCCGTGCTTCATGGTTGGGATGGTGTTCTTCGGCTTTTATGGCCAAACAGTTCTATTTTTGTTTCATCGAACAGGACATGTTCTCCAAAAGTACGATCTTTGTCCCCATGTGCAGTTGCAACCGTATCGTCAGGCTTTTTAATGGCGGTTTTGGAGCAGTGGCTTCTTCCTTGCTGAGCAGCCTTTTAGGTTATGTCGATATAGGACTTGTTTTACTGTGGATATAGATACTTTTGTACCTGTTTCCTCCAGTATCTTTACAACGTCCTTTGCTGTTGTTCTGGGATTGATTTGCACTTTTCGCACCAAAATACGTTTATCTCTAGGAGACAGAACGTGTCTCCTTCCTGAGCGGTATGACGGCTGCTTGGTCCCATGGTGTTTATACTTGTGTACTATTGTTTGTACTGCTGAACGTGGTACCTTCAGGCGTTTGGAAATTGCTCCCAAGGATGAACCAGACTTGTGGAGGTCAAAAWWWWTTTTTATGAGGTCTTGGCTGATTTCTTTTGATTTTCCCATGATGTCAAGCAAAGAGGCACTGAGATTGAAGGTTGGCCTTGAAATACATCCACAGGTGCACCTCCAATTGACTCAAATTATGTCAATTAGCCTATCAGAAGCTTTTAAACCTATGATATCATTTTCTGGAATTTTCCAAGCTGTTTAAAGGCACAATCAACTTAGTGTATGTAAACTTCTGACCCACTGGAATTGTGAAATAATCTGTCTGTAATCAATTGTTGGATAAATGACTTGTGTCATGCACAATGTAGATGTCCTATCCGACTTGCCAAAACTATAGTTTGTTAACAAGAAATTTGTGGAGTGGTTTAAAAACTAATTTTAATGACTCCAACCTAAGCGTATGTAAACTTCCGACTTCAACTGTAGATATTTCAAATGTTATATTATTGGCTATGTACTCTCGCTCTCTCGCTCTCACACTCTCTGTCTCTCTGTCTCTCTCTCCCCCTCTCTTCATCTCATGCTCTCTTTCTACACCCCCTCTATCTCAAACACTCATTTTCAGGGTGTATTTTAGGGTTGTCACAATACTACAATATATGATTGTCCATGGCAACAACGAAAACACAAAGCAGACAAGACTCTTTGGTCTTTAAAGAAACCTACTGCATGTAAAATATTGTGTGCTATAGCTTAGAAAATAAACATGATTCTGGTTGACAACATAAGGCTGCTTGTTTCCAACATTAGGACTGTTTTCCTCAGGAAATATAGTCCGCTTCATGTGTTGTTTCCTAGCCACAATACCTCTGAGAATCACAATACTGGTATTGTGACAGCCCTAGTGTATTTTAGCTGAATTAACAGTGAATCAGAATATGATTGATGCTTTACATGATCTCTGTATGCCACATTCACAGCCCTGGATTTGCAGATGGTTAGCTTCTAACAGATTGACCATAGATGTGAAGTTAAGTGGTGGGCACTTTTATGAGGTGTGATATTATTACTGCGTCTGGCCGCCATCGTTCAGAGTGGATGTGTCCACTCAACCAAAAGCCTGGAGACAAACCAATGTTCCTGTGGTCAGTAGCCACATCCTAGAAGCAGATTCAAATGTCAACAAAACACCATTTATATGGTTGGCCTTCAAACTACTGAAAGTCTCTCTACTGGGGGTTGGTTTCCTTGGATGTGGATATATTTCATCCATGACAAGGCAGTGGTCCTCCACGTGAAAGATTGCAGAGATTCATAGAATGTTTCATCACATAATGTGCATGATTGCTTTCCAGCCGAGCGCTGTCTCTTATACACATCTAGATGTGTATAAGAGACAGGTGTATATAGTGTGTATTTTAGGGTTGTCACGATACTACGATATCTGATTGTCCATGGCAATAAGGAAAACACAAAGCAGACTAAACTCTTCGGTCTTTAAAAAAAAACTACTGCTTGTAAAATATTGTGTGCTATAGCTTTGAAAATTAACATGATTCTGGTTGACAACATAYGGCTGCTTGTTTCCAACATTTTTCCTCAGGAAATATAGTCCGCTTCATGTGTTGTTTCCTAGCCACAATACCTCTGAGAATCGCAATACTGGTATTGTGACATCCCTAGTGTATTTTAGCTGAATTAACAGTGAATCAGAATATGATTGATGCTTTACATGATCTCTGTATGCCACATTCACAGCCCTGGATTTGCAGATGGTTAGCTTCTAACAGATTGACCATAGATGTGAAGTTAAGTGGTGGGCACTTTTATGATGCTGTCTCTTATACACATCTAGATGTGTATAAGAGACAGATCTGATTGTCCATGGCAATAAGGAAAACACAAAGCAGACTAAACTCTTCGGTCTTTAAAAAAAAACTACTGCTTGTAAAATATTGTGTGCTATAGCTTTGAAAATTAACATGATTCTGGTTGACAACATAYGGCTGCTTGTTTCCAACATTTTTCCTCAGGAAATATAGTCCGCTTCATGTGTTGTTTCCTAGCCACAATACCTCTGAGAATCGCAATACTGGTATTGTGACATCCCTAGTGTATTTTAGCTGAATTAACAGTGAATCAGAATATGATTGATGCTTTACATGATCTCTGTATGCCACATTCACAGCCCTGGATTTGCAGATGGTTAGCTTCTAACAGATTGACCATAGATGTGAAGTTAAGTGGTGGGCACTTTTATGATGTGTGATATTATTACTGCGTCTGGCCGCCATCGTTCAGAGTGGATGTGTCCACTCAACCAAAAGCCTGGAGACAAACCAGACAAACCAGCTCAGTAGCCACATCCTAGTAGCAGATTCAAATGTCAACAAAACACCATTCATATGATTGGCCTTCAAACCACTCAGTCTCTGCAGACAAACTTGAAAATACATGGGTACAGAGTGTAACTATAGAACATTGTGTGATTCTGTCCTGCGTCAGACATAGTAAAACAAGTGCAGGCTCCTGAACAAGGCTACATGGTGTAACTAAAACATTGTGTTGTGTGTGGCACATGTCCTAACGCTGACACATTAAAGAACACATATCTGTCATACCTGACGCTCCTCTCCTCCTGTCTGTCCTCCCTCCCAACAGTCCCCCCCACCATCCTGAAGCTGGATGAGCCCGAGCGTCGCCATGAAACCTGCATAGAGTTCACTGTGCGTGGCAACCCCCAGCCCACCCTGCGCTGGTTCCACCGGGACAACGAGATCTCCCCCAGTGACTATATCCGCACTGAAATGGATACCTACCAGGACTACCTAGAGGGATGCCTCAACTTCAAGGACCCCACGCACCACAACAACGGCAACTACACTCTGGAGGCTAGCAACTTCCTAGGAGTCACCACCAAGACAGTGTATGGACACTTCCTCAACGCCCCATTTCCAGACGGTAGGTAGATTATACTAGCTAAAGTAGCTATGCTGTATATAATAGTACAGATATATAGTAGCTTCATACCTGTGACCTTTCATTAGTCCAACATGATATTGCATGGATCAGTGGAATCGATGAAGCAGAGCTGAAAACTGTTAAGAGAGTCACTGAGAACCAAGTTTTACTGACTTATTAACAGGGTTACTGATGAATATAGGACATTCTCTCTTTCTGTTAGACCTCTATTAATAAATGGGATTTATGTACACTACTTGTCAAAAGTTTTAGAACACCTACTCATTCAAGGGTTTTTCTTTATTTTTACTATTTTCTACATTGTAGAATAATAGTGAAGACATCAAAACTATGAAATAACACATATGAAATCATATAGTAACCAAAAAAGTGTTAAACAAATCAAAATATATTTTATATGTGAGATTCTTCAAATAGCCACCCTTTATCTTGATCTTGGCATTCCCTCAACCAGCTTCACGAGGTAGTAACCTGAATGCATTTTAATAAACAGGTGTGACTTCTTAAAAATTAATTAGTGGTATTTATTTCCTTCTTAATGTTTTTGAGACAATTAGTTGTGTTGTGACAAGGTGGGGGGGTATACAGAAGAGCCCTATTAGGTAAAAGACCAAGTCCATATTATGGCAATTACAGCTCAAATAAGCAAAGAGAAATGACAGACCATCATTACTTTCAGTCAATCCGGAAAATTTCAAGAAGTCGCAAAAACCATCAAGCGCTATAATTAAACTGGCTCTTATGATGACTGCCACAGGAATAGAAGACCCAGAGTTACCTCTCCTGCAGAGGATATGTTCATTAGAGTTACCAGCCTCAGAAATTGCCGCCCAAATAAATGCTTCACAGAGTTCAAGTTACAGACACATCTCAACATCCACTGTTCATGGAATACTGTGGTAAACGGGCCTTCATGGTCGAATTGCTGCAAAGAAACCACTACTAAAGGACACCAATAAGAAGAAGAGACTTGCTTGAGCCAAGAAACACGAGCAATGGACATTAGACCGGTGAAAATGTGTCCTTTGGTCTGGAGTCCAAATTGGAGATGTTTGGTTCCAACCACCGTGTCATTGTGAGATGCGGTTTGGGTGAACGGATGATCTCCGCATGTGTATTTCCCACCGTAAAGCATGGAGGAGGAGGTGTGATGGTGTGGGGGTGCTTTGCTGGTGACACTGTCAGTGATATATTTAGAATTCAAGGCACACTTAACCAGCATGGCTACCACAGCATTCCGCCGCGATATGCCATCTCATCTGGTTTGGGCATTAGTGGGACTATCATTTATTTTTCAACAGAACAATGACCCAACACACCTCCAGGATGTGAAAGGTCTATTTTATAAATTGGACTGCAGAGTGAAGGAAAAGCCGCCAATAAGTGCCCAGCATATGTGAGAACTCCTTCAAGACTGTTGGAAAAGCGTTCCAGGTGATGCTGGTTGAGAGAATGCCAAGAGTGTGCAAAGCTGTCATCAAGGCAAAGGGTGGCTATTTGAATAATCTCAAATATATATATATTTTTTTTATTTGTTTACCACTTTTTTGGTTACTACGTGATTCCATATGTGTTATTTCAAAGTTTTGATGTCTTCACTATTATTCTACAATGTAGAAAATAGTAAAAATAAAGAAAAACCCTTGAATGAGTAGGTGTTCTAAAACTTTTGACCGGTAGTGTGGAGGTGAAGATACGATATTATTGGTGATGTTACTTTGTGTTCTTCTTTTTGATTTTAAATGCTTTATATGTAGATTTTCAAATGTAAGAGCGTAGAGACATTTAGAACAGTACAACATCCCCAGTCCTTCACCCCCCTACCCATCTCGCGACCCACCCTGCCATCCCACCAACCCACCCTGTCAAGGCATCATACCAAGAGAGTACAAAAACAATAGCAATAAATAATAACAATAATAGTAATACAATGGTAATTACAACAGCACTGCTGACATTAAAACTGTTTTCTATTAGCAGCTCCAACAACATTTGAACATCTTGGCCATGTTCTGTTATCATCTCCACCCGGCACAGCCAGAATAGGACTGGCCACCCCTCATAGCCTGGTTCCTCTCTAGGTTTCTTCCTAGGTTCTGGCCTTTCTAGGGAGTTTTTCCTAGCCACCGTGCTTCTACACCTGCATTGCTTGCTGTTTGGGGGTTTAGGCTGGGATTCTGTACAGCACTTTGTGACATCAGCTGATGTAAGAAGGGCTGAAAAATAAATTTGATTTGATGATTTGGCTTATAACAGTGCCCCTGAATCCTGGTCCGGTGACCCAAAGTGGCACACCCCAGCCCCAGCATCCAACACACCCGACCCCAATCAAGGGCTGAGGAAAATGTGTTATCAACAAAAAAATACAGATCTTATGCCAGAATTCGAATGCAGACTTGCAATACTGTGAAAGATGATTGGATGTTAACGGGAAGAAGCAGCTTTCTTGGTAAAGGCTAAAGTGATTTCGGAATTGGAACCCGATTTTGGGATAATAATGGGATTCAACACATGGATGCCGAGGTTCATAGGCAGTGGAGAGCACAGTAACGAGACAGGAAATGTTGACTGTAACTCCATGACAACCCAAGTTGGATCAGCTCAAGTGTAGAAACCTAGTAAACACATTTAGATATACACTACATGACCAAAAGTATGTGGACACCTGCTCAAACATCTCATTCCAAAATGATGGGCATTAATATGGAGTTGGTCCCCCCTTTGCTGCTGTAACAGCCTCCACTATTACAGGAAGGCTATCCACTAGATGTTGGAACATTGCTGCGGGGACTTGCTTCCATTCAGCCACAAGAGCATTAGTGAGGTCAGGCACTGATGTTAGGCGATTAGGCCTGGCTCACAGTCGGCATTCCAATTAATTCCAAAGGGGCTTTGTGCAGGCCAGTCTAGTTCTTCCACACCGATCTCAACAAACCATTTCTGTATAGACCTCACTTTGTGCACGGGGGCATTGTCATGCTGAAACAGGAAAGGGCCGTCCCCAAACTGTTGCCACAAAGAAGCACAGAATCGTTTAGAATGTCATTATATGCTGTAGCTTTAAGATGTTCCTTCCCTGGAACTAAGGGGCCGAGCCCGAACCATGAAAATCAGCCCCAGACCATTATTCTGTCTCCACCGAACTTTACAGTTGGCGCTATGCATTCGGGCAAGTAGCATCTCCTGGCATCCGCCAAACCCAGATTTGTCATTCGGACTGCCAGATGGTGAAGCATGATTCATCACTCCAGAGAACGCGTTTCCACTGCTCGAGTCCAATTGCGGCGAGCTTTACACCACTACAGCCAATGCTTGGCATTGCGCATGGTGATCTTAGGCGTGTGTGCGGCTGCTCTGCCATTTCATGAAGCTCCTGACGAACAGTTCCTGTGCTGACTTTTGTTCCAGAGGCAGTTTGGAACTCGATAGTGAGTGTTTTTTACGCACTACGCGCTTCAAGCCCTCGGCGGTCCCGTTCTGTGAGCTTGTGTGGCCTACCACCCTGCGGCTGAGTCATTGTTGCTCCTAGACGTTTCTACTTTACAATAACAGCATTTACAGTTAACCGTGGCAGTTCTAGCAGGGAAGATATTTGACTAAATGACTTGTTGGATAGGTGGCATCCTATGACGGTGCCACGTTGAAAGTCACTGAGCTCTTCAGTAAGGCCATTCTACTGCCAAGGTTTGTCTATAGAGATTGTATGGCTGTGTGCTCGATTTTATACACCTGTCAGCAACGGCAGTGGCTGAAATAGCCGAATCCAAACATTTGAAGGGGTGTCCACATACTTTGTATATATAGTGTATTTGCTGACCAGTAGTAAAGTAAAACATTTTCTTCTTTAAACATGCCTACATTTGTTGAATACATCACTGACGAATCCTTTTCTGTCTTCTTTTCCTACAGATTATGGTGATTATGGTAAGTGATTTTATAAAACAGTCAACAAGAAGTAGTACCATAAGACAAATTGTACCATGATATGCAAGTCTCTAGCTGAATAAAACGTGATTTAAACGATTCTAGGGGGTTATGGTAAGTGATTTCTATTTTAAGACCGTCAACAATAAATGTAGGTAACTGCCAAAATAAAGGCAACACCAATATAAAGTATCTTAATAGGGCATTGGGCAATCACGAGCTGCCAGAACAGCTTCAATGCACCTTAGCTTAGATTCTACAACTGTCTGGAACTCTATTGGAGGAATGCGACACCATTCTTCCATGAGACAGTCCATCATTTTGGTGCTTTGTTGATGGTGGTGGGAAACGATGTCTCAGGCAACGTTCCAGAATCTTCCATAAATGTTTAATTGGGTTGAGATCTGGTGACTGAGACGCACACATACAGTGGGGAGAACAAGTATTGGATAAACTGACGATTTTGCAGGTTTTCCTACTTACAAAGCATGTAGAGGTCTGTAATTTTTATCATAGGTACACTTCAACTGTGAGAGACTGTGAAAAATCCAGAAAATCACATTGTATGATTTTTAAGTAATTAATTTGCATTTTATTGCATGACATAAGTATTTGATCACCTACCAACCAGTAAGAATTCCAGCTTCCAAAGACCTGTTTCGTATTTTCCTTTAAGAAGCCTTCCTGTCTCCACTCATTACCCTGTATTAACTGCACTGTTTGAACTCGTTTACTGTAATAAAAGACACCTGTCACACCTCAATCAAACAGACTCCAACCTCTCACAATGGCCAAGACCAGAGAGCTGTGTAAGGACATAGGGATAAAATTGTTAGACCTGCACAAGGCTGGGATGGGCTACAGGAACAATAGGCAAGCAGCTTGGTGAGAAGGCAAACTGTTGGCGCATTTTAGAAAATGGAAAGAAGTTCAAGATGACGGTCAATCACCCTCGGTCTGGGGCTCCATGCAAGATCTCACTCGTGGGGCATCAATGATTCATGGGGAAGGTGACGGATCAGCCCAGAACTACACGGCAGGACCTGGTCAATGACGAAGAGAGAGCTGTGGACCACAGTCTCAAAGTAAACCATTAGTAACACACTATCGCCGTCATGGATTAAAATCCTGCAGCGCACGTAAGTCCCTGCTCAAGCCAGCGCATGTCCAGGCCGTCTGAAGTTTTCCAATGGACCATCTGGTGATGCTCAGGAGGAGGAATGGGAGAAGGTCATGTGGTCTTGATGAGACAAAAATAGAGATTTTGGTCTAAACTCCACTCGCCGTGTTTTGGAGGAGAAGAAGGATGAGTACACCCAAGAACACATCCCAACCGTGAAGCATGGAGGTGGAAACATATTCTTTGGGATGCTTTTCTGTCAAAGGAACAGGACTACTGCGCGTCATTGATGGGGAGGATGGATGGGGCCATGTTATCGCGAGATCTTGGCCACAACCTCCTTCCCTCAGTAAGAAGCATGAAGATGGTCGTGGCTGGGTTCTTCCAGCATGACAACGACCCGAAACAACAGCCAGGGCAACTAAGGAGTGGCCCGTAAGAAGTATCTCAAGGTCCTGGAGTGGCCAGCCAGTCTCCAGACCTCGAACCCAATAGAATATCTTTGGAGGAGCTGAAAGTCAGTATTGCCCAGCGACAGCCCGAAACCTGAGGATTTGGTAGAAGGTCTGTATGGAGGAGTGGGCCAAATCCTGCTGCAGTTTGTGTGCAAACCTGGTCCAAGAACTACAGGAAACGTATGATCTCTGTAATTGCAAAACAAAGGTTTCTGTACCAAATATTAAGTTCTGCTTTTCTGATGTATCAAATACTTATGTCATGCAATAAATGCAAATTAATTACTTAAAAATCATACAATATGATTTTCTGGATTTTGTTTTAGATCCGTCTCTCACAGTTGAAAGTGTAACTATGTAATAATTACAGCAACTCTACAATGCTTTGTAAGTAGGAAACCTGCAAATCGCGAGTGTGGTCAAATACTTGTTCTCCCCACTGTATATTACAGTCGTGGCCAAAAGTTTTGAGAATGACACAAATATTAATTTTCAAAGTTTGCTGCTTCAGTGTCTTTAGATATTTTTGTCAGATGTTACTATGGAATACTGATATAATTACAAGCATTTCATAAGTGTCAAAGGCTTTTATTGACAATTACATGAAGTTCACGCAAAGAGTCAATATTTGCAGTGTTGACCCTTCTTTTTCAAGACCTCTGCAATCTGCCCTGGCATGCTATCAATTAACTTCTGGGCCACATCCTGACTGATGGCAGCCCATTCTTGCATATTCAATGCTTGGAGTTTGTCAGAATTTGTGGGTTTTGTTTGTCCACCTGCCTCTTGAGGATTGACCACAAGTTCTCAATGGGACAAAGGTCTGGGGAGTTTCCTGGCCATGGACCCAAAATATCAATGTTTTGTTCCCCGAGCCACTTAGTTATTACTTTGCCTTATGGAAAGGTGCTCCATCATGCTGTAAAAGGCATTGCTCTTCACCAAACTGTTCCTGGATGGTTGGGAGAAGTTGCTCTCTGAGGATGTGTTGGTACCATTCTTTATTCATGGCTGTGTTCTTAGGCAAAATTGTGAGTGAGCCCACTCCCTTGACTGAGAAGCAACCCCACACATGAATGGTCTCAGGATGCTTTACTGTTGGCATGACACAGGACTGATAGTAGCGCTCACCTTGTCTTCTCCGGACAAGCTTTTTTCCGGATGCCCCAAACAATCGGAAAGGGAATTCATCAGAGAAAATGACTTTACCCCAGTCCTCAGCAGTCCAATCCCTGTACCCTGATGTTTGTCCTGGAGAGAAGTGGCTTCTTTGCTACCCTTCTTGACACCAGGCCATCCTCCAAAAGTCTTCGCCTCACTGTGCGTGCAGATGCACTCACATCTGCCTGCTGACATTCCTGAGCAAACTCTGTACTGGTGGTGTCCCGATCCCGCAGCTGAATCAACTTTCGGAGAAGGTCCTGGCACTTGTTGGACTTTCATCGGCGCCCTGAAGCKTTCTTCACAACAATTGAACCGCTCTCCTTGAAGTTCTTGATGATCCGATAAATGGTTGATTTAGGTGCAATCTTACTGGCAGCAATATCCTTGCCTGTGAAGCACTTTTTGTGCAAAGCAATGATGACGGCACGTGTTTCCTTGCAGGTAACAAAGGTTGACAGAGGAAGAACAATGATTCCAAGCACCACCCTCCTTTTGAAGCTTCCAGTCTGTTATTTGAACTCAATCAGCATGACAGAGTGATCTCCAGCCTTCTCCTCATCAACACTCACACCTGTGTTAACGAGAGAATCACTGACATGATGTCAGCTGGTCCTTTTGTGGCAGGGCTGAAATGCAGTGGAATTTTTGGGGGGGAATTTAGTTCATTTGCATGGCAAAGAGGAACTTTGCAATTCATCTGATCGCTCTTCATAACATTCTGGAGTATATGCCAATTGCCATCATACAAACTGAGGCAGCAGACTTGAAAATTAATATTTGTGTCATTCTCAAAACTTTTGGCCACGACTGTACACTTTAACCCCCTATGCTCCTTTGAGACCCCTCTTTCAAAGTCACTGAGATCTGTTCTTCTAGCCATGGTAGCCAAAATAATGGGCAACTGGGCATTTTTATACATGACCATAAACATGATAGGATGTTAATTTCTTAATTAACTCAGGAAATACACCTGTGTGGAAGCACCTGCTTTCAATAATCTTTGTATCCCTCATTTACTCAAGTGATTCCTATATTTTGGCTGTTACCTGAAGTACCATGACATAAATAGTACCATGACATCTATTTAATAAACAGAGTGACAAAATGGTAATGGGAGCTTACATTTGATTTCATTTAAATCTTCTGATATTTACTACCCTAATTCCAAACAGTTGTTCCTACCATACACTGCCTACATTTGCTGAGTAGGACTCAAGGTTATAGCTAGACGCCTCTCTCATTGAAGGACCATTCAGGGCATTTTCATTTAGTCTTTAATCTGTTCTAATTTAGGAGTTAAATGTAGAGGCACGCACAACCACTGATCTTCATCCCCAGGCCCTCAAATTGACATCATGCCGGAGCTTCATTGGGATATTCCATGCATAATAAATCCTGAATGCGGTCGGGAGAGAGTGACAGATTGTTACTGTCAGGGCTGGAAATGATGTTGGATGAGTGTACTTGGTGGTAGGAAGACAGGGAGAGGAAGAGGGCAGGCAGAACAGGACAGATGGGTTTGTCAGATACACTCAGCACAGTTCTGTTCTATTCTGTTCCACTCCTCTACACTTCACCACACCGTGGCCTGTTAGCAGAGAGCATGATGGGAGGGAAACCCAGGGGAATTAGTGTCTCCATAGAAGTGGGTACAGATGAGGAGAGACTAGAAAAGGTCTCAGTTTATCAGAAATGGAAGCAGAGCTGTGAAGGGCAACAACCCAACTAACACTACACAGTTTATAAAGCATTAACCATAACATCAGTTAGCTGCATGGATTGTGGGTCTGTGCTGTAATTCTTTCATCTGGTACATACTGTAGCTCAGGGTTGGACATAAAAGTATGTGAAAACGTTTATTGTTGGACATAAAAGACTGTGAAAACACCAGCAAATCAGCTCCAAAAAACCATATTTTGGTGGGGGGGGGGGGTGGATCTGTTCGCACACATAATACACAGAGTGTACAAAACATTAAAAACACCTTCCTAATATTGAGTTGTACCCCAACCTTTTGCCTTAAGAACAGCCTTAATAAGTCGGGATGGACTCTACAAGGTGTCGAAAGCGTTCCACAGGGATGCTGGCCCATGTTGACTCCAATGCTTCCCACAGTTGTATCAAGTTGGCTGGATGTCCTTTGGTTGGTGGACCATTCTTGATACACACAGGAAACTGTTGAGCATGCAAAACCCAGCTGTGTTGCAGTTATTTACACAAACCGGTGCGCCTGACACATACTATCATTCCCTGTTCAATGGCACTTACATCTTTTGTCTTGCCCATTCACCCTCTAAATGGCACACATGCACAATCCATGTCTCAAGGCTAAAAAATCATTCTTTAACCTGTCTCCTCCACTTCATCTACACTGATTGTGACATCATAAGGGAGCATAGCTTTCACCTGGATTCACCTGGTCAGTCTGTCATAGAAAGAGCAGGTGTTCTTAATMTTTTGTACACACAGTGTATTTGATCGTATACACATGTAAGCAAAACTTGAAATGGGCTGAATGGCCCGTGGCTGAATGTAGTTGATGATCCCAGCTGTAGGCCATACCCACCCTTCTACCCTGCCATCACGGATTACAACTCTGAATGTTAATCTTCATGCCTATGGCTTGTTCAGAATTATAGTGTAGACTGCATGTTATGTTTCAGGCTATACTATACAGAACATACAGTATAACTCAAGGTTGTCAGTCAGTACTTTCATAAATAGGACCAATATGTTCTTTGTTCTTCTTCACAGGGACTCCTACACCGACCATCACAGTAACACACAGGCCCGAGGAGGACACGTTCGGGGTGAGTTTGAGAACACTGTGGTGCTGTACTAAGTGGCTGTTTAAACCTAGTGGAGCTACAGCCTGCATACAGCACATAAACATCTTCTTTTTCCTGGGAACAACAACAAAAAGGAGGCTTTAGTTTGAGCTATTTTAATCTGTTTATTTTCCTTTATTTTTCACTTCCTTGCCTTGTAGCTCCCTCCTATCTGCCTTTTCCCTTGTGGCCACTGTGTTTAACAACTTCTTAAGAATGTAATTTCGCTCATCTTTGTGCTGTAATTGGTACAGGTTAGTGTTTTTTTTCGTCAGGAATCTTGTTCTGGAGGCAGCTCTGCAGAGTGGTCACTAACTGGCACAGCCACAAAGTCATAAAATCTGATTTTAACCTTAACCACACTGTTAACCATACTGTCTATCCCTGACCTTAAATGAAGACCTAAAAGCACATTTTTCATTTTATCAAATTTTACAATATAGCCAATTTTGACTTTTGAGCTGGCCTATTTAAGGGGAAATCGCTCAGTTCTGCCTCCAGGACAAGAAGACTCATGACAATAAACATCAACCTGCATAATTGACTGGAAGGAGATTATTTGCTCATTTTAAGGTTTTAATGGGGAAGAGAGCATTGACATGGGAGGAGAGAAGACTTCCACTTCATTTTGTGTATCTTTGTATTGTTTTTTTGCCAGTGGAGAACGGCACATAGAGGCATTGTTAATGTGCAGAGAGTGCCCTAAAGGTTTTTTGTTGTTGAAGTAACTTATGTAAACCTCAATAGTCTACTGCACATTACCATATGATAAAATGCATTGTACATTGCACTACTAATCAAGTTTTCACAAACCCTGCATTCAGGCTTTATGCCTGTTGGCTTTTCTGTACTTAAGGTAGACATCTTCATTGTGAGATCTACTCTCACTAAACCCTGTCTTGTCCTGCTCCAGGTGTCTATTGCTGTCGGCCTGGCTGGATTTGCCTGTGTCCTTCTTGTTGTCCTGTTTGTTCTCATCAACAAATATGGACGGCGGTCAAAGTTTGGAATGAAAGGTAAGAAACACTAAGTGCTCTTCTGAAAGGAAGTTAGAATAATTTAGACCTTGTTTTTTTTAGATAGCACCTCAGCTGTAAAAATAGAAATTATACTGGGTTTGTGCTTCTGTGTCCCTTTCATGCCAAATACCTTGTTGTGTTATCTTTCTATGCCATACCTAGTCCACTTTCACATACAGTACACAGCTGTAACATTACACTCGAAAAGGTGCTATCTAGAACCAAAAAGGTTATTCGGCTGTCCCCATAGGATAACCCTTTGATAAACCATGTTGGTTCCATGTAGAACCTTTTCCACAGAGGGTTCTACATGGAATCCAAAAGAGTTCTACCTGGAGCCAAAAAGGGTTCTACATGGGACCAAAAAAGGTTATCCATGGGGACAGCCGCAGAACCCTTTTGGAACCCTTTTTTCTAGAGTGTACTTACAGTGGGGAGAAGAAGTATTTTATACACTGCCAATTTTGCAGGTTTTCCTACTTACAAAGCATGTAGAAGTCTGTAATTTTTTATCACAGGTACACTTCAACTGTGAGAGACGGAATCTAAAACAAAAATCCAGAAAATCATATTGTATGATTTTTAAGTAATTAATTTGCATTTTATTGCATGACATAAGTATTTGATACATCAGAAAAGCAGAACTTAATATTTGGTACAGAAACCTTTGTTTGCAATTACAGAGATCATACGTTTCCTGTAGTTCTTGACCAGGTTTGCACACACTGCAGAAGGGATTTTGGCCCATCCTCCATACAGACCTTCTCCAGATCTTCAGGTTTCGGGGCTGTCGCTGGGCAATACTGACTTTCAGCTCCCTCCAAAGATTTTCTATTGGGTTCAGGTCTGGAGACTGGCTAGGCCACTCCAGGACCTTGAGATGCTTCTTACGAAGCCACTCCTTAGTTGCCCTGGCTGTGTGTTTCGGGTCGTTGTCATGCTGGAAGACCCAGCCACGACCCATCTTCAATGCTCTTACTGAGGGAAGGAGGTTGTTGGCCAAGATCTCGCGATACATGGCCCCATCCATCCTCCCCTCAATACGGTGCAGTCGTCCTGTTCCCTTTACAGAAAAGCATCCAAAGAATGATGTTTCCACTCCATGCTTCACGGTTGGGATGGTGTTCTTGGGGTTGTACTCATCCTTCTTCTCCCTCCAAACACGGCGAGTGAAGTTTTAGACCAAAAATCTCTATTTTTGTCTCATCAGACCACATGACCTTCTCCATTCCTCCTCTGGTCATCCAGATGGTCATTGGCAAACTTCAGACGGGCCTGGACATGGCGCTGGCTTGAGCAGGGGGACCTTACGTGCGCTGCAGGATTTTAATCCATGACGGTGTAGTGTGTTACTAATGGTTTTCTTTGAGACTGTGGTCCAGCTCTCTTCAGGTCATTGACCAGGTCCTGCCGTGTAGTTCTGGGCTGATCGTCACCTTCCTCATGATCATTGATGCCCCACGAGGTGAGATCTTGCATGGAGCCCCAGACCGAGGGTGATTGAACCGTCATCTTGAACTTCTTCCATTTTCTAATAATTGCGCCAACAGTTGTTGCCTTCTCACCAAGCTGCTTGCCTATTGTACTGTAGCCCATCCCAGCCTTGTGCAGGTCTACAATTTTATCCCTGATGTCCTTACACAGCTCTCTGGTCTTGGCCATTGTGGAGAGGTTGGAGTCTGTTTGATTGAGTGTGTGGACAGGTGTCTTTTATACAGGTAACGAGTTCAAACAGGTGCAGTTACTACAGGTAATGAGTGGAGAACAGGGGGGCTTCTTAAAGAAAAACGAACAGGTCTGTGAGAGCTGGAATTCTTACTGGTTGGTATGTGATCAAATACTTATGTAATGCAATAAAATGCTAATTAATTACTTAAAAATCATACAATGTGATTTTCTGGATTTTTGTTTTAGATTCCGTCTCTCACAGTTGACGTGTACCTATGATAAAAATTACAGACCTCTACATGCTTTGTAAGTAGGAAAACCTGCAAAATCGGCAGTGTGTCAAATACTTCTTCTCCCCACTGTATACTTTATCTACTCCTTGTGTTGGTAAAGTATGTGGACAGGAAGGCGGAGGTGGGGGTGACACTCACCATACTGCAGATTTGATCACTGTGAAGATGAGTTTTCAGGAGTGTCAGTTATGCCAACCAATTCCAAATATGTCACAGTGCAGCCTAAGCGTATATTTTTGAGTCATGTCCAAGCACTACTTATCACTGTCTTCTTGTGGCTGATGCAGCTGGTTCTGCTGCATGTCGTGTTGGACTTGGTGCTCTCTGTGACTGATGCAGTAGTAGTAAACACCTCTCTCTCAGCTTCATGCCCTGTCCCTTCCCCTGGAACAGCCCTGTCTCAGGGATGGCTGTGCTGCTGTTAGAAACTGTATGACTGTGTTTACAGTATTTCAGGTAACACATGCCGGCTTTGGCTGATGGCTGTGCATTGCCTGTGTAGACATAGCTTAGGAGGATTTGGGCCAGTGGTGTCAAACATTTTCCCCCGGGGGCCTCATTCGGTCTTCAAAGAGGTCCGGAGCGCCGCACGGAAAATGGGTTATTTTTCCTCTGCGTCAGAAATGTGCAAAAAATTGTCCTCTATTCATAATTTTGGGAATTTCTGATGCTCCCTGACTGTCTTGCTTTCATTTGGGTGATTCTTAGCGAGCTGGACACAGTCAAGAAACTGTATAAATGTAGGTCCAATATCATTTCTAAACAGTTTCCATTTGGTTTCAGTCAGTCGACTGAGGTCGTCCCCCTGTCCTCCCCAATATGTTTTTATATATTATATACATTGAACTAAAACATAAACGCAACATGAAACCATTTAAAAGATTTTACTGAGTTACAAGGAAATCCGTAAATTTAAATAAATTCAGTATGGCTTAATCTATGGATTTCACATGACTGGGAATACAGATATGCATCTGTTGGCCACAGATACCTTTAAAAAAAAGGTAGGGAGGTGGATCAGAAAACCAGTCAATATCTGTTGTAACCACAAATTGCCTCATGAATCGTGACACATCTCCTTTGCATAGAGTTGATCAGACTGTTGATTGTGGCCTGTGGCATGTTATCCCACTCCTCTTCAGTGGGTGTGAAAAGTTGCTGTATATTGGTGGGAACTGGAACACGTTGTTGTACACGTCGATTCAGAGCATCCCAAACATGCTCAATGGGTCTGGTGGGTCAATGGGCCATGTCTGGTGAGTATGCAAGCCATGAAAGAACTGGGACATTTTCAGCTTCCAGGAATTGTGTGCAGATCCTTGCGACATGGGGCCGTGATTTATCATGCTGAAACATGAGATGATGGCTGCAGATGAATGGCATGACAATGGGCCTCAGGATCTTGTATCTCTGTGCATTCAAATTGCCATCGATAAAATGCAATAGTGTTCGTTGTCCGTAGCATATGCCTGCCCATACCATAACTCCACCACCACCATGAGGCACTCCGTTCACAACACTGACATCAGCAAACCGCTCGCCCACACGAACCCAGACGTCTGCCATCTGCCCGGTATAGTTGAAACCTGGATTCATCGGTGAAGAGCACACTTCTCCAGTGTGCCCGTGGCCATCAAACGTGAGCATTTGCCCACTGAAGTTGGTTAAGACACCAAACTGCAGATAGGTCAAGACCCTGGTGTGGACAACGACCACGCAGATGAGCTTCCCTGAGATGAGCTTCCCTGAGATGGTTTCCGACAGTTTAGCACACCTGTATTTGGGGAGTTTCTCCCATTCTTACCTGCAGTACCTCTCAAGCTCTGTCAGGTTGGATGGGGAGCGTCGCTGCACAGCTATTTTCAGGTCTTTCAAGAGATCGGTTTCAAGGACATTCAGAGACCTGTCCTGAAGCCACTCCTGCGTTGTCTTGGCTGTGTTCTTAGGGTCGTTGTCCTGTTGGAATGTGAACCTTCGTCCCAGTCTGAGTTCCTGAGCGCTCTAGAGCAGGTTTTCATCAAGGATCTCTCTGTACTTTGCTCCGTTCATATTTCCTTCAATTCTGACTGGTTTCCCAGTCCCTGTCGCTGGAAAACACCACCAGGCTTCACCTTAGGGATGGTGCAAGGTTTCCTTCAGACGTCATGCTTAGCATTCAGGCCAAAGAGCTTAATCTTGATTTCATCAGACCAGAGAATCTTGTATCTCATGGTCCTCGAGTCGTTTAGGTGCCTTTTGGCAAACTCCAAGCTGGCTGTCATGTGCCTCTTACTGAGGAGTGGCTTCCGTATTATTGATTGAGGCCACTGTGTTCTTGGGGACCTTCAATGTTGCAGAAATGTTTTGGTACCCTTCCCCAGATCTATGCCTTGACACAATTCCTTCCACCTCATGGCTTGATTTTTGCCCTGAAATGCACTGTCAACTGTGGGACCTTATATAGACAGGTGTGTGCCTTTCCAAATCATGTCCAATCAATTGAATTTACCACAGGTGGACTTCAATAAAGTTGTAGAAACATCTCAAGGATTAGCAATGGAAACAGCATGCACCTAAGCTCAATTTCGAGTCTCATAGCAAAGGGTCTGAATACCTATGTAAATAAGGTATTTCAGTTGTTTCTCATCTCTAAAAACCTGTTTTCGTTTTGTCATTGTTTGGTATTGTGTGTAGATATATATTTTTTAAATGCATTTTAGAATAAGGCTGTATTGTAACAAAATGTGGAAAAAGACAAGAGGTCTGAAAAATGTCTTGATGCACTTCAGAAAGTATTCACACCCCTTGACTTTTTCCACATGGTGTTCTGTTACAGCCTGAGTTTGAATGACTACCTCATCTCTGTACCCCACACATACAATTATCTGTAAGGTCCCTTAGTCTAGCAGTGAATTTCAAACACAATTTCAACCACAAAGACCAGCGAGGTTTTCCAATGCCTCTCAAAGAAGGGCATCTATTGGTAGATGGGTAAAAATAAAAAAGCAGACAATGAATGTCCGTTTGATCATGATGAAGTTATTCATTATTTGGATGGTGTATCCATACCCAGTCACTAAAAAGATACAGGCATCTTTCCTAACTCAGTTTCTGGAGAAGAAGGAAACCGCTCAGGGATTTAATCATGAGGCCAATATTTACTTTAAACCAGATACAGAGTTGATTGGCTGTGATAAGAGAGAACATATGATGGATCAACAACATTGTAGTTACTCCACAATACTAACCTAATTGACAGAGTGAAAAGAAGGAAGCTTGTAGAGTTTACAAATATTCCAAAACATGCATCCTGTTTGCAACAAGGCACTAAGGTAATACTACAAAAAAATGTGGCAAAGCAATTCACTTTTTGTCCTGAATACAAAGTGTTATGTTTAGAGCAAATCCAATTCATCACATTACTGAGTACCACTCTCCATGTTTTCAAGCATAATGTAATGGGTATCCTTGTAATCATTAAGGACTGTGGAGTTTTTCAGGATAAAATATGTATGAAAAGGAGCTAAACCCAGGCAACATTCTAGAGGAAAACCAGGCTGAGTCTACTTTTCATTCGACACGGAAATGAATTCACCTTTCAGCATGACAATAACCTAAAACACAAGGCCAAATCTACACTGGAGTTGCTTACCAAGAAGACAGTGAATGTTCCTGAGTGGCTGAGTTACAGTTTGGACTTAAATCTACTTGAAGATCTATGGCAAGACCTGAAAATGGTTGTCTAGCAATGATCAACAACCAATTTGACAGAGCTGGAATAATTTTGAAAAGAATAATGGGCCAATGTTGCCCAATCCAGGTGTGGAAAGCTCTTAGAGACGTACACAGAAAGACTCTAATATAAGATTTTTCTAGCACAGACTGGTCAAAGGTGCTTCTACAAATTCTTGACTCAGGGGTGTGAATACTTAGATATTAGATATTTCTCTATTTAATTTTCAATAAATTTGCTAAAACTTCTAGAAACATGTTATTACTTTGTCATTATGGGGTATTGTGTGTAGATGGGTAAGAAACAAAATCTATTTAATCCGTTTTGAATTCAGGCTGTAACACAACAGATGTGCAATAAGTCAAGGGCTATGAATACTTTCTCAAGGCACTGTATATTTAAGCATTAAGTCCCGATATACCACGGCTAAGGGTTGTTCTTAAGCATGACGCAACGCGGAGTGCCTGGATACAGCCCTTAGCCGTGGCATATTGGACATATACCACTAACCCTCGAGGTGCCTTATTGTTTTTATAAACTGGTTGCCAACACAGTAAGGCAAGGAACTACACATCTAAATGGAAAATGTTGCTTTAATAGATACATTTATAATAAATACATTCCGCCAGAAAAAGTAGTCCGGACAAAAGTCTCTTTGCTAGACTGGTTGCTACAGTATGCAACAACCCCAGGCTAGATAGCAAGCTTACATTAAATGTATGAAAAAAAACAAGCATTAGCACCACTTCTGGAGTGACTAACACATGCCAATTATTTATTCATGTTGATCTGAATGTTGCCATTTATTGTGCACAAGCGATTTTTTTTCTCCGTGTTATCGTTTGTTGTTGGCTTGCCCATGTTGTCGTTTGTTGGCTACACGCTGCTGGAAATGGATGCCGTTCATTTAACTGGGGGAGCTGCTGCTATGTTGTCAGAGAGAATAGTGTTCCACCGCTTCCAGATTTGGCCTCCAGTAACTTTGAAGAGAGGTTTCGAACCTGTGTCCTTTGACAGACAGTATTTACCGAACCTCTATTTCTCGTGCCTCTGTCATCCGAAAGTTTCTGGATCATGGTGGTTTGAAGGCAGTGGTTTGTGTAAATCTGCGACGGGCTAGCTATTTTGAATATCTTTGGCAGCGTTTTTGCGTGGGTGTTCACTCCCATTGGCTCTTTTGTGTACCTGAAACATCAGACAATAGCGTTAGCTAATAGTTAGGCCTACATACAGTTGAAGTCGAAAGTTTACATACACTTTGGTTGGAGTCATTAAAACTTGTTTTTCAACCACTCCACAAATTTCTTGTTAACAAACTATAGTTTTGGCAAGTCGGTTAGGACATTTACTTTGCGCGTGACACAAGTAATTTTTCCAACAATTGTTTACAGACAGATTATTTCACTATTTCACAATTCCAGTGGGTCAGAAGTTTACATACACTAAGTTGACTGTGCCTTTAAACAGCTTGGAAAATTCCAGAAAATGATGTCATGGCTTTAGAAACTTCCTATAGGCTAATTGACATCATTTGAGTCAATTGGAGGTGTACCTGTGGATGTATTTCAAGGCCAACCTTCAAACTCAGTGTCTCTTTGCTTGACATCATGGGAAAATCAAAAGAAATCAGCCAAGACCTCAGAAAAAAATTGTAGACCTCCACAAGTCTGGGTCATCCTTGGGAGCAAATTCCAAATGCCTGAAGGTACCACGTTCACCTGTACAAACAATAGTACGCAAGTATAAACACCATGGGACCACGCAGCCATCATCCGCTCAGGAAGGAGACACGTTCTGTCTCCTCGAGATGAACGTACTTTGGTGCGAAAAGGGCAAATCAATCCCAGAACAACCACAAAGGACCTTGTGAAGATGCTGGAGGCAACAGGTACAAAAGTATCTATATCCACAGTAAAACAAATCCTATATCGACATAACCTGAAAGGCCACTCAGCAAGGAAGAAGCCACTGCTCCAAAACCGCCATAAAAAGCAAGACTACGGTTTGCAACCAGCTCTGTCAGGAGGAAAGGGCCAAAATTCACCCAACTTATTGTGGGACGCTTGTGGAAGGTTACCCAAAACGTTTTACCCAAGTTAAACAATTTAAAGGCAATGCTACCAAATACTAATTGAGTGTATGTAAACTTCTGACCCACTGGGAATGTGATGAAAGAAATAAAAGCTGAAATAAATCATTCTCTCTACTATTATTCTGCCATTTCACATTCTTAAAATGACGTGGTGATCCTAACTGACCTAAAACTGGGATTTTTTACTAGGATTAAATGTCAGGAATTGTGAAAAACTGAGTTTAAATGTATTTGGCTAGGGTGTATGTAAACTTCCGACTGTAGCTACCAGTTATATTGTCAGGGTACATTAGAATGATTTAGCTAGTTAAGTTACATACCATACCTAGCCGTTCAGCTTTATCATGGCCCCTCTTCCCTCAACTTTTTAATTACGCCGACAGACACATTGTTGGTCGTTGTGAATTTGGTGTCCTTCTGTATACTCCATGCCAAACTGACAGGGGGGTCGTTGATTTGTCGGTTCAAACCAGCTCTGAGTCCAGCGCAGCTGCTAATCCCATATTCTTCGGCATTCATGTTTCTCACTGAACCATACAAGTCCCCTTAGAATGACGTTCAGCTCCGTTTTTGTTGTATTCCCAAACTCACAATGCATCCCTTTTTCTGCACACCAGTCAGTGAATCAGGTAAGTGCCCGCTTTGTTTGTTTCACAATGTTCTTTTCGTTTCGGTTTCTCTCAAGTTAATCTAAACGTTTATTTTGTACATCGGCATGTCAAACTATTGTTGATGTAGCCATTTTATCGAGGTGAAAAGGCTAAACGTCATAGTCATGGTTTACAGTCTCACATACACACGGCTAAATGCTGTTTTAGCCAATCAGTATCCAGGATCCAAACTACCGGTTTATATATATATATATATGTGTGTGTGTGTATTTTTTTAATGTATTTTTTAAAATGTTTTATTGTCAAACCACCCGTGAGCCAGATTGGACCCCCGGCCCAGGGGCAGTATGTTTGACACCCCTGATTTAGACAATCTCTCTGTCTCTCTTTTTCTGCTTTATTGTTAGATGGAAGATAGTGTTTTTAAAGCGCCCTTGTGAAACCTTACTACATTTGTGTGTAAGTGTACCAATTATGGAATTGCTGCCACAAACACACACACATCAAAAGGATGTTCAATGCATTGCTTCTTACTGTCTGGAGGCCTGTAGCATTGTCATTTGACTTTCATCATCAAGTGGAACTCTAATTTACAATGAGTATACCAAACATTAGGAACACCTTCCTAATATTGAGCTCAGAACAATCTCAATTCGTCGAGGCATGGACTCTACAAGGTGTCGAATGTGTTCAGCAGGGATGCTGGCCCATGTTGGCTGGATGTCCTTTGAGTTTTGGACCAGTCTTGATACATATGGGAATCTGTTGAGCGTGAAAAAAACAGCAGCGTTGCAGTTCTTGACACAAACCGGTGTACCTGGAACCTACTACCATACCCCGTTCAAAGGAACTTAAATATTTTGTCTTGACACTTCTTTAACCTGTCTCCTACCCTTCATCTACACTGATTGAAGTGGAGTTAACAAGTGACATCAATAATGGATCATTCACCTGGTCAGTCTATGTCATGGAAAGAGCAGGTGTTCTTAATGTTTAGTACACTCAGTTCTCAATTTCTAGTTTAGATTATTTGTGTATTGTATTTGTAAGACATTCTACTGCACTGTTGGAGCTAGAAACATAAGCATTTCACTGCACCTGCCATAACACCTGCAAATCTGTGTACGCGACCAATAATCTTTGATTTGATTTGCAAAGTAATCAGTCCCTGTATCTGATGTTAACAACATTAGAATGCCCCCAGGCCTCCCTATGAAGCCTGTAGTCCTCTAATGAATGCATATACCGCTGGCTGACTGCTTGCCTTGGCACTTTGCCATCTCCACATCGACTTTCTCCATTTCACTCTTGTCCCACAGGGGGCTGTTTTCTCCTCCTCCTGGCTCTATCCCCACATCTCTTCTCTTCCTCCACCCCCTTCCCCTTCTGTGCTTCCTCTCCCTCTGTTTGACAACAACAGAAAGTGCTCTCAATCCTTTTTAACCAAGTTAATTAAAAGCAGATTAAGTTGATAACATCATCGGATGTGGAATTTAAAAAAAAGGAAGAAGAAATGGGGGGGAAGAGAGTGAGATAGTTGCAGACGTCGGCAGGCAGAGTGCTGGCGGGCTGACGGTAACGGTACTGCAGGAGGGAGGGAGCAGCCGGTTCCGATTGCTTTACTCTCCCAGCTGTTTACATGTGGACACACAATATCTCCTAGTTCCGCTGCTCTGCATGCATCCCCAGGCCTCGTTCTCTCTCACACAGATACATCCTGGCTTGGGTGTTATTTACGTTTATTGGTTTATCAGATTGGGAGTCCTCATATGTCCTCGGTTAGCTGTGAGACGTGACTGCCACCAGCCAGCACCACGCCACTCCCCCGTGTGAATGCAGGGTATTAGAGAAAGGAAGGCAGGAACAGAATCAGCCATTCTCCGTGAGTCTTTGAGCATGTCTGGCATGTAATTCTGGCTGATTGGCATGTGACAGTAAGACTTCAAGGAGAGCCGCGAAGCTCACAAATGCTTTGGCATGTTTTTTTATACTCTGCCTGAATAAGGGCCTTTGGAATGCCGATTGACTTCAGGATGAGAATAGTCTGGCCATAAAAAGCCTCCATTGTGTCTCCCTTGAGAAGAGTATTTTTTTCCTTCATCCCTTTTCCCTCCAAACATCGGCCTTTTCTGTTCCGGGATCCTGCGAAGTGTGTTGAGGAATCCTGTTTGTGGACAAAGTATTGAGACTTTATTTTATTATTTTGGTAGCAGTCCAGCGGAATAAATAATAGTTGTTTGTATGAATTGAAGCGGAAATAACCGTAATCTAGTCCTGTGGCGACTGAAAGGTCATCCCGGAGGAGCAGCTGAAAGCTCAGCTAATACAGCCTCTAAACAYCACTGTTTTATAGATGAGGCCTTTGTTGCAGGTGCTGTAGCATCAGTTGATAGCCGTGTTTCTATGCCCAGAATTTATAAAGAGGTACAGCAGCAATCTCTGTTTGGTCTCCACATGTTCTCTGTGTCTAGCTGGGTGGCTGGCATTAGCTAAAAGGCAGGTTTGGTGTGAGCTGCGTGTCCATGCCATCTCAGTGTTATCAGGACACCCTGTGCATGGCAATGTTAGACCAGGGCTTACAGTATTTAAACCACCCTCTCCTCTGTACTGATTCTTATTCCACAGTAGCAGTGGTTCTCTCTCTAGTGTTAAACTTTCTCAGAGGGCTCACTGTGAGATCCCATTATTTATATCCTAAATCTGACAGCAGGACTTTTTCTCCCTCTTACTTCAGAGAAGAAAGTTGTGTGCTTGCCGCACCGATGTGCTAGACGCTGGAGCACTGGTGAACTCGACCCACAAACAGCTTAGTCCTCTATCCCATCTCACCTTTATGGGATAAATATGACAAGGCCATTTTCCTAGGGATGTTTGTTTTACTGTTCCCACTCATGACTTAACCAAGAGCATCGTTCATCAATCAGACAGCCGTCCTGTAACTGACATTACTACATACACTCACAGTATCGCTATTTGGACTTCACGGCTACTACGCTATACATTCGATATTCCTACATACAGACATCAGAATGACTACCTGATTATCACATTACCACATAAGGATGAATGACATTTACCATCAATGATAGCATGTTACATTGTGTAAAAATTCTACCAATTTAGAGTATAATTGATGCTCTAAAATAATGCTATTAGTTTTGCAGTTTTTTCTCAGTCCTTTTGGCTGCTTAGGTATAATGTACTGTAATTATCTCCATTTACTGACACATTAAGACCAATGTGCTGCTTCAATAACAAAGCCTGTAATTATCAACAATGGAAATTATTGTTTTGCGCAAAATATGCCAGCCAGAAAATGTTTATACACTATGGAATATTTGACCACACTAGAAATGTTAAAAAACTCTTGCTTGAATATGCTTCTCCAGTAAAATATGTAATTTATGAATTCAATACTTGTACTTATAAGGAAATTATCTAACAATTTACATAAAGTATATGTCTTTTTTATGCTGTTTTTACATAGACCTATTTTTATTCACTGTTTTTACATTGCTCTAATTCCTGAGGGGTATACTACGGTGCAAGCTAGATCTACTAAGGGTTTTGTAAAGCTAACCAGCTTCAGTTAGCTTCACATTCCAGCTCAGGCTTCATCTGTACTAACTGAAGATGGTTAGCTTTAGAAAACCCTGAGTAGCTCTTTCATTAGGCCTCAACTCATGGCTCAGATACTTCATTCGGGATAAATAGTTAGCCCTGAGTTAGCCTGCCCTGGAGCAGGTTAGTTCTGAAGGATTCATTGCCGTAGAAATTTACCTGACTAATAGGTGAACCACATCCATATGACTGGCTATCCCGAGATGACTCAGGGTTGATAAAAGTTACTTTGCTAACCCAAACCTGATTCGTAGGATATCCTTCTGGGCAAGAGCTTCAAAACAATTCTGAATACAAACAACTTGTGTTACATGCTCCTGCATACACATTAGAGGGTAGATCATACATTGCACAATCGCCACACTAACCTTGAAATGACATTGATTTAATAGTCCAGATAAAATACTTTATCGGTATTCACTGTTGGTTTGGAGAATCCCAACACTCTCTATGAGATCAAAGCTCATACAAAGGCCTATTGACTGATAAGTCACTCTCATCTGACCTCTCTAAATTGCTTCTGGTCCGTATTTCTTTTGTCCTGTGGTTCAACCTGCAGCAGGGCTTCGGCTCTGGAGAGTGGTGCTGTAGGACCCAGATTAAACTCCAGGCTGACACTGTAATGTGTTGTACGCCACCGGATTGATTTAGTCACTTCTCGGGCCCGAGAGTTAGGCTACAGTACACTACATCACACCTTGATGTTTTGTTTTTTCTTTCCCCCTCCCAGAGTGGTTGATTTATTTATTTGCTCAGGTATCTGGTTATAAGTACAGGTTTTGTGAAAGGCACAATGAAGAGGAGATGGGGAGAGGGAGCCCTTGAGTGGCCTCATTTCTTTCTATTGACAGAGTGGTAACCGGTGATCGATTGTAGATGCCTGGGCTGCAGCAACCGACACTCACTCACTCACTCACTCACTCACTCACTCACTCACTCACTCACTCACTCACTCACTCACTCACTCACTCACTCACTCACTCACTCACTCACTCACTCATTCACTCTCTCTCTTCATTTCTCCCTCTCTTACTCTTTCTCTCTGTCTCACTCTCTCATTGGATAGTCTCTTTTCAGAACGGCCTGGAGAGTCAATGTGTTTGTGACATTTTGCTTGCTGTAATGATTCACACTTTAGTGGCTGCTGGCTTCGCTATGACCTGTTGGCATTTCATTCACAACTGGATAGTTGTGCATAGCTGTGGAATCACAATTCATGAGCTAGGTGTTATGGTATGATTAATTAATGCATTGATCATGTGAAAATGCGTTTCCTGAGCAGCCCATGTTATAGAAGGCAGCACAAACCCAAGGGGTTCAACTCTTCTGAGTCCTGTCCTCCTCCATCATAATAGTTGGTCATTTTCTCTAAAAGACTCTTAATGGATGATTCGTATTTCTCACTGACAGGACGCACCTCACCAGACCAGTCCATGTACTTACTGTACCTTTCCATTGTGCCTCCCAACCATTCCAGAACCACACGCCCCTATGGCTGTGCCAATGTAATGTTTCTGGGAGCTGGTGCTCTTATGGAGTCAGGCCTGCTGCCTGTAGGGCATGCACAGATTCATATGGTGATACTGATTTTCAAAAGAAAAGAAAAGGGACTCGGACAGGGGACAAATTATTTAATTAGGTATCTGCAAGTCCACTTCTTACCACAACAAATTCCCTGCTAAAAGGGGAAATTGAATTTTTGGTTCTTTGGCCCTCTGTATTTAGATAATCTCATTTGATGTCCAGAAAGCTTTAAGGGATGTCTGACTTAAAAAACACAAGGCGTAATGTAATTTACCTTATGGGATTATTTATGAAATATGTCCAATTTGTTTAGAATAATGGAGGTTATTAGAGGTCCAGCTTGTTGTTAAGTAGTGTATCCTTTCTCAACAGATGGGTTCTTAGCAACACAATGAGTCTCTCTAGCTGCACACCCTCCTGAAATCCCAATAGACAGTTGTATTTCCATCCATGAAACCCACCGCATCCTATGACTAGTGGCCTGTGTGGGCTTGTCACTCAGTGTCACAGTGGTTCGAGGCTGGTTTCACACCATTTGATTGGAAGACGTCACAATGGCTTTAACATTGTTGTCTTTTGTCTCTGTCTATTTTGAGAGCTCCCTGAGCCCTCTTCACTGGACCCATTGCTGGGCCCGAGTAGCACCTGTCTGCAGAGAGAGCTGGTCTGTCTGCGTGTCAACCTACAGACACAGAGAGGGGAAGAGGGGCTGCTGGAGAGGGGAAGTGACTGAGAGACACCCGATTAAGTCCTGACACTCATACTTGTGCTGTGTCTTCTCCCTCTGTAACTAACCCTACCTCCATCCCTCCACCGTGCAGCTTAGCTCTTCTTTGCTCCTGTCTGCTCTAGTTGGCTTCACTCTCACCTAAACCCCCCTCCCGACCCACCCGTGTCCTGCCCCCTGATATCCCCCATCCCACGTCTGTCACAAGGGTTTCCCTTTCTCTGTGCAACATTACCTGTGTACCGCCGAAGGGCGATTAGCACACACCAGTGAAGCAAAGTACATCATTCATGACTGGCTGGGTTTTGGCCACGGCACTGGAGAGTCTGAAGGGAACTGCTTAGAATGCTATCATCCTACGTCGGTGGAATACATGACTGCAACACTGTTTACCCTGCCATAACCTCTCACATTAGACTACTGCAACACTGTTTCCCCCTCCATAACCCCTCACATTAGACTACTGCAACACTGTTTCCCCCTCCATAACCCCTCACATTA
>NC_036866.1:16111419-16145962 GCF_002910315.2 Salvelinus sp. IW2-2015 | reverse complement strand
GAAAAGAGGACGCAGATCGGGGATCCTTCTGAGAAGCCTGAGGCGAGCGAGCAAACTCCCAATGCCTTCCATTCTCCTTGCTAACTTGCAATCGTTAGAATTGTTTTTGATGACCTTCTATTAAGATTATCCTACCAATGGGACATTAAAAACTGTAACATCTTATGTTTCACCGAGACATGGCTGAACGAAGAAACAGACAAAATAGAGCTGGCGGGATTTTTCATGTACCGGCAGAACAGAGACGCTCAGTGTCACAGTGGTTCAAGGCTGGTTTCACACCATTTGATTGGAAGACGTCACAATGGCTTTAACGTTGTTGTCTTTTGTCTCTGTTAAGACGAGGGGATGGGGTGTGTGCCTTTTTGTCAATACCAGCTGGTGCGCGATGTCTAATATTAAAGAAGTCTCGAGGTATTGCTCGCCTGAGGTAGAGTCCCTTATGATAAGTTGTCGACCACACTATCTACCAAGAGAGTTTTCATCTGTATTATTCGTTGCCGTCTATTTACCACCACAAAGCGAAGCTGGCTCTAAGACCGCTCTCAACCAACTCTATAAGGCCATATGCAAAGAAGAAAATGCTCACCCAGAAGCGGCGCTCCTAGTGGCCGGGGACTTTAATGCAGGCAAACTTAAATCAGTTTTACCAAATTTTTACCAGCATGTCACATGTGCAACCAGGGGGAAATCTTTTTACACCACCTTTACTCTACACACAGAGATGCAAACAAAGCTCTCCCCCACCCTCTATTTGGCAAATCTGACCACAATTCTATCCTCCTGATTCCTTCTTACAAGCAAAAACTAATGCAAGAAGTACCAGTGACTTGCTCAATACGGAACTGGTCAGATGACGCGGATGCTAAGCTACAGGACTGTTTTGCTAGCACAGACTGGAATATGTTCCGGGATTCATCCAATGGCATTGAGGAATACACCACCAAAGTCATAGGCTTCATCAATAAGTGCATCGATGACGTCGTCCCCACAGTGACTGTACGTACATATCCCAACCAGAAGCCATGGATTACAGGCAACATCCGCATTGAGCTAAAGGCAAGAGTTGCCGCTTTCAAGGAGCGGGAGACTAATCCGGGCGCTTATAAGAAATCCCGCTATGCCCTCAGAAAGACCATCAAACAAGCAAAGCGTCAATACAGGATTAAGATTGAATCCTACTTCACCGGCTCTGACGCTCGTCGGATGTGGCAGGGCTTGAAAACTATTACGGACTACAAAGGGAAACCCAGATGCGAGCTGCCCAGTGACCAAGCCAACCAGAAGAGATAAATGCCTTTTATGCTCGCTTCGAGGCAAGCAACACTGAAGCATGCACGAGAGCACCAGCTGTTCTGGATGACTGGCTACCGAGAGAGTTATCACAAAATGTGAACAAAACCTTTAAACAGGTCAACATTCACAAAGCCGCTGGGCCAGACGGTGACCAGGACGTGTACTCAAATCATGCGCGGACCAACTGGCAAGTGTCTTTACTGACATTTTCAACCTCTCCCTGACCGAGTCTGTAATGCCTACATGTTTCAAGCAGACCACCATAGTCCCTGTGCCTAAGGAAGTGAAGGTAACCTGCCTAAATGATTACCGCCCTGTGGCACTCATGTCGGTGGCCATGAAGTGCTTTGAAAGGCTGGTCATGGCTCACATCAGCAGTATCCTCCCGGACACCCTAGACCCACTCCAATTCACATACCGCCCCAAAGAGGTCCGCAGATGACGCAATCTCAATCGCACTCCACACCGCCCTTTCTCACCTGGACAAAAGGAACACCTATGTGAGAATGCTGTTCATCGACTACAGCTCAGCGTTCAACACCATAGTGCCCACAAAGCTCATCGCTAAGCTAAGGACTCTGGGACTAAACACCTCCCTCTGCAACTGGATCCTGGACTTCCTAATTGGCCGCCCCCAGGTTGTAAGAGTAGGCAACAACACGTCTGCCACGCTGATCCTTAACACTGGGGCCCCTCAGGGGTGTGTACTTAGTCCCCTCTTGTATTCCCTGTTCACCCACGACTGCATGGCCGAACACGACTCCAACACCATCATTAAGTTTGCTGACGACACAACAGTGGTAGGCCTGATCACTGACAACAATGAGACGGCCTACAGGGAGGAGGTCAGAGAACTGGCAGTGTGGTGCCAGGACAACAACCTCAATGTGACCAACACAAAGGAGCTGATCGTGGACTACAGGAAAAGGTGGGCCGAACAGGCCCCCATTAACATCGACAGGGCTGTAGTGGAGCGGGTCGAGAGTTCCAAGTTCCTTGGTGTCCACATCACCAACGATCTATCATGGTCCAAACATACCAAGACAATCGTGAAGAGGGCACCACAAAACCTTTTCCCCCTCAGGAGACTCAAAAGATTTGGCATGGGCCCCCAGATCCTCAAAAGGTTCTACAGCTGCACCATCGAGAGCATCCTGACCGGTTGCATCACCACCTGGTATGGCAACTGCTCGGCATCTGACCGTAAGGTACTAAAAAGGGTAATGCGAATGGCCCAGTACATCACTGGGGCCAAGCTTCATGCCATCCAGGACCTATATAATAGGCGTTGTCAGAGGAAAGCCCGTAAAATTGTCAGAAACTCCAGTCACCCAAGTTATAGACTGTATTCTCTGCTACCGCACGGCAAGCTGTACCGGAGCGCCAAGTCTAGGACCAAAAGGCTCCTTAATATCACTAGGGGACGTGGGATGGTAGCGTCCCACCTGGCCAACATCCAGTGAAATTGCAGAACGACAAATTCAAAAACAGAAATACTCATTATAAAAATTCATAAAACATACAAGTGTTATACATCGGTTTAAAGGTTAACTTCTTGTTAATCCAACCATGGTGTCAGATTTCAAAAAGGCTTTACGGTGAAAGCATACCATGCGATTATCTGAGAACAGCGCCCAGCAGACAAATCATTACAAACAGTTACCAGCCAAGTAGAGGAGTTACACAAGTCAGAAATAGTAATACATTTTATCCCTTACCTTTGATGATCTTCATATGGTTGCACTCACAAGACTCCCATTGACTCAATAAATGTTCATTTTGTTCGATAAAGTCCCTCTTTATATGCAAAAACCTCAGTTTTGTTCTCGCGTTTTGTTCAGTAATCCACAGGCTCAAACGCAGTCACAACAGGCAGACGAAAAATCCAAATAGTATCCGTAAAGTTCGTAGAAACATGTCAAAGGATGTTTATAATCAATCCTCGGGTTGTTTTTAGCCTAAATAATCTATAATATTTCAACCGGACAATAACGTCGTAAATATAAAAGGTAAACAAGAAAGGCGCGCTCTCGGTCGTGCGCATGAAAAAGCTCTGGGACACTGTAGTGTCCACTCATTCAGAGTGGTCTTACTCCCTCATTTTTCAGAATACAAGCCTGAAACAATTTCTAAAGGCTGTTGACATRTAGTGGAAGCCATAGGAAGTGCAGTTTGAGTCCTAAGTCAATGGATACTGTAATGGCATTTAATAGAAAACTACAAACATAAAAAATAAAACAATGTATTATTACTTTTATTATTACTTTTTATTTTAGCCAACTTGGTAACTATGTTCTTCTCCTTGAACTGCGTTGTTGGTTAAGGGCTTGTAAGTAAGCATTTCATGGTAAAGTCTACACTTGTTGTATTGAAAACCCCTCACAGACTACTGCAACACTGTTTCCCTCTCCATAACCCCTCATATTAGTGCCATAAAAGAGAGAAGATGATGATGTGTGCTGTTTTTGTATATTGATTAGCGATTGTCAAGGTTGAACAGAAATTACCCAAAAATGTGTGGAGTTTTGTACCTACACAATGTTCAGATTATTTGTTTGCAGTTTGTGATCTATACGGTAAGAGAGCTTCGTAAACTGTTTATTAGATTGTTGGGTGTGAATAGTGTGAAAAGACACAACATATTTGGTGAGAATCACAAAATTGGGTACAAAATCAAGGTCCTTGGTCTCCGGATCCATGGGACGACCCAACTCTGACGTTACCCCATTGAAGTTGACATTTAAAATGGTTAAGATACGGGTTAAGGTTAGCGTTAAGTTTAGGTAAGGGTTAAGGTTAGGGTTAGGATTTAGGGTGAGGATGTCCCAAGGATCCCGATCCAGTAGCCTACAGTACATTGGGTGTACAATTTTCAATAGCAGCATTATTTAATCTGCAGTATTTTTCTGCTACTTATTCTGTTCCAATAATATTTACATATTCATTTTATCTTCTGATTATAATTATTATGTCTAGCTAAATGCAATCTATAAGCTTCCAAAATGTAAGTAGGTTAATTTAACTGTCCCATAACACGATCTGATGGAATGGCTTGTCCTGCACTTTGTAAAAACCAAGAGTGCTTTGAGTGAATGTTGGAAAAATATCTTTGATCCTTTCTAAACATAGCAATGTGAATGTGAAGACGACTCAGACCACAAAATAGGTCAAGTGAACCGAGTTCTTTTGCTTTTTTTTATCCCAGAGTTCACTGTAAAGAGGACTGAGATCGGTTATTTTTAAACTGAATATTATGTGAAAACACCCTCAATGTTCAGTTAATTAGAATTCAGTTGACTCAGTACTCAAGTTAGGCACTACGCCAAGTAATTTATTATGTCCTTTTTACATCCACAGCATTGCCAGCCCTCTCAGACTGTAGGAGGGAGGAGGATTTTTTTTTTTTTTTGGCATACCTGTTTATACACCTGGTTTAAAGCAGCTTATCAGAGTTAAAGGTGGCATCCCCATCTTCTCAACAACATGCCCTGGCAGTTTAAGCTTCCTTGTAATGGTTTAGAGGGGATTGAACAGTGCAGCCTTCTCTCTCTTTCCCATTGCCCCAGATCATTCCCTCCCAACTGCCATCACTTTTCTGTGCCACGGTTAAAAACAAGAAATACGTCCTCAAGACCCTCTTTACTTATTAATCTCAGTTAAAGATGCATGAGAGATGCCCTAGAGAGGCTGGCCCTCCTCTACTCTCCCTGTCCTAGAATTAGTCGAGAGTAAGGCAGCTAGCTGAGGCACCGACCAACCAATGCAGCACTCCATAATCACTACAGCAGCAGACACAGGGCCATATGAAAAGAGGCCAGCATGGAAGCTTTAGGGTCCTACTCTGTTAGCTGAGTGGGAAGCCACTGCCAGCCCCCATGCCAGCCCCCAGCAGACTGGCTGGGAATGTCTTGGCAGTGGTACCTCTGAAGCCTACCTACCTACTCCATCCACACACACACACTAACTCACTACATCTCACTCATTTCTTCCTGCTTAATATAGTCCTGCCCGGATGCAAATTCTGGAAATAGGACCTCGGCAAAAAAGAAAACAGTATGTGGACTGGAGAATGTGTATTACTTTCTGATGAAATACTGTATACAGAGAGCACCACAGGAATAATATGTAAGCTGTAAGAAATGTTAATATGACATGATGGCTGTGCTCTCCATTCACTTAAGTCTTTACACTCGGCATAAGTGACAATGTAATGGCGAAGTAAGAGGATTTAGTATTAATTCTTCATCTATTATTAGTAGTATATTAGCCAATTTAACTCCCTAAAGCTCCACATTGCATCTAATTCCAAACTAATTGAGTTTCCATCAAAGAAAAATAATGATATGCTTTACATACAGCAGGAAAGGCCATGGGCCTCGGGAGGTTGGTTTGCTGTGCACAGAATCATGACTGTTTCCCCAACGACCTTGTCCTAAAGAGATATAGAATATACAGTAGTGCAAGTATGAAGCAGAATAACATAGAAAACAGTCATGCCAGTTCCCTGTAGGAAAACAGCATGGCTGGATGTTCATTACCATTTTAATTGGTTATTTAAAGATATAAACAATTATAGACATCCTAAATGTATGTTTAAACACTTTCTTGTTCTGCAAAACAGCCATATAGTGCACTATACCCGGTGCTCTTCAGTCTGGTTCTCCTGCTCTGAGAGAACATTCAAATCAAATCAAATTTTACATACACATATTTAGCAGATGTTTTTGCAGGTGTAGTAAAATGCTTGTGTTCCTAGCTCCAATAGTGCAGTAGTATCTAACAATGCACAATGCACACAAATCTAAAAGTAAAAGAATGGAATTAAGAAATATATAAATATTAGGACGAGCAACGCCGGAGTGGCATTGACTAAAATACAGTAGAATAAAATACATTATATACATATGAAATGAGTAAAGCAGCATGTAAACATTATTAAAGTGACTAGTGTTCCATTATTAAAGTGATCAGTGATTCCATGTCTAAGTACTGTACCAGTAGAAAGTTCGGACAAACCTACTCATTCAAGGGCTTTTCTTTATTTTGTACTATTTTTTTAACATTGTAGAATAATAGTGAAGACATCAAAACTATGAAATAACACATATGGAATTATGTAGTAACCAAAAAAGTGTTAAACAAATCTAAATATATTTTACATTTTAGATTCTTCAAGCTAGCCACCCTTTGCCTTGATGACAGCTTTGCACACTCTTTGCATTCTCTCAACCATCTTCATGAGGAATGCTTTTCCAACAGTCTTGAAGGACTTCCCACATATGCTGAGCATTTGTTGGCTGCTTTTCCTTCACTCTGCGGTCCAACTCATCCCAAACCATCTCCATTGGGTTGAGGTCGTGTGATTGTGGAGGCCAGGTCATCTGATGCAGCACTCCATCACCCTCATTGTTTAAATAGCCCTTACACTGCCTGGAGGTGTGTTTTGGGTCACTGTCCTGTTGAAAAACAAACGATAGTCCCACTAAACTGCATCTTCTGTATGTTTTCTGTTGCCTTGAATTTCTAACCCCCAATATCTGGTTATGGCTACTTCATTTCTTTAGCTGACTATGTATGACGAAAGCATATTTCTGAAGCTACAAATGAAGAAAGCACATACTGAAGTCTATGAATTAAGAATGGCTAACAGTCCAACTCCATTTGAATCAGTGTGTTGTTGGGTTTTTTTGAGAGCAAAAGCTAAAGATTTTTTTGGCCGTGAGGTGAAAGTTGGGAAAAGCATTATCAATGGCATGCTAAACCCAAAACCCTGTCACTTTTAAACTGAAAATGGAACAAAACTATGGAATATCAATTATAGAGTGATCCCCCTTGTTCTCAGAACCAAAGTGACAAAGTAAAAGGATCCCTCTCTTTTGGAAACATGTTCAGACGGAGTGAGAAGCTGAGCACTTTAGATGCCTCTCCCTCTGGCTCTTTTATAGAGAGATCTGAAGAAGACGACGAAGACGACTTTGGACTGCTAATGGAGGGCGAGAATTCATTTTGTAATTTTTTTGTTCATACTGGATCAGAAGTTTTTTTTATTTCTTGTGTGTGCTTTAAAGTGGACCCTTGGCTTTTCCCAGACTCTTGCCTTTCTGCAGCCACTTGCACTCAATGGGGGTTTGAGACTCTTATTACTAGTATTAAAGCCTGACTGGTAACCTAATTACGTAACATCCAAACGTTGTATGAGTGGAGGTAGTGTTGCCAAGTGCACAGTGAAATGTTTTGCAAAGTTTTAATGGAACAGCCTTCATTGTTGAGCCAACCTCTTTCATAATGACTGTAATTAGAGAGAGAGAGAGAGAGAGAGAGAGATATATATATATCACTGGATGACTTTCAGTTTACTGTTCAACAATACAGCCAAAACCAATAAACTGTGATACCTCCTATGACATAATGTAGCTTGATGGTTTATTTTGGTTGACCTAGACAGGTCAGTGAGTCAGGATTGGTACGGGACACAAGCTCATCAAACATTCATTCCCCTTTGATTTAAAACATTGTTTTGCAGTTCCGATGAATTTATCTCAGCTATTCTGGTGGACAAACAGTTTCTCTTTTCTCTGTGCCATTAACGCTTGCATGTCAAAAGGAATACTCATCATGACGGTGTGCGTTGACTCTGCGATTGACTGATTCAGGAACAGATCTAATTGGTCATTGACACATGGCTGAATAGGAGTAACGGTGACGGAGTCTCTGCATCTGCAGTCATTCCTGTTATGTGGTTCTTGAGGAAGATTGACATTCTGACTGGTTGGATGAGGATATGTTCTCTGGACAAAGCCACTGGAGAGCTACTAGAAGAACGCCCTCCCTCTCTCTCTGGGGCTGAGCATTAATGAGAGGAAAAGCCTCTCAATGTTTAACGAAGGGCCTTTTAATTTTTAAGGAGTCGAGAGTAATTGTTGTGTAACCACAACCCGCTTGTCTTAATTATTTGGGTGTATTGGAGGATGGAGGCAGTGCAGACAGAGCAGGATGGAGAAGAGAGGGGTATGGATGGAGTGGGCTGCAATGCGTGACAGTTATGGTGGTGATGGACACAACAGAAACACTCCCTGGATCTGAAGTACCTGCCAGTGTTTAAATAGCTACGTCTTCACATCCATAGTTAACATGGCGGCACCATCCTTATCACTGGATACTGGTAGGCACTTCTAGGCATTGAGAAATGGACACATTTTGTTCCAACCAAACAAGTATTTGACTGGGCTATCAATGGATGTCCTATTAACCCTGAATGGATGGTCTGTGGATTGTCTGTTATCTGACATTATGGTGAGAAAACCATCGTGGATGTAGACATTATTTCTTTACATAATATCTAATCATCAATCAACCCCCATGCCTCCCATTGGTATACAAATAAGGCCTTTTTTGTGAATCTGTGGAATCATTACACTTGTAGACAAAGGTTGTCTAACTTTCAAGAAAATATCTCTTGAGTCATTCCAAAAGCATCTCCTTGACATTGTCAGAGCCACCTTTTCCTAAACGGAATGCAGACATATGCAGTGGTAATGAGAAATCTAATGGAAGCTGTTTGTTTTACATATTCTGTATGACGCCAATGACAGCTTGCATAAGGGATGTCTGCTTTAGTCTATTGTTCATCATGTTCTTCTATCTTTCACATAAGAGATCGAGAGACAAACGGAGAAACCCACTAAATTAATAAATGCATAATGTTCCCAAGAAAGTTCCAAGTAAATATATATATTGTGTGTGTTTGTGTACACAGAGTGATTTAGAGTGATAGAACAGACAGAGACAGCATCACTGTCATCCTCCTCTCTCGTACGGGACACACAGGAAGTCTCCTGTCAATAACTTGGGCGCTCGTGTTCTGCTGTCAGTAGCAGTAGCGGCGCTCCACAACGGCACCACTTTATTTGTTTGTTTGCATTTGTTCCTATTAAGTCACCGGGGAAGTAAAGCGTTCCTCTCGACTTCCACCTCGCCCAGGGGAGCATCTAGAGCAAAACAAATAAGCCAGCCTTCTGTCAGCCGCCCGACGTAGGCAGCCAGGCAGCCAGTCTGTAGGCTCCCGCTGGCTGGTGGGATCCACTTCCCCACTTCCAATCAGACCTAGCCAGGCCTAGGCCCAGAGTACACAGAGAGGAAGGCTGGAGGGGCTGATCTAAACTGGAGCTGGAGCTGGGATGGAGGATGAAGGATGGAGGTAGCACCTGCAATTTCTCTAATGGGCTGGCTGGCATCTACCCACAGGCCCAGAGCCTCTTGTCAGCAATTAGACACCTGCACAGTCAGGCATAAACACACAGAACTCGCACACATACATGCACACAGACACACACACGTGCACACATGCACACACACGTGCACATGTTGCTACAGTGTAGGACCAGTTATAAAATGAAACATTTAATAGTCTGGGACTCTGGCAGTCATCTGTGAAATGCAGCCTGTTTGCCAATGGGAACCCTGATGTGGTCACCCTATACAGGATATACTACAGGCTGTAACTCATCAGATGCTTTTCTATATGACCTCATTACTCAGATGACCACTTCTTTAGTGAATCTGTAGGTCTATAGAGCCGCACCCTTTTTTCTCTTGAATGGCAATGGCAAAGCCCTGTGGTTATCAGTAGATCCCATTGGCTGTTTCCCCTCACTCACATTGAATTACCATAATTTCCTCCCTGTGTTGTTTTGATGAGTCACAGCACTTATTCCAGTGACGTATGTATTGAGCTCCTCTTCTATGAAGTCAAGACATGACATTTGTCATTCTCAGTAGTGGCAGGTACAATTGTAATTGAAGAAGAGAAAGAGATGGATTTGTAAGAGGTTTGAGCTGAAGGTCAGTGGTCATCTGGAGCAATGAGGCATGTCCGTTTCACACACACCCTTTTATCAGACACACATACAAACACACACCTTTTAATCAGAGCATGGAGAAAACTAGAACACACAGAAAACCGAAACAAATCTCTCAAAATCAAACATATCATGGCCTGGATGCCAGTAGTCCACCATCGAAGGTGACTTACCTCGATACCTCCAACTGTCACAAAAAACCTTTAGAGAAATGATTCCCCTCTTTAACTTCCATTTGTTTATCTACTTACCGAGGAAATATTTATTGTCTAATTCCTGTATTAATTATCTCATGCACCAGTGTAGCAGACAGACTAAACAATCACATCAGTCATTCAGGCAATCACATTCTATAAATAAATGTACAGCCATTAGTGTGAAAAATGCTTGTCAGAGAGAGAAGCATTCCTCATGCTCCTTGGAGATGCCTGTCACAGAAAGGCTGCTGAGTTTCTACCAGCACCATAAAGTACCATGAAGAAGGTACATACTGTTCACAGCAGTAGCAGCTCACTCGGGCTCATGTAGGGCCTAGATTTAACTGAAAGGGTTTGTGGCATGTGTCGTCTTGGGCTGGATTCTTGCTAGCTTTCTGACAGTCCGGTTGTCTTCATGTGTTTTGGAGGGAGCCTAGTGTTGAGAATGGAGGTTGGAGTGGTGCACTGAATTTGTGGTGTACTGTATGGTGTGTAAGCTGTGTGGTCTATGTGAGTGGTGTCAGTGGTGTGATGTGTGCAGTGGCCCCTGTTACTATTGCCCTTGCAGCAGAGAGGATGTGTCCATTCCCATCATCATCGTGATAGATGCCTGTCTCTTGCTCATCTTGGCACGCAAGAGCTAAAAGCATGTTTTGGAACAAGATATAAACCTCAATCAGTCATACAGATGTGCATATCAATCAGTTAATCATGTGATCAAACAATCAGACTATAAATTTCTAGCAACCTCATTATAGGAAATATTCAGGAAATAGAATAATCAAGACAGTTGTAGGAACATGTGACAGCACACAAAATGTTATGACATCGTCGTCTTTTTTTCAGGTCCTTCTCTCAATTTCCTCGTTACTTTCCTGCTCCACTGAGGACTGATCCTGACCAGTTTATATAATTGAGCTTGACAATTGCTTCCAATTGTGCCTGTAATTAACAAAGTCGAGGAACTTTGATGAGCGAATAGTGGCAATTAGTCTGAAATGCAAATAAGTTGCTGGGGCAAGAAGACCAGTTGCATCTGGTCCCTATTGATTTGATGAGGAAGGAAATATGAGGACATGTCCTTTCCTTTTCCCCTACCTTCTTAGGGGAAAAGCTAAGGGCACTATTCATCTCCTTTCTCCAGTTATTTTCTCACAAGTGTATTATTTCCTTAATCCATCCTTTCATGTGCCGGTTGGTGAGTGGAGCCATGCCAAGAGGGCATTCATGGGTAAATTAACACTTCATTGATATTTTCTTGGAAAACAGTGTCATATTCATGCAGAAGATAGAAGAGTGTCCCACTGGGCACAAACTGGTTGAATCAATGTTGTTTCAATGTAATTTGTCAAATTTCAACATAGACAAACATTGTATAAAATATGTTGAATTTGTATCTTTAAAACAACATCAGATCTTCCACTTCCGTTATATCCATTATATCCACTAACAGAATAAAACATTTTAGGCTGGGCAGCACCTCCTACTGGAGAAATGATCTCCCATCCAAGCCTAGCCCTGCTTAGCTATGATATTTGTCTTTGATTATTACCAACATGCTATTGTGAGAATGATTGCTGAGAGATCTCCACTTTATAACTAAATAGATTCACTATTGCTATCGGTCAATCCAAAGGGTAGGTTTAACAGAGCAAATGAAATGTGACCATACTTTGTCACTCATATATCATCAATTATACTATTTAGGCCTATATAGTATTTCCAAAGTCATCAACAGCTATTGTTTCAATTGAACCCAGAATTCAACTAAAAATAGACAATCCAATTGCCCTAGTGTTTCAAGCTCTGATTGATTTAGAATGTAATGATATTTAGTGATATTGAATTGTGTTTGGTTGTCAACGCAACCTAATATCACCATTTGAAGGAGATGTATCTTCTGCTTGGATAGTTCCATCTGTGCCACTGACTTTGTCTTTAATTCCAGTTTGTCTACTAATTAATATGTTCGATTCACGTCTCCATCTCAACCAAAAATCTTAGTTAAAGTATATTAAATCAAATCAAACTTTATTTAAAGTACATTTATTTATTTGTTCATATTTCTTTAAACTGATTTTTGTATGAGATGGAGACGTGAATCCAAGATATAAATTATTCATTTGTAGACCAACTGGAATTAAAGTCATGGTCATCAAAAGATATTTGGGTCAGTTGACAACCAAACACAAATCAATATAACTTTTGAAATACAATAAATAGCCTGTTGACCTATCGACAAGTTATAAAATGAGATGTTGGATATATGTCTCCAACTCAACCAAAAATAAATGATAAGTAATGGGATTAAACCAGTGGCTCAGATAGAACAATCCAAGTAGTACTGTAGATATATCTCCTTTAAATGTTGATATTTGGTTGCATTGTCAACCAAACACAATTCAATATTACTTTTGTAGTACTGTAAATAGCCTAAAGTTAAAGCTATCTTACAAACGAATGTAACATTCAACCCTAAAATGAGTAACACATCCATGGCCACATTTTGAGGTTATTGTAACTATACATTTATTGTTATGTAATCATATAAATATATCATATAATGTTCAAGAGCATGCATAGGTTGTCACAGGTCTGTGGAGATCTTCACAATTGCTGTAATAATCTTCACAGAATTTCGAAAGGCATTGATAGCTTGCACCATGTACTTTCTAATGTAATCTCAACTACAATCCAGGTCATTTGCTATTAGATGAAGCGCAGTGATAACACGTTAATCTGTTGTATAAATAAACAAAATATCTGACATTGTGTTCCCACTTGAACTTTGTGTGCTTTTAAATGTTTCAAAGCTCAGTGATAGACATTTGAGTGACAACTAATCCAAAAATCAGACATTGTTTTTCCATTGCAATTTGGTTGTGCTTTTTGATGTTTGAAAGCATAGTCATAACACATTGGAAATTCAACTAACTTTTGGCTGTATTTTTGAGTGGGGGAATATACACTGAGTGTATGAAACATTAAGAACAGCTGCTCTTTCCATGACAGACTGACCAGGTGAATCCAGGTGAAAGCAATGATCCCTTATTGATGTCACTTGTTAAATCCACTTCAATCAGTGTAGATGAAGGGGAGAAGACAGGTTAAAGAAGGATTTTTAAGCCTTGAGACAATTGAGACATGGATTGTGTATGTGTGCCATTCAGAGATTGAATGGGCAAGACAACGGTTTTGTGTCAAGAACTGCAACGCTGCTGAGTTTTTCACGCTCAACAGTTTCCCACCCAAAGGACATCCACAACTGTAACACCCCTGTCCCATTGTCAGTGAAACGAAGGTACAGTCAAGGTAAGGTGATTTAGTAAGCAAAACGCATTATTGGTCCGTCTCTGTGACATCAGAACATATATTTTATGTTGTTATAGTACTTCCTTTATGCCATTCACTTAAAGGCTAGGATTATTTTTAAACTAGAACGAAAATATGATTTTCGGCATCACCATTAGCTGTTTGGCTACAGTATGTGCCTGGAATTGGCTTCTCTGATCAGTGTTGCTTTGAGCAGGGTAGAGGAGAGCAGAGCAGAGAAGCAGAGAATGAATGGTGGCTCATTGAAATGAGCCTCACAGCCACCGACAGACAGACAGACCCAACCCAGTGTATCTAATGCTCAGTGTGGAAAGGTCCCGGCGGTGACACCAACACGTGTTGTTGCGGCCCAGCAGTGCTTGTCTGGATAAACAACGAAGACACGGTGGCAGACAGACTTGTGGAAAGGGAGAGTTGGGAGAGAGAGGGGGAGAGTGGGTGTGTGTGTGTGTGTGGGGGGGGGGTTGTAATTAGCAAGGCTGGAGCCTTCGGGAGCGGTGAGGTGGCCTGTGCCTTTTGTTCCCCCCCAAGCGGTTGAGGTTCTGTCTGAGTAATGAAGCACAAACAGGCCTCCGCAACGCCACACTACCACAGCCTTTCATCAAGGCCCTGCAAAGGCCACAGCAGCAGAGCTGTATCTGAGCTAGAGAGAACATCTAGCAAGCAGACACTGTCTCACTCAAGCCTTGCCTCATGTTGATAGATGTATTTGCTTTCTGTTTCACTAACGGCTGCTACTCTGAATTCGAGCGGCTCCATAAAGAGGGCTCTATCAATTATTGTATGTCTGGGAGTTTTCTAACCTACATTTTCCAAGATTTCCAAGCTCAAAAGTATAAGTATTGTATACTCCAAGTATAAGAGTTATTGTATTTTATTATGAAGTAAACAACCTGACCAAAAAATACACAAGCACACATACCAGAAGTGTAATGACATTTACCTACTGGCTGGTTTGCCTTAATATAAGATGTTTGTGCTTTGATATTCAGAATAAAATCAAATAAAAATTGCTTCCTCATGGGATCAAACTAAGTACATGTGCAGCCCCTGTCAATCTCAGAGTCAGGCTGTGCCCCCCAGCCTTTTGTCAGAACAGAACACATAGAAGGGAATATAGTACACAGTATCATCAAACACAGATGAAAAGTTTCCATTTTCCTCTGCTTTGATCTGGGGTGGTTTAAAATAATTGTTAGCAGTTATTCAAAACAACAGCAAAACCAGCAGCTGTTAGTTACTCATAACTGAGAAGAGACTTTGTGCTAATGGTTAGCAAATGAGCTTGGAATATCAAGCAATACATTGATTTACATATTGCAATGTGATTATTGAACACGAAGGTGTGTTACCTTGAGATGTAGTCTAGCAGAGATGGAAACATATTTGTGTATGATTGTTACTCACCCTCCTTTTATATTTACATTATTGATGACAATTTCCATTAATCTCGCTGATGTAAACTCCAAAATTTAGGTTATAATTGAATTGTTTTATCAAGGTAATTAACTTAGAAATCAGCTTTTGTTAAGCCAATTTGCTTCATGATAGTTTTGGCTGAGAGCTCTGCTTGCTAGCTTGCATTGAGTTAGTCCCAGAAGACACTGCGGTATTGGTTTACGTATTCACAGTCATTGGAGGCTGGGAAGTCCCACCTAGAGTACACATTCATTCACTGGTCAGACTGTCCGTCATTTTGTGGCGGAAGGACACATCACACCCTCACATGCAACATAGCACTGGAAAGCTAAGAACCTCTTCAATTATAGAAACAAGTGTATTGTTGGATAGGAACTACATCATATATGACATTTAATAATTCATTTTTTCATCATGTTTGAAATAATATGTACTTGAGGTTGTGTCCTCAAAAATGAATACACCTCAGCAATTTATTTAAAAAAATACCAGAAAGGTGGTATTTTAATCTTTCTTGGAGTATGCAGCATTACTAGTTATTATTTATGGCCCTCTCATAAAAAAGTATTATTTTGGGCAGTGTTAAATTTGTCCCAAAAAATTGTGACAAAAATATTCGTCAAACACCTATTTTTCAGTGGCAATTGACGAGACTATAACTGATTAAATAGACCCAGAAAAAACTAGAACTAAACGAAAATGATTTTTCATTTCAGTGACTAAATCGAGATGAGACAAAATTATCTCTGCGACTAAAATCTGACTAAATGGACTGGACAATAGTTTTTGGAGAGATTGAGCGCTTTTTCGCTGATAAGCACAATTAATATTAGCAGCTCAGTTCTGTTCAGCAGTGGGAAGGAAGCGCCACACTGCGATGAGTTTGGGCAAATAGGCTTCGCTCAAACTAGTCACCACCAGCCTTCTAGTTAACTACCCTTTGCCTGCTTAAGAAACACAAGCTGCTTTACGAAATGAAAAACAATAGCASCATTGAGTTGAATAGTAGAACACCAGTCTAGCTATGTTTTTCTCTCCCTTGAGTATAGAAAAATAGGCTGTGTTTGAATTTGTAGTCTCGCTCAACCCTCAAATGTTCCCAAGCAGATTGAGAGAATACCAAGAGTGTGCAAAGCTGTCATCAAGGCAAAGGGTGGCTACTTTGAAGAATCTCAAATATAAAATACATGTTGATTTTTGATTACTACGTGATTCGATATGTGTTATTTCATAGTTTTGATGTCTTCACTATTATTCTACAATGTAGAACATTGTAAAAATAAAGAAAAATTAGTAGGTGTGTCCAAATGTTTGACTGGTACTACAGTATATATGTTTGTTATATTTTTGCTTTTGGGAATATAATAGGAGGTTATGCAGAAAATATGTTAGTAGGACAAGGACAATGTTTGTGCACATGGAAGTCAGTAATTTATGTTTACTTTAGGGTAATGAGGCAATACAAATGTGATGTGACTAAAATGAAAGGGCATTTAGTTGTCAAAAATCGCCCGCTGTTTTCGTAATTTTTACGTTAACTAGACTAAATCATTATGCAAATTACAAAAATGTGAGTAAGACAATTATATTTTAGTAATGATATTTTAGTCAAAATGAATACGACTAGGCAATCTAATCTAGTGCTAAAATTAACACTGTTTTTGGGGATGTCTATTTAGGCGTAAATCTACATTTTGCCATTACATTTAAGAGTTAACTGAAGGTGAGATAATAACATTGACAGAAAGTGTTTCTCAAATCATTGTGTGAATATTTTATTCATCCTCTTGAAAGCTCTTCGTTTCTGCAGCCCTGAGTACATTGTCTTGTTCAAGCCTTATGACGCATCACCCTATCCAAATGGAACACTTTGAAATGCACGACAGAAGTGGCCCAGAATGGAAAGGCTGAGTTAGATGTTGCCTTCCTGTCTGATCTCTTTCAAGTATACTCCCACAGTGACCATGTGAAATGGTATACAGTATTTGTAATAAAGTTTTTTTTTTTTATTAGAAAGCCATTTCATGCTGGGCCTGTGTGTTATTATCATCCTTAATAAGCACCTGTTTTTTCCATCAGCCCACACTGTGTGGTAAGCTTAGAGGACAGTAGCATGTATGTCATCAGTCTCAGTGTGGGCTCAGTAGTGTTGCAGTGGCGATGGCCAGAACTCCTCTAAGAGGAACATAGCGTGTTTTTGTTGAGTGTGAAACGGCGCTGTGTTTAATCACTGGAACCGTCACCTTTAACAAGTAGAAATCAATTACTCCCTTTACCCTGAACCTTATACTCCCTTCACAGGCATCCTTTCCACCTTCTCTGCCCCTCCTTCCTCCTCTCACCCCCCTTCTCTCTCCCCCCTCACAGAGGAGGAAATAGTGCCTGTTAACCATCTTCACACCTACCATCCACTGAACTGAAAGACCTCAGTAGAGATAAAGTCCTTGTAATTAGCTATTGATCTTGCTGTTTTTATAATTTTATATAATTGCATTTCTTTTGTCTGTTAGTTGTGTTCCTTCCTCCATTTGGGGGAGTAGTATTGCAGATGAAAATCGGTAAGATGTGACTGAAGAATAGAACTTTGCAGAATCAAACATGATAGGCACCCCCGCTTACCCAGGTGCCCTGGTGTTTTGTACAAATAATTGGGAGGATACCATGAGGCGTGTCTAGACAGTGTAGGTTAATGTTGAAATAGTTGTGGAATGTACACTACCGGTCAAAAGTTTTAGAACACCTACTCATTCAAGGGTTTTTCTTTATTTTACTATTTTCTACATTGTAGAATAATAGTGAAGACATCAAAACTATGAAATAACACATATTGAATCATGTAGTAAACAAAAAAGTGTTAAGCAAATCAAAATATTTTATATTTGAGATTCTTCCAATAGCCACCCTTTGCCTTGATGACAGCTTTGCACGCTCTTGGCATTCCTTCAATCTTTGGACCGCTTCATCCCAAACCATCTAAATTTGTTTGAGGTTGGGTGATTGTGGAGGCCAGGTCATCTGATACAGCACTCCATCACTATCCTTCTTGGTAAAATAGCCCTTACACAGCCTGGAGGTGTGTTGGGTCATTGTCCTGTTGAAAAACAAATGATAGTCCCAGATGGGACGGCGTATCGCTGCAGAATGCTGTGGTAGCCATGCTGGTTAAGTGTGACTTGAATTCTAAATAAATCACAGACAGTGTCACCAGCAATGCACCCCAACACCATAACACCTCCTCCATGCTTTATTGTGGGAAATACACATGCGGAAATCATCCGCTCGTCCACACCGCGTCTCACAAAGACACGGCGGTTGGAACCAAATATCTCATATTTGGACTCCAGACCAAAGGACAAATTTCCACCGGTCTAATGTCCATTAATCGTGCTTCTTGGTCCAAGCAAGTCTCTTCTTCTAATTGGTGTCCTTTAGTAGTGGTTTCTTTGCAGCAACTCGACCATGAAGGCATGATTCACACAGTCTCCTCTGAACAGTTGATGTTGAGGATTTGTCGGTTACTTGAACTCTGTGAAGCATTTATTTGGGCTACAATTTCTGAGGTCGGTCAAGTTTGTGATTTTTTGTTCCAACCGCCGTGTCTTTGTGAGACGCAGAGTAGGTGAACGGATGATCTCCGCATGTGGTTCCCACCGTAAAGCATGGAGGAGGAGGTGTGATGGTATGGGGGTGCTTTGCTGGTGACACTGTCTGGGATTTATTTAGAATTCAAGGCACACTTAACCAGCATGGCTACAGTACCACAGCATTCTGCAGCGGTACGCCATCTGGTTTGGGCTTAGTGGGACTATCATTTGTTTTTCAACAGAACAATGACCCAAAACACACCTCCAGGCTGTGTAAGGGCTATTTGACCAAGAAGGAGAGTGATGGAGTGCTGTAATCAGATACCTGGCACTCACATATCACCCGACCTCAAACCCAATTGAGATGGTTTTGGGATGAGTTGGACCGCAATGTGAAGGAAAAAGCAGCCAACACGTGCTCAGCATATGTGGGAACGTCCTTCACGACTGTTGGAAAAGCATTCCAGGTGAAGCTGGTTGAGAGAATGCCAAGAGTCTGCAAAGCTGTCATCAAATCAAATGTATTTATATAGCCTTCGTACATCAGCTGATATCACAAAAGTGCTGTACAGAAACCCAGCCTAAACACCCAAACGAGCAAGCAATGCGAGTGTGAAGCACGGTGGCTAGGAAAAACTCCTAGAAAGGCCAAAACCTAGGAAGAAACCTAGAGAGGAACCAGGCTATGAGGGGTGGCCAGTCCTCTTCTGGTTGTGCCGCGGTGGGAGATTATACTAGCAGAACATGGCAAGATGTTGAAATGTTCATAAATGATCAGCATGGTCAAATATATAATATCACAGTAGTTGTCGAGGTGCAGCAAGTCAGCACCTCAGGAGTAAATTGTCAGTTGGCTTTTCATAGCCGATATCTAAGAAGTATTTCTACCGCCCCTGGCGGTCTCTAGAGAGTTGAAAACAGCAGGTCTGGGACAGGTAGCACTCCGGTGAACAGGTCAGGGTTCCATAGCCGCAGGCAGAACTAGTTGAACTGAGCAGCAGGCACGGCCGGGTGGACTGGGGACAGCAAGGAGTCATCATGCCAGGTAGTCCTGACGCATGGTCCTAGGGCTCAGGTCTCCGAGAAAAAGAAAGAGAGAAAGAGAGAATTAGAGAGAGCATACTTAAATTCACACAGGACACCGGATAAGACAGGAGAAGTATCCAGATATAACAAACTGACATAAACTACTGCAGCATAAATACTGGAGGCTGAGACAGGAGGGGTCAGGAGACACTGTGGCCCATCCGATGATACCCCCGGACAGGGCCAAAAGGAAGGATATAACCCCACCCACTTTGCCAAGGCACAGCCTCCACACCACTAGGAGGATATCTTCAACCACCAACTTACCATGGAGACAAGGCGAGTATAGCCCACAAAGATCCGCCACGCACAACCAACGGGGGCGCCAACCCAGACAGGAAGATCACGTCAGTGACTCAACCACTCAAGTGACGCACCCCTCCTAGGGACGGCATGAAAGAGCACCAGTAAGCCAGTGACTCAGACCTGTAATAGGGTAGAGGCAGAGAATCCAGTGGAGAGAGGGGAACCGGCCAGGCAGAGACAGCAAGGGTGGTTTGTTACTCCAGAGCTTTCCGTTCACCTTCACACTCCTGGGCCAGACTACACTATCATATATGACCCACTGAAGAGATAAGTCTTCAGTAAAGACTTAAAGGTTGAGACCGAGTCTGCGTCTCTCACATGGGTAGGCAGACCATTCCATAAAAATTGAGATCTATAGGAGAAGCCTGCCTCCAGCTGTTGTTTTGCTTAGAAATTCTATGGACAATTGGAGGAGGCTCTTGTGAGTAGTGTACGTGTAGGTATGTACGGCAAGACCAACTCGGAAAGATAGGTAGGAGCAAGCCATGTAATGCTTTGTAGGTTAACAGTAAACCTTGAAATCAGCCCTTGCCTTAACAGGAAGCTAGTGTAGGGAGCTAGCACTGGAATAATATGATCACATTTTTTGGTTCTAGTCAGGATTCTAGAGCCGTATTTAGCACTAACTGAAGTTTATTTAGTGCTTATCCGGTAGCCGGAGAGTAGAGCATTGCAGTAGTCTAACCTAGAAGTAACAAAAGCATGGATTCATTTTTCAGCATAATTTTTGGACAGAAATTTTCAGATTTTTGCAATGTTACGTAGATGGAAAAAAGCTGTCCTTGAAACAGTCTTGATATGTTCGTCAAAGAGAGATCAGGGTCCAGAGTAACGCCGAGGTCCTTCACAGTTTTATTTGAGACGACTTTACAACATCAAGATTAATTGTCAGATTCAACAGAAGATCTCTTTGTTTCTTGGGACCTAAACAAGCATCTCTGTTTTGTCCAAGTTTAAAAGTAGAACGTTTTCAGCCATCCACTTCCTTATGTCTGAAACACAGGCTTCTAGCGAGGGCAATTTTGGGGCTTCACCATGTTTCATTAAATGTACAGCTGTGTGTCATCCGCATAGCAGTGAAAGTTAAGATTATGTTTTCGAATGACATCCCCAAGAGGTAAATATATATAGTGAAAACAATAGTGGTCCTAAAACGGAACCTTGAGGAACACCGAAATGTACAGTTGATTTGTCAGAGGACAAACCATTCAAAGAGACAAACTGATATCTTTCCGACAGATAAGATCTAAACCAGGCCAGAACTTGTCCGTGTAGACCAATTTGGGTTCCAATCTCTCCAAAAGAATGTGGTGATCGATGGTATCAAAGGCAGCACTAAGGTCTAGTAGCATGAGGACAGATGCAGAGCCTCGGTCTGACGCCATTAAAGGAATTTACCACCTCACAAGTGCAGTCTCAGTGCTATGATGGGTCTAAAACCAGACTGAAGCATTTCAATAATATGTTTGTCTCAGGAAGGCAGTGAGTGTCTGTGCAACAGCTTTTTCTAAAAATTTTGAGAGGAATGGAAGATTCGATATAGGCCGATAGTTTTTTTATATTTTCTGGGTCAAGGTTTGGCTTTTTCAAGAGAGGCTTTATTACTGCCACTTTTAGGGAGTTTGGTACACATCCGGTGGATAGAGAGCCGTTTTTATGTTCAACATAGAGGGCCAAGCACATGAAGCAGCTCTTTAAGTAGTTTAGTTGGAATAGGGTCCAGTATGCAGCTTGAAGGTTTAGAGGCATGATTATTTTCATCATTGTGTCAAGAGATATAGTACTAAAACACTTATGTCTCTCTTGATCCTAGGTCCTGCAGAGTTGTGCAGACTCAGGACAGCTGAGCTTTGGAGGAATACGCAGATTAAAGAGGAGTCGTAATTTGCTTTCTAATGATCATGATCTTTTCCTCAAGAAAGTTCATGAATTTATTACTGCTGAAGTGAAAGCCATCCTCACTTGGGGAATGCTGCTTTTTAGTTAGCTTTGCGCAGTATCAAACATTTTTTTGGATTGTTCTTATTTTCCTCATTAAGTTGGAAAATAGGATGATCGAGCAGCAGTGCGGGCTCTTCGATACTGCCACGCGACTGTCTTTCCAAAGCTAGTCGGAAGACTTCCAGTTTGGTGTGGCGCCATTTCCGTTCCAATTTTCTGGAAGCTTGCTTCAGAGCTCGGGTATTTTCTGTATACCAGGGAGCTAGTTTCTTATGACAAATGTTTTTAGTTTTTAGGGGTGCAACTGCATCTAGGGTATTGCGCAAGGTTAAATTGAGTTCCTCAGTTAGGTGGTTAACTGATTTTTGTCCTCTGACGTCCTTGGGTAGGCAGAAGGAGTCTGGAAGGGCAACAATGAATCTTTGTGTTGTCTGAGAATTTATAGCACGACTTTTGATGCACCTTGGTTGGGGTCTGAGCAGAATATTTTTTTTGCGATTGGAAACGTAATAAAATTGTGGTCCGATAGTCCAGGATTTTGAGGAAAAACTTTAAGATCTACAACATTTATTCCATGGGACAAAACTAGGTCCAGAGTATGACTGTGGCAGTGAGTAGGTCCAGAGACATGTTGGACAAAACCCACTGAGTCGATGATGGCTCCGAAAGCCTTTTGGAGTGGGTCTGTGGACTTTTCCATGTGAATATTAAAATCACCAAAATGTTGAATATTATCTGCTATGACTACAAGGTCTGATAGGAATTCAGGGATCTCAGTGAGGAACGCTGTATATGGCCCAGGAGAACGCTGTATATGGCCCCAAACAGTAGCTATAAAAAGTGATTGAGTAGGCTGCATAGATTTCATGACTAGAAGCTCAGAAGACGAAAACTTCTTTTTTTTTTGTAAATTGAAATTTGCTATCGTAAATGTTAGCAACACCTCCGCCTTTGTGGGATGCACGGGGGATATGGTCACTAGTGTAACCAGGAGGTGAGGCCTCATTTAACACAGTAAATTAATCAGGCTTAAGCCATGTTTTAGTCAGGCCAATCACATCAAGATTATGATCAGTGATTAGTTCATTGACTATAACTGCCTTTGAAGTGAGGGATCTAACATTAAGTAACCCTATTTTGAGATGTGAGGTATCACGATCTCTTTCAATAATGGCAGGAATGGAGGAGGTCTTTATCCTAGTGAGATTGCTAAGGCGAACACCGCCATGTTTAGTTTTGCCCAACCTAGGTCGAGGCACAGACACAGTCTCAATGGGGATAGCTGAGCTGACTACACTGACTGTGCTAGTGGCAGACTCCAATAAGCTGGCAGGCTTGACTAACAGCCTGCTGCCTGGCCTGCACCCTATTTTATTGTGGAGCTAGAGGAGTTAGAGCCCTGTCTATGTTGGTAGATAAGATGAGAGCACCCTTCTAGCTAGGATGGAGTCCGTCACTCCTCAGCAGGCCAGGCTTGGTCCTGTTTGTGGGTGAGTCCCAGAAAGAGGGACAATTATCTACAAATTCTAGCTTTTGGGAGGGGCAGAAAACAGTTTTTAAGTCAAAGGGTGGCTACTTTGAGGAATCTAAAATAGAAAATATTTTTGGGTTTGTTTTTTGGTTACTACATGATACCATATGTGTTTTTTCATAGATTTTATGAAAAACAGGAGAAACAGGAGGCAAGGAGCTGTGAGACATATCACGTTTCAGGTATAAGCCAGATGCAGACAGTGTCGAAGAAACAAAAGTGTATTTCTAATACAGGGGCAGGCAAACGACAGGTCAAAGACAGGCAGGGGTCAATAATCCAGAGAGGGTGCAAAGGGTCCAGAACTGCAGGCAGTCTCAGGGTCAGGGTAGGCAGGGGTCAATAATCCAGTGAGGTGAGGCAAGGTACAGAGACAGCTGAAACAGATCAGGGTGTGACAGTTTTGATGTCTTCACTATTATTCTATAATGTAGAAAGTAGTACAAATAAAGAAAAACTCTTGAATGATTAGATGTATCCAAACTTTTTACTGTATATGTACTGTATATCACGAATCACCCATAAGTAAAAAAAATCTTGAGATATGAGTTTTAGGCCACATTGCCCAGCCCTACCGTAAATTGTATTGTATGTGCGAGACACGTTCTCATTAAGCAAGATATAGCCTACTGTAGATATGCCGCTGATACTGCGTTATAGGACTGAACATTTTAAATACGTTTGGAGGAGCACGTCTATGGTAACCGGACAAGATGGGTTCTTTGGATATCGGGATAGATTCAAACTGAATGACGTATGCACTGAGGGTAGGCCTATGTGAATTGTGAATAATGCAAAAGCATAATAGCAAAAACATCACGAGTAGACCATTTAAAAAAACTTTAATGAATCGGGTACTTGGTGAGTGCATGGCCAGGGTAAGAAAGACACCAGACGCATTGCTGTTGAACCAGCTTTCGTTATAGTAGGGTAAGGGTAGCCTACAAAATACCTGCTTTTTATCAAAGGAAACTGAAAACAAGCAATTGTTACAGGAAAATAACTAAACATTTTCTAAATATGAGTGTCACCGGGTTATCTCATCTCTAGTTCCATGATGGCATACAGTATAGCCTATATGGAGGGGGTTTTACACACATCCAAAATAATAACAGGAGCTGGCTAAAATAATGTAATAGCCTACATAGATATAAAGGGGATGTCCACACACTGTTTTGCTGCTGCCAAGCTTGATCTTTTAATAAAGCTTTGGTAATTAAGATTTATTTAAAAGCGGTCTCACGTTCCAAACCCTTTATGATAGTGTTGAATACTTGGCGAATGCATTGGTCAGGACACAAAAAACAGCTTTCAATGAGAGGAGGGGAGGTTATGCTTGGTTTTTAATCAAATGAAACAAAATGGGGATTTATCTTTAATTTGATATGTTTCCAAATATGAGGGTAACACTTTATTTGACTAGTCCATATATAAATGCTCTACAGACTATCAGTAACATTTCAACTAATTATTATCTACTAACCCTAATCCTAGCTCTAACCCTAACCTTAACCCTTACCCTAACCCTTATTCTAAACCCTAACCACAACCTTAGCAAGCAGTTGCTTATCAACAGATATGTTGTTGATAGCATGACCATCTGTAGAGCATCTACAGATGGAAAATCCGGACTATCCAAATAAATTGTGACCAATACAAGGTTTACGGCACAAAAACCACATCTCTCTTGTTCTATGTGCATAAGGGCACTGTACGCTCCGTTGTCAAAATCCATGCCATAACCAACCAAATTAAGGCAAAAAATATCCCTGTGTTACTGCTAAAAATATCCCGTCTTAAATATCCCCATCAGTGCATACTGAAATTAGCACTTGGGCACAGATTTTTAAGGACACTCCTCATATATTACCACCCCTCGCACCTCAGCACATGCGAGCTCATATAAGACAAGTAAATTACCGATCCTGACGCTATGGTTTGAAAATATAAGAGTGCCGGGTTTAACAGGACAAAATTGCAAACGAGTGTGTGTTTGACAATTGCGCTGGCTTAACGCCATGCAATCTCCATAGACAAACATTGGCAGTAGAATGGCCCATACTGACGAGCTCAGTGACTTTCAACGTGGCACCGTCATAGGATACCACCTTTCCAACAAGTCAGTTTGTCAAATTTCTGCCCTGCTAGAGCTGCCCTGGTCAGCTGTAAATGTTGTTGTTGTGAAGTGGCAGGAACAATGGCTCAGCTGCGAAATGGTAGGCCACACAAGCTCACAGAACGGGACCGCCAAGTGCTAAAACGCATAGCGCGGGTTCAAAACTGCCTCTGGAAGCAACGTCACCACAAGAACTGTGGTATAAAGCTCGCCGCCATTATACTCTGGAGCAGTGGAAACGCGTTCCCTGGAGTGATGAATCACGCTTCACCATCTGGCAGTCCGACGGACAATTCTGAGTTTGGCAGATGCCACCTGCCCAAATGCGTAGTGCCAACTATAAAGTTTGGTGGAGGAGGAATAATGGTCTGGGGCTGTTTTTCATGGTTCGGACTAGGTCCCTTAGTTCAAGTGAAGGGAAAACTTAATGCTACAGCATAAAATGACATTCTGTGCTTCCAACTTTGTGGCAACAGTTTGGGGAAGGCCCTTTCCTGTTTCAGCATGACAATCTGAAGGGAATTCTTAATGCTACAACATAAAATGACATTCTGTACTTCCAACTTTGTGGCAACAGTTTGGGGAATGCCCTTTCCTGTTTCAACATGACAATGACCCCGTGCACAAAGCAAGGTTAATACAGAAATGATTTGTCGAGATCGGTGTGGAAGAACTCAACTGGCCTGCACAGAGCCCTGACCTCAACCCCATCGAACACTTTTGGGATCAATTGGAATGCCCTCTGTAAGCCAGGCCTAATCCAGCCATGTCCACCCATCACACAGAGGCCCTATGTGACATACGCTGTGCCCGCCATTCTGCAATACAGCGTTGGAGCATTCCTGTCTGCTGCTGTGGCTCTGGGTGCTAGCAAGGTTTTGTCAACATTGTGTGTTCCCTGTGTCAGACTAGCCATATGTCTGTTTCTGACTGTGTTGATTGAAGGGGCGTACTGCATAGGCCCAGTGTGAGAGTTAGAGAACCCCACTGACAGTGACTGATTTACATATTAAAGGACCACTGGTAGTCTCTGGATGGGAACGTTCTCCATTCCCAGGCCTTGTTCCAGGTTATGGTGACAAATGAATTAATTGTAAATGGGAAACAACAACAATCATCATGCCCTCACTTGGCACTGCCACATCGACAGACAGAGAGAGGCACCCTCCCGGGGAGGGAGGGGAGTTGTTTGTTGTCTAATGTCTTACTGCATGCCTCTTCTGTCACTGCGCTGACATCACTTTTCCTGCTTTTACCAGTAAACCAGTTACAGGGAGGAGTCAGGGGATGGTGAGGGAAAGCAAAGGGCACGTCAGTCTTAATACGCTGATGGCTTTGAAATGAAAAACCTTGACCTGTCTCAACAGTTTACTATCTGCTTTGATTGCTCTGTCTGGCCAGTACTGTTTCTGATACATCGCACAACACTGGAGCTGTCAGAGCTCCGAGAGGACACTCACAACACCATCACACACACATGCACGCATGCACACACGCACTAAAACAGCCATAATGTGATATTTTGCTCTTTGAAAGCAAATTAGGGCATGTTATGTGTTGTTCATAGATTGTCTCCATAATCTAACCTCACATAATGAATAACCTTTATCACTTCATGATATTTTAATTGACATCCAAACTCACCAAAGGAAGAAACTGCAGAACAAAGGAGGAGAGTATTACAGTACATCTACCAGGCTTTATCAAAAACCCAGGATGTGTTGCTCATTGTAGACAAGCCTTAACCATCGTAGACAGACCGTGTAGGTCATACTAATAGCCACACGTGACTGTGTGGTGTGTAAAATGACATGACACCTGCTATCACAGAGTCTCTTTCTTCCTTGTGTAGCGGATCATTGGTGTGACAAAGCGCTCTGACAGGCGTGCTTCCCCCTGTTTTGATGTGTTCTGCTGTCTGCCTTCCACACAGGCTGAGATGGGACTGCGCAGTGGAACACATGCAGTACAGGGAGAGACATGAGGAGGAGCTGTGCGCTGAGGCAGGGTGCATGCATGTTTGTTACCCCAGTCAGTGAGCTGTCCGATCAGCCACTCCCACTGCCCACGGCACAGGCCTGCTGAGGCCGACCACAGAATCTGTATTCATTTGGCCCTGCACCTGCCACAAGAATGTGGACATGTGGAATGAAAAGGGCGAGCGGGGGAGGGAGAATGGGAAAAGAGTGAGACAGGGAAAGTGCAAAGAGAGACAGTCAGATAAGGAGAGAGAGATAGAACATATGATAAAATCGATTGGAGGGATTTTAAGAGGGAGAGTACACCCTGTGGACACCTGATTGAATGCTGGCCTTCCTTTAGGTATTGGAATCCCCCCTACCCCATCCTCCACCCCATGGCCTCTCGTCCCCATGCCAGTAATAAAGGTAAATGAATAATGGCCAACATTCAATAAGTGCATGGATAGCCGCATGGGACAATGAAACATTATCAATTTCCACACCCTCCACCCCTCTCTCTGTCTCCCAGCCGGGGCTCTTAATAACGGATGGGCCCCTGGGTCCTGTGCCCCCTCCTGGTCCTGCTTCTGTCTATGCTCTATACTGTAGCCTGGGGGAGTCAGGTCATTAGCATGCAGGAGGTATCAAACACCTGCTACCGGCAACAGCCATCGCCTCCTCGCCTCAACACACAATCAGGGAAGTGTTTTCCTTGTGCAATGGATGCGTGTGGCCGTCACTCCTCTTTTTGATTTACAGCCCTCTCCTCCACCCGGGAAAGCGTTGCGTGTGGTGCAGGCAGAGGGAGGGATGTGTTCTGTTGGACCGGGCGCGGTGCTGTGACATGAAGTATGGCCAACGTGAGTCGCTACTCCACAGAGACACTTGCCTCTTACAGCGATGTGATTTACAGACACGGCCTGTCTGTCTGGCGGAGGAGAAGAAAAGACAGAAAAAATGAAGGGTGTCGGGATACAACATGATCACTGGTAGAGGTCATTAGAATTTTGGCAGATATACAATTTATACTTCCTTATCATTTTAACAGCTTAGTCTGGCTAAACATGTTGAATACAAATCCGACCGCCGTGTGTGTTTCAAGGGCACCCAGGGTCACTCTCTTAAGGGGTGTAAAAACCTGGCCAGCCCCACTGGTGAGGGCCATACCGGCAGGGCTGCTGGGCTCGAGGTCAGAGAGCATACTGAGCAGAGTGGAATGGATGAATCCCCCTGAGTAGAACGCAATGAAATGCGCTGCCGGCTCCATTCTCATGTGATTATACGTTTACGACTCAGCCTGGTCACAGGCTCACTGATGCCTGGTGTGTAAAACTCATACAATCCAGGTATCATTAGACACCAGGGTCAATACCGTATCTGTTATATTCCCCCTCACAATTGGGAATGATGTTGTCGACTTGATTGTGTTATTGATGTACTGTTGTGGTCCTTTGTGAGCGCATGCTGTGGGATGAATAGAAGGACAGGGATGAGAAATAGGAAATCATACGTTGTCTACCCTGACATTGGTTCAATGTAGTCTTCCCCATGGCCACAGGAAGATGTTTTGAGTTGGGGCAAAAACAAATCCCCTGTATAATAAAGCATTTCATGCATCTATAATTGCATTTGAGTAGAGGCATACAGTTCAGCAGACACGTTTTTCCGATTTCCACACACAGGGATATTTTTTGAACAGGGTCTGGATTTTTTCTGTTGCCTTTTTATAAATACATGTCATGCAATTCTACATCATTTACATGATAGAAGACTTCGCAGAATATTTCTTTGTACCACATAAATGACTGAAATTAGTGGCTACTCTGACAGTGACAAACAGCATAAAAATGACCATTCTATAAGGGCACAAGGCGAGACCCAGATGTAGACACAGGAGGCAGATGGTTAGAGTCCAATATGTTTATTAATAATGCAAAGGGGTAGACAAGAAGAACTCTCAAAACCAGTTCAGAGTTCCAGAGGTACAGAATGGTCAGGCAGGTTCGAGGTCAGGGCAGGCAGAATGGTCAGGCAGGCGGGAATGGAGTCCAGAAAAACAGGCAAAGGTCAAAACCGGGCCGACTAGTAAAAGAGAATAGAAAAGCAAGCGCACGGGAAAAACACACTGGTTGACTTGAACATACAAGACAACCTGGCACAGAGAGACAGAAAACACAGGGATAAATACACTTGGGAAAATAAGCGACACCTGGAGGGGGTGGAGACAATCACAAGGACAGGTGAAACAGATCAGGGTGTGACACATTCTTGAATGAAAACAATAGCCCAGGCCAATAAAGAGACACACAGACTGAACAGATACATTTACATGTACATACAGTACCAGTAGTGATGCATCGATATGACATTTTTGGCCGATACCGTTATCCAATATTTTCCTTGCCCAAAACAAATGATACCAATATCGATAACCGATATTTGAAATTTTTGCTGCCTTTTAATCATTCTAGTACAGTTAAATAGTTAACAGTTAAATACACACACATGGACGCAGCGGTCTAAGGCACTGCATCTCAGTGCAAGAGGCGTCACTACAGTCCCTGGTTCGAATCCAGGCTGTATCACATCCGGCCGTGATTTGGAGTACCATAGGGCGGCGCACAATTGGCCCAGCGTCGTCCTGGTTTGGCCGGGGTAGGCGGTCATTGTAAATAAGAATTTGTTCTTCACTGAATTGCCTAGTTAAATAAAGGTTACACACACACACACACCACACTGACCAAAAAGTTATTTTGTTGGCATTTACATATGTCCCCAACCTATTTCTTTCACTTACTTGCTGTGCTGTTTCGTTGTTCATTGGTTCAGTCGTTTCATTCTCAACCAGGATTTCTATGGAACGCCGTTTGGGTCTTTGCGTGTCAAAAAATATACTATTTAACACTATTTGACATGTCAAATGACACTATTTGACGTGTCAAATAACACTATTTGACATGTCAAAAAAGCTTGTTGACCAATCAGGACCTGAATATGACTGCACATCACATAATAATTTAGTGTGTTCATAATTCTTTTACGTAGTTATTACACATTGATTACACTATCACTTGTATTTCGTATGTCACAACGATTCATCAATACGTATGCTATGGTGCTGGTAAAGTTGTCTCGCACATCTCATTAAAAAAAAGCAAGCTAGCTCATTGTTGCAAACTATGTTCTTCCCCAAAAATTTAGCAAAACGACATAATCTGTTTCAGTAGCTATAGTTAGCTAGCTAGCCCCAATAGTGGACTTTGCAGTTAGCCTTCAAAGTAAAAGTATGACATAATTCTACTACTTGTATTCATTTGCATCACTGTCAATGACATACTTTTATTTTGAAGGCAAACCGCAAAGTCCACTGTTGTGCCTAATCTTTATTGTGGCTAGCTTCACAACACATAACCAGGTCTGGTCGAGCGTCACTAGCCAGATGAAGCTAGCTGGCTGCTTATAATGTTAGCTTTGGGCAACAGGGTTAAGTAGCTGACTAGCTATTTATTTTCATGAACTGAAGTTCAATTTCAATAGGCAAACAACAAGTGGCAACCTAGCTAATACTTACTCACAAGGATTCCTAAATCATTGCTAAGAATACTGAAATAACTGCAGTTTCTACTGGTCATTGTTTTCAGGCTGGTTGTATTGGTGATAGCTAGGTACCAAGCTAAAGCTAGCTACCCCAGAAGTTGCGGTCGAACAAATTATGCTTTATTACCAACGCGGTATTGTAAACACATCGTTTGTGGCCGGTGTTTGTTTGTTTGCAGACTATTTGAAACAGCTTTGACAGTGCTACTGTATCTTTTTTGACACGCAAACATCCAAACAGCGTTCCATAGTATTGTAATGAAACAGCAAGGAGCAGGTCTCGAACCCTCGACCTTCGAGCCCGAGGTCCGGCGTGCTATCGACTGTGCCGCAAAAGCATGCTCGTGCGGCAGAGTCGATTTCCGCGCTTATATACCCAGGGTCGTTACAGTATGTACATCGTTGAAGCTAATAGCAGTGACGCTAATAGCAGTGACGCTATTACTGTGTAACTCTGGTAGGGCAACATCGGAAAAATAGGCACTTGGTAGTGTTAACAGGTGCTCGACCAGTCGGCGAAAGCCAACATCACCCACGACAGAGAATGGTTGATTGTCAAGGGCAATGAATTCCTTTATCTTGGATTTAATTTGTCTTGGATTTAATTTGATTTGAGTTGTCTCACTGAAATGTTGTTACACTTTCAAATGACTGCTTGACTTGTTGACTGCTCGATCCACACAGCAGACATTGTGGGCTAGTTTAGTGCTGTGTTGCATGAATAGCGGAACACTTTACGTGGCGTCATTATGTCATGTACCTATGTTATATAGGTATTTTTTTATCATTTTTTTTTTTATTTAACCTTTATTTAACCAGGTAGGCCAGTTGAGAACAAGTTCTCATCTACAACTGCGACCTGGCCAAGATAAAGCAATGCAGTGCGACAAATACTTGCGAATGCATTGGTCAGGACACAAAAAAACAGCTTTCAATGAGAGGAGGGGAGGTTATGCTTGGTTTTAATCAAATGAAACAAAATGGGGATTTATCTTAATTTGATTATGTTTCCAAATATGAGGGTAACACTTTATTTGACTAGTCCATATATAAATGCTCTACAGACTATCAGATAACATTTCAACTAATTATTATCTACTAACCCTAATCCTAGCTCTAACCCTAACCTTAACCCTTACCCTAACCCTTATTCAAACCCTAACCACAACCTTAGCAAGCAGTTGCTTATCAACAGATATGTTGTTGATAGCATGACCATCTGTAGAGCATCTACAGATGGAAAATCCGGACTATCCAAATAAATTGTGACCAATACAAGGTTTACGGCACAAAAACCACATCTCTCTTGTTCTATGTGCATAAGGGCACTGTACGCTCGTTGTCAAAATCCATGCCATAACCAACCAAATTAAGGCCAAAAATATCCCTGTGTTACTGCTAAAATATCCCGTCTTAAATATCCCCATCAGTGCATACTGAAATTAGCACTTGGGCACAGTTTTTAAGGACACTCCTCATATATTACCACCCCTCGCACCTCAGCACATGCGAGCTCATATAAGACAAGTAAATTACCGATCCTGACGCTATGGTTTGAAAATATAAGAGTGCCGGGTTTAACAGGACAAAATTGCAAACGAGTGTGTGTTTGACAATTGCGCTGGCTTAACGCCATGCAATCTCCATAGACAAACATTGGCAGTAGAATGGCCCATACTGACGAGCTCAGTGACTTTCAACGTGGCAACGTCATAGGATACCACCTTTCCAACAAGTCAGTTTGTCAAATTCTGCCCTGCTAGAGCTGCCCTGGGCAGCTGTAAATGTTGTTGTTGTGAAGTGGCAGGAACAATGGCTCAGCTGCGAAATGGTAGGCCACACAAGCTCACAGAACGGGACCGCCAAGTGCTAAAACGCATAGCGCGGGTTCAAAACTGCCTCTGGAAGCAACGTCACCACAAGAACTGTGGTATAAAGCTCGCCGCCATTATACTCTGGAGCAGTGGAAACGCGTTCCCTGGAGTGATGAATCACGCTTCACCATCTGGCAGTCCGACGGACAATTCTGAGTTTGGCAGATGCCACCTGCCCAAATCGTAGTGCCAACTATAAAGTTTGGTGGAGGAGAATAATGGTCTGGGGCTGTTTTCATGGTTCGGACTAGGTCCCTTAGTTCAAGTGAGGGAAAACTTAATGCTACAGCATAAAATGACATTCTGTGCTTCCAACTTTGTGGCAACAGTTTGGGGAAGGCCCTTTCCTGTTTCAGCATGACAATCTGAAGGAATTCTTAATGCTACAACATAAAATGACATTCTGTACTCCAACTTTGTGGCAACAGTTTGGGGAATGCCCTTTCCTGTTTCAACATGACAATGACCCCGTGCACAAAGCAAGGTTAATACAGAAATGATTTGTCGAGATCGGTGTGGAAGAACTCAACTGGCCTGCACAGAGCCCTGACCTCAACCCCATCGAACACTTTTGGGATCAATTGGAATGCCCTCTGTAAGCCAGGCCTAATCCAGCCATGTCCAACATCACACAGAGGCCCATGTGACATACGCTGTGCCCGCCATTCTGCAACAGCGTTGGAGCATTCCTGTCTGCTGCTGTGGCTCTGGGTGCTAGCAAGGTTTTGTCAACATTGTGTGTTTCCCTGTGTCAGACTAGCCATATGTCTGTTTCTGACTGTGTTGATTGAAGGGCGTACTGCATAGGCCCAGTGTGAGAGTTAGAGAACCCCACTGACAGTGACTGATTTACATATTAAAGGACCACTGGTAGTCTCTGGATGGGAACGTTCTCCATTCCCAGGCCTTGTCCAGGTTATTGTGACAAATGAATTAATTGTAAATGGGAAACAACAACAATCATCATGCCCTCACTTGGCACTCCACATCGACAGACAGAGAGAGGCACCCTCCCGGGGAGGAGGGAGTTGTTTGTTGTCTAATGTCTTACTGCATGCTCTTCTGTCACTGCGCGACATCACTTTTCCTGCTTTTACCAGTAAACCAGTTACAGGGAGGAGTCAGGGGATGGTGAGGGAAAAGCAAAGGGCACGTCAGTCTTAATACGCTGATGGCTTTGAAATGAAAAACCTTGACCTGTCTCAACAGTTTACTATCTGCTTTGTTGCTCTGTCTGGCCAGTACTGTTTTCTGATACATCGCACAACACTGGAGCTGTCCGAGCACAGAGAGGACACTCACAACACCTTCACACACACAGCCATGTATGCGTGTGCACACATGCGCGCACACCACACACACACAACACACACACACACACACACACACACACACACACACACACACACACACACACACACACACACACACACACACACACACA
>NC_036866.1:16042663-16111394 GCF_002910315.2 Salvelinus sp. IW2-2015 | reverse complement strand
CACACACACACACACAATACACTTATTGTGATATTTCGCTCTTTGAAAGCACGAGTGCATGTTATCACGTTGTTCATGGATTGTTTCTCTAATCTAACCTTGCATAATGAATAACCTTTATCATTGCATGACATTTTAATTGACATGCAAACTCACCAAAGAGACAAACTGCAGAATAAGCTATGAAAGTATTACAGTTCATATAGGCAAACCAGGATGTTCATTGTAGACACAAGCCTTTACCGTCGCTGACAGACAGTGTAGGTCATACTAATAGGCACACATGACTGGGTGGTGTGTAAAATGACACGATGCCTCACTCTTTCTTCCTTATGTAGCAGAGCATTGGTGTAGCAGAGCACTCTGACAGGCGTGCTTCCCCCTGTTAATGTGTTCTGCTGTCTGCCTTCCACACAGGGTGAGATGAGGCTCCACAGTGGAACATATGCAGTACAGGGAGAGATATGAGGGGTGACTCTGAGGAGCTGTGCGCTGAGGCAGGGTGCATATATGTTTGTTACCCCAGTGAGCGTGCTGTCCGATCAGCCACTCTCCCACTGCCCACACCACAGTCCTGTTGAGACCAGACACAGAATCTGTATTCATTTGGCCATGCACCTGCCACAGGAGAGAGGCTATGACATGTGGAAAGAAAAGGGCAAGTAGGGAAGGGAGTGCAGAAACAGAAAGAGAAGAAGACTGGGAAGAGAGAGAGTCAGAGAGTGAGGGAGAACATATGATAAAAGAGATGGATGAGGGAGATTTTAAGGAGGAAAGTTTACATCATGGACTTCTGATTGAACACTAGCCTTCGTTCAGGTATTGTAATCCCCCTTACCCCATCCTCCTCCATCCTCAACCCCATGGCCTCTCGCCCCCATTCTGGTAATAAATGTAAATTAATAATGGCCAGCATTCAATAACAGTGCATGGATACCCCCTCCACCCTCCACTCCTCTCTCCTGTCCCCCAGCTGGGTCTTTTAATAATGAATGGGCCCCCAGAACCCCTCCCCTGCTCCTTCCTTGTTCTGGCTCTATCTGTGCTCTATACTGTAGCCTGGGGAAGCCAGGTCATTAGCATGCAGGAGTTGTTAAACACCTGCCACTGGCAACGCCCACCGCCGCCTTGGCGCAGCACACAATCAGGGACATGTTTTTCTTGTGCGATGGATGGTGGATGATGGATGATGGATGATGATGGATGATGGATGATGGATGGTGGATGATGGATGATGAATGGTGGATGGTGGATGATGGATGCGTGTGGCTGTCACTCCTCTTTTTGATTTACAGCCCTCTCCTCCAGCTCGGGATAGCATTGCATGAGGGGATAGGAGAGGAGGGAGGGATGAGGTCTGTTGCACCAGGCGCGGTGTTATGACATGAGGTATGGCCAATGGGTGTCGCTATTCCACAGAGACACTGTCCTCTTACAGCGATGTGATTTACAGACACAGCCTGCCTGGCTGGAGAAAAGAAAGGAAAGAGAAAATGAAGATGGCTGTTGGGATTCAACACGATAATCACTGGTAAAGGTTGTTATAATATTGGCAGACATACGATTTATATTTTCTTATGGTTTTAACAGCTTAGTCTGGCTAAACATGTTGAATGTAAACAGCAGTGTTTCAAAGTACCCAGGGTAACTCTCTGAGGGGGTGTAAAACCTGGCCGCCCCCTCTGGTGAGGGCCAAGCAGGCGGGTCTGCTGGGCTGGGGTCAGAGAACTTAATGAGCAGAGTGGAATGGATGAATCCCCTCAAGTAGAATGCAATGAAATGTGCTGCTGGCTCAATTCCCGTGTGATTATAGATGTTTGACTCAGCCTGGTCACATGATTTGTACTATTTAGCAGGTAGCATTAGTCACCATGGTCAAAACTGTTCCTGTTTTAATACCACTTCCTCTTTCATGACTGACGCTTTTATCAACGATTGTGGACGATGTTGTCGACTTGATTGTGTTATTTGTTGGGCTGTAAGAGGAATTGGTAAGGGATGGAGAATGGGAATGCAGATTTTGTCTAGATTATTCCTTTGCTGAGTGGAGACAAATCTTGTTGATTTATGTAAGTGTGTATGTTTGTGCGTGTATTATGGTCATGTGTTTATTATTACACAGTAGGCATACATATACTATCCTTTGTATTTGAAACACATGCAGATACTGTCTGTCTCGGAACTTGAGTTTATTTGTGTCTTTTGGGTTGTCAGACTCAGGTTTTGTTAGGATGCTAGGAACATGAGATATGAGCTCGTAACTTGAACTTTCACATAAATAATGCATTATTGTAAATGCGAGATATGCAAAAAAGTCCAAGTTTATCTTAAGTTTACAGTATGGCTTTTTTGAGCACGATGCTGTGTGTGACTCTAGTTGCCCTGGCCCTGCTCCAGCTAAGACCCCTCCTCTGAGTCATGGTTCTGGGTCTCAGCTCACTGTCTCCAATGCCGCTGGACTACTCAAACACCCCCACTTTCGATGCATTGACTTAGCAAGGTTCTCCCATTAGAAAAGCTGTCCTCACCCATTCTAGTCTTGGTTGCTATGCACTTCATGGCACAATGTTTTTCATGGTAGAATAGTGCCCTAGCCTCGATGGCATGTTAACCTTGGTTTGTGATGCAGTGCATCGTTCATGAATAGAGTCCTTGTGCTACAATGCTGTGTGGTCCCTAAGAAAGGCTCTCACACAACACAAGTCTCAGCCTTTCTGCTGTGAGGTTAAACAGCCTATTAATGGAGTAATGTGACTCTGTGAGAACCACAGATACACTATCAATCTATTCTTCTCAATTTACAGACAATACAATACACAATATACTTTTTTAGAAATTCGATTCTGATTCAAATGGTGTTGTTGGCCTTGACAGTTTACCATACAATGATGCCTTTCTTACCTATTGAACTTGGAGTTATTGGCACGTGTGTTATAATGAACAGCAATAAGTGAAGCTTTGTCGAAATTGAAAACCTGCACAGTCACACAGTAAATATTCTCTCACACTCAAACACACTCATGCAAGACCACTTTCATTCACATACACTCTCACACACAGAGACAAACACCAACCAAAACAAATAAACCTTGAAGATCAGTTGGCTGGTGGCTGGTGGCTGGTGGCTGGTGCGTGGTGGCTGGTGGCTGGTGGCTGGTGCGTGGGGGTGTTGGGTCAGGTGTGTTGGACAATAGGAGGTGATTGATTTATTCCTGTGGAGAATGGCCTCTGTCTGTTGCCTTTGGCCCTTCACCTGTCCCCTCAGGCTGGGCTGCTGCTGCACTGTCTTTCTATTCCCCTCTCGCCTCTCTCCATGCACTTTTATTCAGCTATACAAAATACACATTGTCTGTTGTGACTGAGCCATAAATATCCCACAGCCTACTTTACCTAGGGCCGTAAAATGGACTACCTTTATGCCTGGGGCATTTTGTCACAGTTTGTCACAACTTGTGGGAAGGGAACAATAGACAGAGGACGTCACAATGTCCTACAGTTAATGCTATATAACTACCAGAGGACAGATCATTGTTGGCTGTAATATCCCCTTGTTCTTTTGTTGCAATGCTGTTGATTAAAATGAATCGTCATTATCTCATTGTCTCTGCGTTTTGGATGAGTCTGTGTGGGGGCTTCATGCCAAGGTTTTGATGAGAAAAGACATGTTAATGAGGTTTAGCAGGGTATTTTGGAAAATTCATGTGGAGTGTTTAAGTTGTTCTCCCCTGTCACTGTGCTCCATCTCCTTTTTGTGTCACATGTACACTGTGATGAACAGCTTGGCTCCATGGCGACGGGTGCCAAATCACCGCTGTTAATGGATTCATGAGGCAGTAGAGAGACGCAGTGGAGCGCTCAGGTCCAATACCAAACCTCAGAGTCATGACTTACCATAGTCACCTCATTTACTGTGAGACCGGGCCTGACAATGCCTTGCCCTCTCTCTTTTTGACTGTGTTTACTCCAAGTCACCTGAGCCGCATCATTCTTTTTCACTTTGATTTAACCTTTACGACTCTTCTCTACTCTCACCTCTACCTGACAGTTAGGTTTCCATCAGCAGTGCTGTGAGGGAGTCAGTGCTGATTAACGATGTGTTTATTTATATTTTTATGTGTGCTCAAGTTATTTTAGGTTTATAATTAACTGGGGTGAGGGAGAGAAAGTRTCTGAAAAAAGATTTCTACATGCTCATTTACATGGATTGAAGATGCATTCAAGCTTAACACCATCTCTGTTTGACAGTTACTGTCAGGAAAACCAAACACAGACATGTGAATCACATTATACTATATACAAATCTGCTTTCAGGAGTCAAAATAAAAATACATAGCTAGAAGCAAAGGACGTTATTTTAAGATTTAGGACAGAAAATAGAAACCGATTTAAAGTTGCGGTTTATTGGTGTGTTGTGCGAATGCAATGTGGTGGTTGGGTGTTTGTTGTGAATCCGTCTTCCTCTCTCTCTTCTCTCTGTGCCTGCTGGGGACATGCTGTGTGTGGTCTGGGGAAATGTCCCTGAGTTGACAGTCCCAGCGGTCCATCGTTTATCTGCCAGTTCCTGCCCTGGGCCCTACGGCCCTTCACCCTACCCCAGCCCTCTCCTCCACCCCTCCATCTTTCTCCTCCTCCTCCCCCTCCTCCAGTCCATCTCTTGCCAGGAAACACTTGGCTCTCTGCCGGCCATCTCAGTATCTTGTTAAATTGGCATTGTTCTTCAGTTGAATAAGAAGAAAGAGTTTAAAAATTAGGTTTCCTTTTTGGCAATAACTAGGATTGGCCTTGAGGCTATGCATGTTAGAAGAAAGTATTCATCTTTGAAGTGTGTTTTCGAAGTGCTTTATGTAATGCTCGGGGCTGATGAAGGAACCTTTTCCGTTGAAAAGGCATAGTATTGGGTTATTTGAAGTTTAGATCATCGGGAAGATGCTATTCACGGTGACGTAAAAAGCAGTGGAGTTGAGTTGATGCCACCATTTCCATAAGAGAGTTTTCCTAAAAGCAGTATAGAAGTAGCAGCTCATATTCACTACAATCTACACATACCCATAGCATCTAAGGAGGAGACAGGAAAGAGGGATGACAGAAATAAAGAGAAAATGTATTGCCTTCATCATGAAAGCTCACAATTCATTCACCGTTCAGCCACTTAGTTAAATTGATACAAGCACTTTTATTGATGTGGGCCTCTAAAAGAGAGCAAAACGAAGGGACTGACTAATGTACAGTATGTTGTTTTTTTATTATTCAATATATACAGTGGCGATTTTAGCATGTAAATCTTGGTGGGGTAAACTCCCCCAATTTTTTGGGGATGCATGACAGCAAAGCCACAACACAACACATCACAAAACAATACATTAATTGCACTATAAAGGCAAACTGTTAGGGCCTACATAAAGCTGTCCCAACAGCAGAGCGCTACTAGCAGTCCCAACACCTTACCACAGCTATACCTGAGGTAAGCCTTGTCTGACAGCCAAACAGTTCATTCAGCCTGTTTATTGCCTTTAAAAAAAACATAGCTGATATGGCTGACTTGCTTAAACAAATGTGGTTTCTACTGACAATTGATATGTACAAACTATGGCATAAAGGGACGACGAGCGGATAAGAGTCAATCCGTAATTTCGATTAAGACATTAATGAGCGAGCTAGGACAGACGTATTCAATATAACTATTTGTTCAGCACGTTTGAAGTGTACAGCGACAGAATTCAGAAAGGAACGTTCTTACAGTATTCTCCCTGAACACCAAGTCAGAACCGTAGGATAAATAAAGGGGGCATATAGGCAGACAATGAAAGCTCTTACAATATTCAATGATTATTTTTCTCTTAAATAGGCTATAGGCTACATGTGCACCACCAAGTCAGAACAGTCTGCAAAATGATGAGGGGTGAGGCACATGGACTAATAACAGCCTACTACACAACATGCACTTAGTATTACTTTCTTAGCTACAGTTTACATATCCCCCTAGCATATTACAACATTTATGCAGCAGCATACAATACATTTTTGGACTCAACTTGTTGTGCTGTGCTCACTTGAACAGGAAGGTGACCTTGCGGTCCTTCATGGTCAAATTTTGTCATAAAAACAAGGTTGAATCATGATGACGTCAGTGATCTTCAGGTCGAACCTCTAGAAAGAGGCCCGGGTTCCCAACTTGAAATTCCGAGTTGGATGACCGTTCAAAGCGTATTTTCACAGCCGGTGCTCATTTTTTCATAGTTCCCAGTTGTCTGAGATTTCCCAGTTCCGAGTTTCCAGTTGTTTTGAGCGTGGCAGAAGTCATGGTGGATTGACAGCATGGCCGATGTTGAATGTTTATCCTTTAAACCCAGACTTGGGTCCACACACCCACTCCACTGAATAGCAGGCTAGGGATTGATTTGCAATGCTTGCAGTTAGCCACTGATTCCTTCCAAACCACTCATTGTGGAATTTGCGATTTCCAACTTGTTGTGTAATGTTTATGTCCAATGGCCGATGAGCACTGATACGTTTTATCTATAATTTCTCTTCATTATTTCTCTTCATATGACAAGGATTGAAAAGGATTTTCCAGTAGATTGTCGACTTGATTGATGATGATGACTGCTAGTTTGCTAGCTAAGATTTTGAAAGTATGATGTTGAAAGGAATATATAATTGAAGTCTTGACCTTGGTAAGAGTCCTCTTAGCGTTTACCTTGATTATTTTGATACTTCTGTCAGGAGTTATGGTATGACCTTTCCAATTAACTTCTTTACGCTACGGATCCCTTTAGCGGGATCATTTTCCTAAATAACCGGGCGCCAAATATTACTAAAAATATTTATAATCATACAATCACAAGTGAAATATACCAAAACACAGCTTAGCTTGTTGTCAATCCACCTATTGTGTCAGATTTTGAAAATATGCTTTACAGCGAAAGCAATTCAAGCTTTTGTGAGTGTGTCAAACAATGCTAGAACAGCTAGCCCCAAATTAGCATGGTCACGAAAGTCAGAAAAGCAATAAAATTAATCGCATACCTTTGATAATCTTCGGATGTTTGCACTCACGAGACTCCCAGTTACACAATACATTTTATTTTTGTTCGATAAATATTACTTTTATAACAAAAAAACGCCATTTGGGTTGCTCGTTATGTTCAGAAAACTACAGCCTCGTTCCGGTCCTGAAAGGCAGAAGAAAATTCCCAAAAGTATCAGATTCAAAAATATTACAAAAAATATTTATAATCATGCAATCACAAGTGAAATATACCAAAACACAGCTTAGCTTGTTGTTAATCCACCTATCATGTCAGATTTTGAAAATATGCTTTACAGCGAAAGCAATCCAAGCTTTTGTGAGTGTATCAATCAATGCTAGAACAGCTAGCCCCAAATTAGCATGGTCACGAAAGTCAGAAAAGCAATAAAATTAATCGCCTACCTTTGATAATCTTCGGATGTTTGCACTCACGAGACTCCCAGTTACACAATAAATGTTCTTTTTGTTCGCTAAAATTACTTTTATAACAAAAAAACGCCATTTGGGTTGCGCGTTATGTTCAGAAAACCACAGCCTCGTTCCGTTCGACGAAAATTCCAAAAAGTATCCGTAATGTTCGTAGAAACATGTCAAATGTTTTTAGAATCAATCCTCAGGTTGTTTTTAACATACATAATCGATAATATTTCAACCGGACCGTAACCTATTCAATAAAAGAGAGAAAGAAAATGGAGAGCTACCCCTCTCGCGCGCAGGAACTAATCAAAGGACACCTGACTAGTTTTGAAAATTCTCGCTCATTTTTCAAAATAAAAGCCTGAAACTATGTCTAAAGCCTGGTCACAGCCTGAGGAAGCCATTGGAAAAGGAATCTGGTTGATACCCCTTTAAATGGAAGAAAGACGGGCAATGAAACACAGATAAAAAAAATAAAAAAAGATCACTTCCGGGTTAGATTTCCTCAGGTTTTCGCCTGCAAAATCAGTTTTATTATACTCACAGACAATATTTTGACAGTTTTGGAAACTTTGGAGTGTTTTCTATCCTAATCTGTAAATTATATGCATATTCTACGATCTGGACCTGAGAAATAGTCCGTTTACCTTGGGAACGTTATTTTTTTTTTAAATAAAAAAATCTGACCCCTAGCTTCAAGATTAAGGGAAGAAAGAAAAAGGCTTTTTAAATGATCTAATTAGCAGAAGTGGTCATCTAGCAGCCAGAAGCACATACAGTACTGCATATAGCAGGGCTCTCCAACCCTGTTCCTGGAGAGCTACCGTCCTGTAGGTTTCCACTCCAACTGTAATTGTCACGTCTGCTCCCGCTCTTCCCTCCCCCTGGCGCTTGAGGGCGCCAGGCTGCCCTGCATCACGCACTCCTATCATCCATTACGCACACCTGCCTTCCCTCATCACGCACATCAGCGATATTGGACTCACCTGGACTCACTCATCACCTATTATTACCTCCCTTATATTTGTCAGTTCCCCAGCTCTGTTCCCCGCTTCTGCATTGATTGTCTTTTCTTTGTGTTACTTGTTTGCTGACGCTGTTCCTGTCTCGTTCCATGTCCGTTATTTATTAAATGTTTTACTCCCCGTACCTGCATCGTCTCTCCAGCGTCATTCCATGTGACAGAATGCAGAAGCCATCACACGAAGCATCGGGGAGTACTGGTGTTCCGGTTGGTATGGTGGCGTCGGCTCTGGGTTGCCACCAATGAAACCGGGGGGGCCTAGCCAGCTCGTCGGGCTTCCACGCCCTAGCTGGCTCGAGAGGTTTCCTTGCCCCGGGTGGCTCAGATGGCGCCCATCCCACGTCGAGCCTCAGCCTGTTTGCTGACGCTGTTCCTGTCTCATTCCATGTCTGTTATTTATTGAATGTTTTACTCCCCGTACCTGCTTCGTCTCTCCAGCATCATTCCATGTGACAGTAATCTATCCCACCTTATTCTAATAATTAGCTGGTTGATAAACTGAACCATGTTAGTTACAACTGAGGTTGGAGTGAAAACCTACGGGAGGGTATCTTTCCAGGAACAGGGTTGGAGTTAAAACCTACAGGAGGGTATCTTTCCAGGAACAGGTTTGGACCGTTAAAACCTACGGAGGGTATCTTTTCCAGGAACAGGGTTTGGAGTTAAAACCTACAGGAGGTATCTTTCCAGGAACAGGGTTTGAGTTAAAACCTACAGGAGGGTATCTTTCCAGGAACAGGTTTGGAGTTAAAACCTACAGGAGGGTATCTTTCCAGGAACAGGTTTGGAGTTAAAACCTACGGAGGGTAGCTCTCCAGGAACAGGGTTGGAGGTTAAACCTACAGGAGGGTGGCTCTCCAGGAACAGGGTTGGAGTTAAAACCTACAGGAGGGTAGCTCTCCAGGAACAGGGTTGGAGGTAAAACCTACAGGAGGGTAGCTCTCCAGGAACAGGGTTGGAGGTAAAACCTACAGGAGGGTGGCTCAGTTAACCCACTGTTCGTGGATGTCGGTTAAAGCAGCCCCCCACACCTCTCTGATTCAGAGGAGGGTGGCTCTCCAGGAACAAGGTTGGAGACGCCTGATATATAGCCACAGATCCTAAAGGTAAAACGTATTTTATGAAAGATTTCCATTACATATCTTGAAAATGGATCATGTATTAATCGTGTATGGATCATGTATGGATCAATTCTGTCTTGAAATGTGCRTATTATGTGTTTTAACCATTGTTCATCACAGCTTACAACTGTCCTGAACTGAACTGATTTGCTACAGTACACTATAAGAATACATTCATAATCCTAATAAGTGTGTGTTCATTTTGGAATTTTCATGTTCTAAAAGAGATTCACACATTGTGCGAGGACATTTTCCTTCATTTTTGGTACAGCAGAATGTAGCCCCGCCAATTAGACCTTAAAGTGCTTCAGATGCCAATAATGGTCTGATGGAAAGACATCAGTCTTCTCAAGAATAGGAGGTGTTCTTAATGTTTTGTACACTCAGTGTAATGAACCATTCACTATAGGAAGAGTTAATGGAAGTGAGGGTGGTTACAGTAGAATCATTTATTTTGTATGTTGATTCATTTGACAGCTCTTTGTTTGATTGTGTGATGAGTCAAAAAAGCAAATACAAGGTTTCAACTTGGGCATCCAATAAAGATTGTATTTTTAGCTGCTCTGTTTCCTTCCGCTTCCTGAGTCACTACTTGAATACAATTAAACAGGAACCAATCCAGTGGCAGTTCAGCTGAGTTGCCTCTGTGTTACCACAGGCTTTGCATCGCAGACGCCATGGGCGGCTCCCACAGTAATCACATTTGTTTGAGCTGCAGAGAGGGGCTTTGCTTCAGTAAACAACTCAGAGAGATGAGATACACCCTTCTCCACAGGCCTCCCCTGAGCTGATTTACACTTTTATAGCATGACATCCTTCTCAAACCCTCAGCACTGTTTGATTTAATACAGCAGTATCCAGGTTCATCTGTTAATGATGCTGGTTTTATTGTGGGACTTTCTGGGTATTGTCAGGATTAGGGCTTGTTGTGGAAGATATTCAGTTATCTGAGATAGATGGAACCCAGTCTGTTGATTGTGTGTCAGTGATTAGATCAGTTGCAAGTTATGGTGGAAGTTACTGAGAAAATTGACTTCATTAAATAGTCTGTGTGTCCGTGTCTTGAATTGAGAGCAAATCATGATGGATGTTGCATTGTGAAAGAATATGGATATCACTTACAGTGCATGTTGATAACCAAAATTGTTCCTGACATTATTATTATTTTCCTGCAGAACTTTCGCAGCTGTATAATAGTTTGTTGTTGTTTTCACTCTTTGCTGTATACGGAAGAGTATTAGGGTCAAGTGAAGAGAAAAATGTTATAAACAGCAACGATTGATGATACTTGGATTATAATTTTTTGCACGATAGTGCTTTAAAAAAGTGGCAATATTTTGAGAATAAAGTGCCAATATTTTGAGAATAAAGTCCAAATTAAATTTGAGTGAATGAAGTCGCAATATTTTGTGAATAAAGTGGTAATATTTTTAGAATAAACTCCAACATAAAATTGAGAATAAACTAGAATTTTAATTTTGAGAATAAAGTCTCAGTTATATTTAAAGATAAATACTGTTCAAATTCCTGCAGTTAGATGACCCGGTGAAACTATACTTTATAATTTGCATTAGTAAGAAGGAAATCCTTTCTCTTTTAGCACATAATAACCATATTATTATAAGTATTAGAACCTGGAAAAGGTTGAGCCACAGATTATTTTCAGAAGGAGGAACCGTGGTTACATACATAGGTAGAGTGTCGGGCAGGTTGTGTGTATGCTAGTGTGTGTATGCAGGTGTGTGTGTGTGTGTGTTTGGGTGGGTGGGAAAAAGTAGGGGCAAAACAAACAAATGGCCATCAATCTAATGATCTAATACACTCGTTCAAACAGGTGTCACTGCTCACTCACGCTTATCAATCTAATGATCTAATAACTCGCACCAGGTTTCCCCCAGGCAATTTTAGACTATAGGCATACACACTCTTCTAACGGTCATGGTGCGTTATGAGCACAGACAAAAAACTTGATTGGCAGTGTCATTGAAAGTAAAGAGAACTGGGTTGAGTCCCCGTCAATCTGCCCTCTGGATTCTTTACAACGTAGCCTAGGCGAACACGTTGCAAAGAAATCTGTGCATAATGGAAACTATTAATGACCTGATCCACAACTATAGGCTAGTATGCTACTTGAGCACACCCAATAAAACAAATGATCTTGGGATCCTTGAGACTGGGGGCTATGTGTGTGCATGTGTCCCATGTCAAGCTGCTGTTCTACATTCACTACAAACCACTATTTTGCAGCCCATTATAAACCTATAGCGGCCCACTAGATTTAGAACCCTAACCAGTAAGCTGATTGTACATTACAGTTGGCAAGTGAAATTAAATTATAGGCCTAGGCTTCGGGAGGACTTTACAATGAAGCAGGGGTTTTACGTATGTGTCTATAGGAGGAGAGGCAACTCAAGGACTACTCCTGGATGCTGTTTGGATATATTCATAGATGGATTCTAATTTTCTTGAAATAATCATTGATCTAAAAATAGGCCTATTAGATTAATGATGATATGTTATATAGGCTATAAAGAAATAATCACTGATCTGACATGACTAGGTTGGTAGCCTAGCATAATAACTATTTTCACTACCCAGCTATCGGTGATGTCTTCAAGGATGGGAGGAAGGAAGGTTATCCCAAAAATAAGGGGCATCATCTCTGTTAAAGGCTACGGTTGAAGTCGGAAGTTTACATACACCTTTCACAATTCCTGACATTTAATCTGAGTAAAAATTCCCTGTCTTAGGTCAGTTAGGATCACCACTTTATTTTAAGAATGTGAAATGTCAGAATAATAGTAGAGAGAATTATTTTTTTCAGCTTTTATTTCTTTCATCACATTCCCAGTGGGTCATAAGTTTACATACACTCAATTAGTATTTGGTAGCATCGCCTTTAAATTGTTTAACTTGGGTCAAACATTTTGGGTAGCCTTGCACAAGCTTCCCACAATAAGTTGGGTGAATTTTGACCCATTCCTCCAGACAGAGCTGATGTAACTGCGTCAGGTTTGTAGGCCTCCTTGCTCGCACACGCTTTTTCAGTTCTGCCCACAAATGTTCTATAGAATTGAGATCAGGGCTTTGTGATGGCCACTCCAATACCTTGACTTTGTTGTCCTTAAGCCATTTTGCCACAACTTTGGAAGTATGCTTGTGGTCATTGTCCATTTGGAAGACTTCATTTGAACTTCCTGACCGATGTCTTGAGATGTTGCTTCAATATATCCACATTTTTCCCTCCCTCATGATGCCATCTATGTTGTGATCATGATGCCATCTATTTTGTGAAGTGCACCAGTCCCTCATGCAGCAATGCCCCCCCACAACATGATACTGCCACCCCCGTGCTTTACGGTTGGGATGGTGTTCTTCATCTTGCAAGCATCCCCCTTTTTCGTCCAAACATAACGATGGTCATTATGGCCAAACAGTTCTATTTTTATTTAATCAGACCAGTGGACATTTCTCCAAAAAGTACTATCTTTGTCACAATGTGCAATTGCAAACCGTAGTCTGGCTTTTTTATGGCGGTTTTGGAGCAGTGGCTTCTTCCTGCCTGAGCGGCCTTTCAGGTTATGTCGATATTGGACTCGTTTTACTGTGGATATATATACTTTTGTACCTGTTTCCTCCAGCATCTTCACAAGGTCCTTTGCTGTTTTTCTGGGATTGATTTGCTCTTTTTGCACCAACGTATGTTTATCTCTAGGAGACAGAACACATCTCCTTCCTGAGCGGTATGATGGCTGAGTGGTCCCATGTTTATACTTGTGTACTATTGTTTGTACAGATGAACGTGGTGCCTTCAGGCGTTTGGAATTTGCTCCCAAGGATGAACCAGACTTGTGGAGGTCTACACATTTTTGGGCTGATTTCTTTTGATTTTCCCATGATGTCAAGCAAAGAGGCACTGAGTTTGAAGGTAGGCCTTGAAATACATCCACAGGTACACCTCCAATTGACTGAAATGATGTTAATTAGCAGAAGCTTCTAAAGCCATGACATCATTTTCTGGAATTTTCCAAGCTGTTTAAAGGCGCAGTCAACTTAGTGTATGTAAACTTCTGACCCACTGGAATTGTGATACATTGAATTAAAGGTGAAATAATCTGTCTGTAAACAATTGTTGGAAAAATGACTTGTGTCAAATAATACACAAAGTAGATGTCCTAACGCCTTGCCAAACTATAGTTTGTTAACAAGAAATTTGTGTAGTTGTTGAAAATGTAAACTTCTGACATCAACTGTATTGTCTCAGCTATACCATTAACTTAGGCTACCAATTGTTCACCTTATAGACTGGAGGCTAGACCTGTTGGCTGTTAGGATATAATCATGGAACTTAAAATTACTTTCTTAGACGGGGCTTTACCCAAACCACTGCCCCCCGGCCCGTGGCTAACAAGGTCCATGACAGAGGTTTGGAGGCAGCCTTTGAGCCCAACAGGGACGCGCAATCCTACTCCACGCAATTTGTGACGTACATTAATAAGATAATATGCATAGGCCTACAAGGCTATTCATTGGAAGTATAGCCAAATAAAACACCATGCCAATACACACACACATTTGTAAGATAACCTTTCGTTTTGACGTATATGTTGCTGGCCTAGCTGTTACTTTCTAAAATACACTATGCACGCGTTGGCATATGCAGGATATTGAGGATAACATTGTGCGAATTCGAAGGGAACCATGCCAGGGACAATGCCATGTATCTTCGCAGTCGGACAGCGCACCATGGCCGTTAGAATGGCTTTGCTTTGGGGTGATACTGTGTGTGTGTGTGTGTGTGTGTGTGTGTGTGTGTGTGTGTGTGTGTGTGTGTGTGTGTGTGTGTGTGTGTGTGGTTTGTGTGTGTGTGTGTGTCGTGTGGTGTGTGTGTGTGTGTGGTGTGTGTGTGTGTGTGTGTGTGTGTGTGTGTGTGTGTGTGTGTGTGTGTGTGTGTGATGTCTGTTTGAACAAGTATATTAGACCCCCCCCCACACACACACACCTGCATACACACACAATCCACTTGTCTCTACCTATCTATGTAACCACATGGACTTGGATGAAATGTGGTTCCTCGTGTGGTTCCTCCTGAAAATAGGCCTACTTATAATAACATGGTTATTATGTGCTAAAAGAGAAAGGATTTCTTTGTTACTAAAGCCAATTCCATAGTATAATTTCAACAGATCATCTAACTGCAGGCATTTCAACTGTGTCACGCACTGCATCAGGGAGAAAACTCCTACTTTAATCTTGAAATATAACTGCAACTTTATTCTCTAAATTACATTTAGAGTTTATTTTCGAAATATTGCCACTTTTTTGAAGTACTATCGTGCTTCAAAGCCATTCTCACAGCATAATGCATTTTTTAAGATTAAACCTCAAATGCATTTTTTACCTTTAGAGGTGCAGAGAGCTGTCTTCTTTGTCTCATCCCGTCCTCTAAAACACTAACCATTGCATGTGAGATTGACTCAAGTCTAGTGGCTGTGGTGGAATTAAATGATTTCTCCCTGCTGTTGATGCTGTGTCAATGGCATTGCTGTTGTACCATAATGCTATGTTGGGGCCTATGTGTCAACATGGATGTGACCTTTGTGTGAAAGGTGGTTTAAACAAGCAGTGTGTGCCTATGATAAGTCAGTCCAAGCCTGTCGAACCTGCCTCCCATGTCAGAATGCTTGACCTTTCATATTGAGGGATACATGATTAGGGCTGTGGCGGTCATTCCATTTTGTCAGCCGGTGATTGTCAAGCAAATAACTGCCGGTCTCACGGTAAATGACTGTAATTAACATAAACACATTAAGCATCTCCTGGCTTCTACACAGACCTGATACAGACCTTTTGAACATCTACATTTTAAAAAATTCTAATATATCCATGTAATATAGCCTACACCATCACAATAAATCCATTATTTATTTTAGACAGATCTAAAGAAACATCATATGAACAGAATACCATACACTGAGTTGTCCTTATCTTAGGCCCTGGTCCATTTAGCAGACAAGATTTGCCTAGAATTCTGCGGCATTATTTTATATTATTTTATAGTGTGAAGAATACAATTGAACAAAATAGAAAGGACAAAATAGAAAAAAGTAGAATAAATGAAAACAATAGAAAGGATATTTTCTCCACACAATTTAAGGGAGTGCGCACATGCGGCTATTCTGTGTTGAGAGGTTAACAACGTAACAGGCTGTACACACTTCATCAGTCTCTCATTCACAATTTGACAAGCATTTGATAATTCCTTGAATTTCCCGGCTGCATCCACTTTGTGTGGCTGTAATGACCCCCCAAAATAATTCATGCCTTTTGCGGCCAGTGGCCTTTGTGCCCTTGGGCTGAATATAATAATTATAATTCCCTTCTCCCGGCTTCATGCTGAAGCACCTCTCACTCAGGTGGCTCTCTGTCACATGATTGGATTTTTCTCACAAGCTACAAGTGAAGACAGACACATCAGGGACGCAACTGCGCACGTCCTTATCATATTCCGAGGCTCTTATTGACGATGTTGGAAGAACTATCCACATTTCCTTTTCGTCAGCCGACAAGATGAGTCGGCCTAACAAACAGCAAAAGCACCAGCCTATGTCAATCTACTATCCCCCATAGTACAAAAGTTGACCTATTTTATTTTGTGCGGGAAATAAATATTCAAACATAGTCTGGGACAGTTGTGTGATGCGATCAATCCCAAATGAATACAACCACTAGCATCAAAAAACAGTTTTTTGAGCCTGACGCAACAGATCAGAACGCTTAGCTTAAAATGTTGATAACCTATTCGGCTATTTCTTCACATTATAAGCTCAGCAATGTGCACACGGCAGTAGGCTATAAGCACAGCAATGTGCACACAGCAGTAGGCTATAAGCACAAATGTTCTATTAGCAGGAAAACACAATTATTAAAAGTGACCACAAATGCGATTATGCACGTAATACTTTTATTATAAAGGTACATTTTTATGGTGAAAATGATCTTTCCCAAACTTGAAACTCACGGGCTGCGTATGTATGTCAGTTAGGCTCTACACCCGTTGTAAAGTGGATTAACTTTTACTTGGTACTCATCCCGGATCCGGGAGCACCCTCATCAGTAAAAAAGCTGACTAGCATAGCCTAGCATAGCGCCACAAGTAAATACTAGCATCAAAAATATCATGAAATCACAAGTCCAAGACACCAGATGAAAGATACACATCTTGTGAATCCAGCCATCGTTTCTGATTTTTAAAATGTTTTACAGGGAAGACACAATATGTATTTCTATTAGCTAACCACGATAGCAAAAGACTCAACTTTTTTTCCCCACCATTTTTTTACTGCATAGGTAGCTATCACAAATTCGACCAAATAAAGATATAAATAGTCACTAGCCAAGAAACAACTTCATCAGATGACAGTCTGATAACATATTTATTGTATAGTATATGTTTTGTTCGAAAAATGTGCATATTTCAGGTATAAATCATAGTTTTACATTGCAGCCACCATCACAAAATCTCACCAAAGCAGCTAGAATAACTACAGAGACAGACGTGAATTACCTAAATACTCATCATAAAACATTTATGAAAAATACACTCCGTACAGCAAATGAAAGACAACATCCTGTGAATCCAGCCAATATTTCAGATGTTTTAAGTGTTTTACAGCGAAAACACAATATAGCATTATATTAGCTTACTACAATAGCCAACCACACAGCAGCATTGATTCATGCACGTTAGCGATAGCGAATAAACCAGCAAAATATATTACATTTTTCACTAACCTTCTCAAAACTTCATCAGATGACAGTTCTATAACATCATATTACACAATACATATATGGTTTGTTCGAAAATGTGCATATTTAGCGGCACAAATCGTGGTTATACAATGAGAATAGTAGCCARACTGCAAACAAAATGTCGGGAGAAATCTTGGGAGAGGCACCTAATCTAATCAATARCTAATCATAAACTTGACWAAAAAATACAGGTTGGACAGCAAATGAAAGATACATTAGTTCTTAATGCAACCGCTGTGTTAGATTTTTAAAATTAACGTTACTACGACATACAGCGTGCGTTAAAGCGAGACCGCACCGAAATTAATGGCGGAATAATAGTTTAACATTTTTCAACAGAAATACGAATTAACATCATAAATAGTTCTTAGCTATTTGATGAGCTTCCATCAGAATCTTATGCAAGTTGTCCTTTGTCCAGAATAATCGTTTCTCGTTGTAGATTGTCGTCTTCAACTTTGGAATTAGCAGCAAACATTAGCCATGTGGCGAAGACGTGTCCAACTCACCATAACGCAGCACAAATAAAATACCAAAAATCGCAATATACTGATATAAACTGATATAACTCGGTTTAAAATAACTACATTATGATGTTTTTAACACCTATATCGAATAAAATCAGAGCCGGATATATCTAACGCCTATAACGAGAGCTTTTCAGAATGCAATCCTGAGGTCTGTCTTGCGTCATGACGAACGTTGAAAAGACTGCACACCCGGTTCCAAGAGCTTTTGTACGGCCTCAATCTACCTAGACACCCCATTCCAATTCTCACTGCTTACTGACATCTAGGGGAAGGCGTATGCAGTGCATGTCGACCCATAGATTACATGCAAATTAATAAACTGACCCTGGAACAGAGTGCCCGATTTCAGATTTCTCACTTCCTGACAGGAAGTTTGCTGCAAAATGAGTTCTGTTTTACTCACAGATATAATTCAAACGGTTTTAGAAACTAGAGAGTGTTTTCTATCCAATAGTAATAATAATATGCATATTGTACGAGCAAGAATTGAGTACGAGGCAGTTTAATTGGGAACGTTTTTTTACAAAGTCGAAATGGCGCCCCCCTATTGAGAAAATGTGCTTCATTTTAAGAAGTTATTTGGCCACTTTATTTGTGATACCAACCTTATCAAAACATATAGGCCTATGGCGACCATGATTTGAAAAAGTCGCAAAAAAAAGTTATGAGCTGTTTCTTGCCTTAAGCTGGGCACAAAAGTTATGAGCTGTTTCTTGCCCTAAGCATTCACAAGTGATAATATAGCATTTTTTACCTTTATTTAACCTTTCACGAGTATCAATCCCGGATCCGGGAGCACCCCCACAAAAGGCTGATAGCATAGCTAGCATAGCGCACAAGTAACTTAGCATCTAAATATCATTAAATCACAAGTCCAAGACACCAGATGAAAGATACATCTTGTGAATAAGCCACCATTTCGATTTTTAAAATGTTTTACAGGGAAGACACAATATGGAATTCTATTAGCTAACCACGTAGCAAAGAGAGACTTTTTTTCCCAACATTTTTCCGCTCAGGTAGCTATCACAATTCGACAAATAAAAATATATATACACTAACAAGAAACAAATTCATAGATGACAGTCTGATAACATATTTATGGTATTGCATAGTTTTTTTTTGAAAATGTGCATTTTTCAGGTATAAATCACAGTTCTACATTGCAGCGCATCTGAAAAGTGCCGACCCAGCCAGAATAATTACAGAGACCAACGTCATATAACTAAATTACTCATTTTAAAACATTCAGAAAAATACACAGCGTACAGATATTGAAAGCCCAACATCTGGTGAATCCAACAATATTTCAGATTTATAAAAATTTTATAACGAAAACAAAATGTAGCGCTAAATTAGCATAGCTATACCAGGCAGATTCGGCTGGGCGCCCACGGCAAGATCACATGCACAACAGATATGATATAACATCGTAAATTGGGTCTTACTATGGCTGCTCTTTCATCAGAATGTTGATCAAAGTGTCCATTGTCAAGATGAGTTGTTGGTTGCGTTCAGAGTCGTTCTTTTCCCTCTCCATTTAGCACAGGTACCGGTGGAGTGGCACGTATTTCTCAAACGATACTAAAATCTAACAACTGAACACCGCAAAACTCCCTAAAAAATTCAAATAATCTGATTAAACTATATTGAAAAAACATACATTACGATGATCTGGTCACATGTATCAAACAACTTCGACACGGAGATAATAATGGCCGCACAACACAAGAAAAACGTAGCTCTAATTCCATCCAATCGAGAACCGGAAGTTGTCGGTCATGCCAAAGATTTTGCTCTCATTTCACGTCAGTCCCAGATAGACAAGAAATTTTTCCTCTGACGTCCTCTAGACACCAGAGGAAGGCCAGTGAGTTGTGTTTCGGGTCATAGGAGGCATGACCATATATAGGCAGAGCTTTGAAGCCAGCACAAAAACATCTTGATTTTATGTTCTTGGTCATGGAAAGTGCTGTGAAATGACTTCTGAATCACTCAGAGACAAAATTGAAACGGTTTTAGAAACTGGAGATTGTTTTCTTTCCAACGGTATTATTTATATGCATATAGTAAGAGCAATAATTAAAGAAGAGGCAGTTTAATCTGTTGAGCCATTTATGCTAATGCGAAAATAGCACCCCCTGTATTGACAAGAAGTTTTAACTAGGCAAGTCAGTTAAGAACAAATTCTTATTTTCAATGACTGCCTAGGAACAGTGGGTTAACTGCCTTGTTCAGGGGCAGAACGACAGATGTTTACCTTGTCAGCTCGGGGATTCAATCTTGCAACCTTTCGGTTACTAGTCCAATGCTCTAACCACTAGGCTACCTGCCACCCCAATCATTCACAAGTGATAGGCTAATATTGTCACCCATCAGACTATTATTGATTGAATCTTGTCTTTACATATACTAAATAATATGTGAAATGTGTTTTGATTTAGAATAGACCATTATCATGCCAGCCAGGTAAGGTAGACTATACTCCTGTTTAGGAAAGTTGAGAAATAAATATAGTAGGCCTAGCCTATAGAAAGCTGATGGGATCCTCATCTTTTTAATAGAGGCCATCACTCTGTTTTCTTACGCAATTGCATATCCTATAGAAATGTTGCGCGATTACGTTTGCATTGATGTCAGAGTGATTAGAGGGACAATAGAGTGCTAAGTACCAGGCAGTTAGCAAGTTTGGTAGGCTGCTAATGACAATCAGCAGCATCAGAGCTCGGAGAAGACTAATTACTGTGACTAAACGGTCACATGGAATTTTACTGCCATCATGACTTGTGACCGCCTATGTGGCGGTAGTACGGTCACTGTAACAGCCCAATCCATGAATCCTATCTGTCTTCCCTGATCGCTTGTCAAGCCAGGATGTTGTGCGTGGCAGCTTGCAGTGAGTGTACACTGAGCTGCTATTATATTGGATCCATTTAATAGAGCTTGTTTTCTGACCTAATCAGACACACTCTGTACATAGCCTAGTAGGAACACACTGTTAAATATTTGACATTCCCCCCCCAAAAATTAGAATGTACTCTACCGTTTATTGCCTGTTTCCGTTTTCTCGCGGCTCTGTCAGAGTAGGAGCACAGAGCAGTTAGAGCGAGCATGGGATGGGAGAGGTAGAGTTGTGAGATGAATGGGACATTGATTTATGTGAGGGCTGGGTGAGGATTTGAATTTTACGAATAATGGTTGCCCAGGGCCATTGTAGCAAAGACTGTTGGGTTCATAATTAGGCTAAGCCAGTTAATGCTCGTTTAGATTGCTTAAAGCGTTCTGAGGGCAGCCGAGCTGAGCCGTACAGAGATAATTCTTATACTGACAAATTAGGCTGCATGCTTATTGCTTTCAGACATATTAATAAATTATGAATGGCCCAGCTCATGGATTTATCCTCCTGCATTCTATTTTGATTAAAATGCACCATCCTTTGTATGGTGGCAGACCTCTGCCTGATGGCTGTCTGACGGATTCTCTCTCTCTCTCTCAGAATTCAAAATACTTTGGACATTCATATACATTAGATAATAAAGTAAAGGAATCTTCTCTTTTCTCCCTCCCTCCATCTCTCAGGACCAGTAGCAGTGATCAGTGGTGAGGAAGACTCGGCTAGCCCTCTTCACCATGTCAACCATGGCATCATCACCCCCTGTACCCTTGACGCTGGGCCAGACGCTGTGGTCATCGGGATGACCCGTATCCCTGTCATTGAGAACCCGCAATACTTCAGACACGGACACAACTGTAATAAGCCTGCTACCTGTGAGTACACATCAGCTCTGTTGACATTCACAGTCATTCTTGTCATCCCTCTGTATGTTCCTATCAACATGGGCTACTGTTAGCCCAAGGCCCAAAATGCCCTCTGTACCCCTTCAAACAGAAATAAATGATTTAGGCCTACCTTAAAAGTCTTTAAATTATAATTATTTATATCAGAGAGAAGCAGCACAATATGTTTCACTGTAGGTGTGACCATTGTTTATTAAATCTTTCACATACATTTATTAATATGATATAGATAAAATCATACTTAAATCATGTATGAGGCCCTGTGAGTTTCCTATAATTTCCCATGTTGCCTTGATCCCTCCTATTCTGGGACTCTGGGAATGTTTCATTCTTTGGGATTTAAAGGTATTGTTTACTCTCTGCAGGTAGTGCCATGTTGCTCTTTATATGATCCACTTCAGAACCATGATTCAGAATTGGTTATGAAGATGGTGCAGACAGATATGGCAGCTCTGTCTTTAGCTCCTAAGCAACTTTGCATTATTTAGTTTTGTTTGTGTGTTTTTTCTTACATGATTAGCCCAGACATTTTTTTGAGCTTTTGGATACCAGAGCAGCGGTAACTCACAAGCATTTCGCTACACCCGCAATTACATCTGCTAAATATGTATATGTGACCAATAAAATTTATAATTTTGTTTTACTGTCCTTCCAAAGATGTACAGTATTTATGTCCTTTATTTTCTACCTCTACACACTGCATTGGCAGTGTAATAATTTCCACTGGCTCTCTTGTATAGGAATTCTTCTTTGTAAAATCAGCTTGATTTATACCTGCCTCTAAAGATGGTGTCTCATGAATCATCCTCTCATGGGTTCCAGAAACCTGTATCTGAACGCAGACTATAACGGCTGCTAAATTCACTCATTGTCCATGTTGTGTGTATCCAAGCAACTCCTTATCGCCATTTAACTCTAAATACGTTTTGTTTGCTCACAAATGTTGCTCCTATTGGATTTCTTTTGAAGTTGAACCCCCAGTAATGTCCCCATTTTTATATCCCTTGAAGTAGACTGAAGAGCAGCTGATTTCGTTAACTAATGCTGTGCAGTCTCTCACATTGACTTTCCCCCCTCTTACAATTCTATTCGCAGTTCTCTTTTTTCCTAATGAATTGGTTTTCCTTTTATCGTTCCAAAAGTTGTGTATTGATTAAAGGCTTTGATCTCTGCTACATATTTTTTATTTTTTTTACACAGATTTGGTTGAGTGTCTCCCCATATAGACTGATTGGAATTACTGTATGTGTCTATCTGAAAAAGAGTGAGTTTTGTAGGGAATTTGTAGCTGAGGGCTTAATTTTTCTGCCGGTGCTTTCAGTGCTATGTTATGCATGAGCCATTTAACAGGTCTCTTTGGCCATGTAATAGTACAGCATTTTATATACCTTACCCTCCATAATTATTGGGACAGTGAAGCATTTTTCCTTCTTAATCATGGTAGCATCCACATTAATGTAGAAGTGTTTAGAAAAATATTATATTCTTATTTACAATAAAAAAGGACTCCAAAATGACACAGTACATTATTTACCATTTAATTTCTATTGAGCACAAAATTATCTGAAACACAACCAAAACAAACAGAACATCACAAGCTTGATGTAGTTGTTGTGTGCTATGAATATGTGACCAAATACTTAACTTTTTACTACTTTAATATATACACTGCTCAAAAAAATAAAGGGAACACTTAAACAACACAATGTAACTCCAAGTCAATCACACTTCTATGAAATCAAACTGTCCACTTAGGAAGCAACACTGATTGACAATAAATTTCACATGCTGTTGTGCAAATGGAATAGACAAAAGGTGGAAATTATAGGCAATTAGCAAGACACCCCAAAAGGAGTGATTCTGCAGGATGGTTGACCACAGACACTTTCAGTTCCTATGCTTCCTGGCTGATGTTTTGGTCACTTTTGAATGCTGGCGTGCTCTCACTCTAGTGGTAGCATGAGACGGAGTCTACAACCCACAAAGTGGCTCAGGTAGTGCAGTTCATCCAGGATGGCACATCAATGCGAGCGTGGGCAAAAAGGTTTGCTGTGTCTGTCAGCGTAGTGTCCAGGCATGGAGGCGCTACCAGGAGACAGGCCAGTACATCAGGAGACGTGGAGGAGGCCGTAGGAGGGGCAACAACCAGCAGGCAGCGACGCTACCTCCGCCTTTGTTGCGCAAGGAGGTGCACTGCCAGAGCCTGCAAAATGGACCTCCAGCAGGCCACAAATGTGCATGTGTCAGCATATGGTCTCACAAGGGGTCTGAGGCTCTCATCTCGGTACTAATGGCAGTCAAGGCTACCTCTGGCGAGCACATGGAGGGCTGTTGGCGGCCCAACAAAGAATGCACACCTCTCCACCCACCCATGACTGACCCACCGCAAAACCGGTCATGCTGGAGGATGTTTGCAGGCAGCAGAACGTTCTCCACGGCGTTCTCAGACTCTGTCACGTCTGTCACATGTGCTCATGTGCTCAGTGTGAACCTGCTTTCATCTGTGAAGAGCACAGGGCGCATGTGCGAATTTGCCAATCTTGGTGTTTCTTGGCAAATGCCAAACGTCCTGCACGGTGTGGCTGTAAGCACAACCCCCACCTGTGAGCTCGTCGGGCCCTCATACCACCTCATGGAGTCTGTTTCTGACCGTTGAGCAAGACACATGCACATTTGTGGCCTGCTGGAGGTCATTTTGCAGGCTCTGGCAGTGCACTCCTTGACAAAGGCGGAGGTAGCGGTCCTGCTGCTGGGTTGTTGCCTCCTAGGCCCTCCACCACGTCTCCTGATGTACTGGCCTGTTCCTGGTAGCGCTCCATGCTCTGGACACTACGCTGACAGAACACAGCAAACCTTTTTGCCACAGCTCGCAGATTGATCGCCATCCTGGATAATGCACTACCTGAGCCACTTGTGTGGGTTGTAGACTCCGTCTCATGCTAACACAAAGTGAGAGCACCGGCCAGCATTCAAAAGTGACCAAACATCAGCCAGGAAGCATAGGAACTAAGAAGTTGTCTGTGGTCACCACCTGCAGATCACTCCTTTTGGGGGTGTCTTGCTATTGCCTATAATTTCCACCTTTTGTCTTATCATTTGCACAACAGCATGTGCAATTTATTGTCAATCAGTGTTGCTTCCTAAGTGGACAGTTTGATTTCACAAGAAGTGTGATTGACTTGGAGTTACATTGTGTTGTTTAAGTGTTCCCTTTATTTTTTTGAGCAGTGTATATAAGTGAATTTGTCACAATACTTGTGCTCCCCTAAAATGGGGGCACTATGTACAAAAAAGTGATGTGTATTTCTAAACAGTTCACCGATATTGGATTAAATACCCTCAAATGAACGCTGGCAGGCTGTCCTTTAATCCCATAGTCATTGTTTGATTTCAAAATCAACTTTTGTGAGTATAGAGCAAAAAGAAGAAGAAATGCTTACTGTCACATAATTATGGCGTGCACTGTATCTTACTGTTACCCACCATTCCTTTCTGTTAGGCTACAGAATGTGATATTACTTCTGTAGCAGCAGGCTACGTTTATCTGACCTGGCATGGAAAATGTACTCTAAGTGTACAAACATTCTGTAGCACCTTCCTAATATTGAGTTGCACCCCCTTTTGCCCTCAGAACAGCCTCAATTCTTCGAGGCATGGACTCTACAGGTGTTCGAAAGCATCCACAGGGATGCTGGCCCATGTTGACTCCAATGCTTCCCACAGTTGTGTCAAGTTGGCTGGATGTCCTTTGGGTGGTGGACCATTCTTGATACACACGGAAAACTGTTGAACATGAAAAACCCAGCAGCTTTGCAGTTCTTGACACCCCTTTCAAAGGCAATTCAATCTTTTGTTTTGCCCTTTCCCCTCTGAATGGTACACATTCACAATCGATGTCTCAATTGTCTTAAGGCTTAAAAACCTTTCTTTAACCGGTCTCCCCCCATCATCTACACTGATTGAAGTGGATTTAACAGGTAACATCAATAAGAGATAATGGCTTTCACCTGCATTTAGTTGGTCAGTCAATGTCATGGAAAGACCAGGTGTTCCTAATGTTTTGTACACTCAGTGTAGATCATAACTGTAATTGGATCAATACTAAATGTTGGAAAGGTCTACATCCTCTCGAGACACTAATTGTTCACATTTCCGTGAATCTTTGAGAAAAAAGATAAATGGATGAAAAATGATAGAGGCACACAGAGGCAAGCAAAGCCAATATCCGCTGTTCCATCTGATACACAATCAAGAAGTGCCTGGTGGCTGTGGAGAGAGAAACACATAATGAATGGCGTGTAAAGCAGCAGGATTTGTCATGTCAGATGGAGGACATGCTACAGTACGTGATGTGAATTTATAAGCTCTGGGTAAAGATGAGTTACTGGCACTCTCCTGCAGCCACGGTTCTCATCAAAACCAGCAGTGCTATGTTTAACTAAATGAGTGGTCCCACAGTTCACACACCTGCCCCTGCACGCACACACACACACCTTCAATATAGTTCAGACTCCCGGGGCATGCTGAGTTCCAAAGGGAGACCCAATGAGAGAAAAGGAAATCACATTTAGTCCTGAAAAATACATTGCAGGAGTTATACATTATACATTGCATGAATCTTTTAAGCCAATCCATCAGGTTCTCGTGTGTGTGTGTGTGTGTGTGTGTGTGCGTGTGTGTGTGTGATTGTTCATCTGTGTGTCTTACTGTGTGTCTCTGCATGTGATGGCTTTGTACAACAAAATATCATAAAGATTTAGTATATTGATCATTCATTATATAGTACTCCAGGATCCAAATCAAATGGGGATTATAATGAAGTAAAAAATGTCTTTATGACACTTTGTGCTATATACTAAACGAGGCATTGACTGTTCAAAATGAAATACCCAAAACAGACAGACACTCAGAGAAACACTGCTCGGATAAAGCTGAACTCATGGACTTTAAGTAGGCAATGAGATATATTCAACCAATCAATGAGCAGAGAGGAAAAACCGAGACCTACTTCATCCTCGTTGACTTTCCTTCAAACAACACTGAACAATGTGGGTTTCTTTCCTCCAAGAGATCAGAAGAGTAGAAACCAATGAGAATTTACACAGCGTAGTGAAATTCACTGTGAAATTATTTTTTTGATGTCTTAATGAACTGTATTACCTGTTATTTTTTTAAGCAATCGTCAAATATCATCCTCTTTTAGTGCAAGTGGGTATAAATGTTCTTCAAACAGTTATAGTACAGGACTATCATATTGGAAAGATGTGTCCTTTCGGTTTTTGATAAGTCATATCACTTTGTCTGTTTGTGATAATGGATTTATTCTAATATAATTAAGACTTGAGCTCTCTGTAGATAAAAGATGTCACCAACAAGATGCTAACTTTTCTCTTAGCAGAGACGACAGCAAACCTTACCCAGCTCACTCCAGGGCATTTTAATACGTATTTACAGCAAGAGCGAGATCCAGTAGAAATTCATGGCCCCGAGGGTGCTGTCGTTATTTTCTCTGTCTGAGCATAAATCACAGTGTTCCCCTCAGCCAGTCTAATGCCGCGGCTGATGAAGAATCAGGTCCATCATGGAAATCACCTTGTGTGGTTATAATCGCTGATATTTCTATTACTGCAACAGTAAATCCAATGGCTTCATCTAGTGTCACGCACGTACCTGTGGCTTTCGTTGATAATTCATCTGTCAGCTTTACCAGATATTTCTGTGGTTTATATTCAATACTAGATGCAGATGGGTTTGAATGGAAATATATACTGAATAAAAATATAAACGCAACATGTAAAGTGTTGGTCCCATGTTTCATGAGCTGAAATATAAGATCCCTGAAATGTTCAATACGCACAAAAAGCTTATTTCTCTCAAATATTGTGCAAAATGTGTTCATAGTCCAACCCTGTTAGTGAGAATTTCTCCTCTGCCAACATAATCCTTCCTCCTGACATGTGTGGCATATTAAGAAGCTAATTAAATAGCATGGTCATTATACAGTTGCACCTTGTGCAGGGGACAATGAAAGGCCACTCTAAAATGTGCAGTTTTGTCACACAACACAATGCCACAGATGTCACAGACGTTTTTAGGGAGAGTGCAATTGGCATGTTGACTGCAGGAATGTCCACCAGAGAATGTAATGTTCAATTCTTTCCCATAAGACGTCTCCAACATTGTTTTAGAGAATTTGGTAGTAAGTCCAACCGGCCTCACTACAGCAGACGACGTGTAACCACGACCAGCCCTCCACAGTCGGCTTCTTCACTTGCAGGTTCGTCTGAGACCAGCCACCCGGACAGCTGATGAAACTGTGGGTTTGCACAACCAGAAAATGTCTGCATAAACTGTCAGAAACTGTCTCAGGGAAGCTCATCTGCGTGCTCATCATCCTCACCAGGGTCTTGACCTGACCGCAGTTTGGCGTTATAACTGACTTCAGTGGGCAAGCTCACCTTCAATGGCCACTGGCACACTAGAAAAGTTTGCTCTTCATGGATGAATCCCGGTTTCAACTGTACCAGGCAGATTGCAGACGTCGTGTGGGTGAGCGTTGTGTGGACATCAACATTGTGAACAGAGTGCCCCATGGTGGTGGTGGGGTTATGGTATGGGCAGGCATAAGCGACGGACAATGAACACAATAGCATTTTATCGATGGCAATTTTAATGCGCAGAGATACCTTGACGAGATCCTGAGGCCAACTGTCGTGCCATTCATCTGCCACCATCACTGCATGTTTCAGCATGATAATGTAGTGCCCATGTCGCAAGGACCTTTACACAGTTCCTGGAAGCTGAAAATGACCCAGTTCTTCCATGGCCTGCATACTCACTAGACATGTCACCCATTGAGCATGTTTGGGATGCTCTGGATCGAGCTGTACGACAGCATGTATTTATTTATTTAAATTAACTGGTTTCCTTATATGAACTGTAACTCAAAAAAATCTTCTAAATTGTTGCATGTTGCATTTATATTTTTGTTCAGTGTACATTTACCTACATACAGTAAGAATAGGAAATATTTTCACTGAAATGCACAAATATTTTACTTGAAGAGATACATGATAAATGATGCATCAACAAGCTCAGAATCTGCAGTTAGATTGGCATTCACTTAATTCATCAAGGAACTAATTTGATTACATGTAAATTTACTTGAAATATTCATCATGAGTGTCTCTGTTGTCAGAGCCTGTACCCTCTGTCAGAATGCTCCCCCTCTCTGCTACCAGCCATTTACTGAGCTGCACGACAGTCAGCCTAACTGCAGGGAGAGAGAGGGCTGATAGGAGCAGCACACCTTGTGGTCGGCTGGATTCCTTCCCATCACATGCAGGTAGAAAATCTGTGGGAAATGAATCCTTATTAGTGACAAAAAGACAGAGGACATGTCCCCTGGCAAGGCCCATCCAGATCTGGCTTCGACTTCTACCTCTTCAGACAACCTCTTTGTTTTAGCACTCTGCATGGTGTTTTAATGAAACAGGTTATATCATCTGCCAGCTTGATTTTATTTTATAACCTTTCATAATGAGCAGATGTAATATGTTCAGTGATGAAATGCAGATATGGCTAGTGCAGAGCTGTTGTCTAAATGTATCTATTCAGGTAATCACTTGAAGAGCTTCAGGCCAGAACTATTTAAAATCACCTCAAAGTCAAAGACTTGGCTGTCTATCGCGAATGGTAGCAATGGCAAAGGTTACCAAGAGGTAAAACAAAATACCATTACTATGTGAGAAAGATATAGCAACATTCACTCACTCACTCAATCAATCAATCACTCAATCAATCACTCAATCACTCAATCTCATTTTCTTTAGACAGGTCATTTTCTGTTGCAAGGTGTTTAGAACAGTATTCAGAACCAGATACTAAATGTTAACCCCTGCTCCACCACTACAGAACAGATACCTCCCCCCATCTTCTCTTTCCATGGCAACAGTTAACTGATGGCTGTCCCCTACACAGATATCATGAGCAAAATATGAGTTTTGTCCAAATGCAATCAATATCAGAGATTGGCTGTAACCCTGCTCCATGACCCATAGCCAGGTTTCGTGGCCTCTCCCCTCATCCATCAATGTATTCATCAGTTGGATTTAGGTGCAAAACAACATCCAATGAGCCCCATCGTCCGAGAAATCATGGCTATTTTTATAGCTCCATTTAAGGATGAACATAGGAGTTGAGGGTTATCTTCTAGTTAACAGCTGGCCTCTTAAGAAAAKGAACATGTTTGTAGGACACTTATTATTATAAAAGGAGAGTAGTCATATGTAGTATACTTTACAGTTGAAGCCACTTTCACATACATTACTGAACATACAGTAATATGATCAACAGGTAAAAATCTCATCACTTGTTGGGTATGTATTACTTGCTAAATCCATTGCTTAATTTTTTCTTCCTCTAATTTCTTCCTTGAAGTAAATACTTAACGTAGCTATATGTATGCAAATTTGAGTCTCCCAACTCATTAAAAGCATTCTAATTGCAACTCAGTGGCGGAACGGTCATCACACTGCAGACTCTATCCTTGCTCTGCGCTCCACCTCCTGCTATGCTACTGTATCCATCCATGGATGCAACTTCTGCTGCAGTACTGGAGTCAGAAAGTTAATTTGACCTTGACAGTGTCTCAATAACAGTGGAATACTGGTTAGAGTCAGGGGAGTGTTTCAACATTTTAATTTGCCAATAAATCTAAATGAAGAAAAAAATGCTTCACATACTTACAGAGAGTACAGGCTCTATATTGACACATAACAGATGAAAGAAGCATGTTTTGGAAGTGGAATATATTCAGTATATGTCACATTAACCAAACTAGTTTTCCATTAAAGACATCTATGCTTTCCTATACTTAAAATAGTTCCGATATGTGATGGGTAGTTGGCCATTCTTTCATCCCAAAGAAGGATTTGTTGAAGTCAAATTATAGCTTTTGTACAAGAAGATGATATGTGTGGTTTGTACCCTCACACAGACTGTGTTTAAAGTCTCTGCGACACAGACTGTGTGCAGAGTCTCTAGCATAAAAAATTGATGATGGCTTTTCAGCCCCAAAACATTTTGACTCGCACAATTTAACTCCGATTTATCTCCCCAACATCTGCACTTGAGGTCATCCAATTTCACCTAAGCAGGGGTTGGAACCAAAATTATTTCCCAATCATTTTGTACTGAACAGAACCATTATTTTTTCGTTCCATTCCACTGTTCCAACCAGAAAAATAAAGTTCTGAACCGGTTTGAACCAAAAAAGTAAAGGTTTATATCGTTCCTTTCTGTTCCTTTTTAAAACTCTGAAATCTATATATTTTTTTACATTTAGCTCGACATTAAATTATTTCACCAATGGATAGAGCAGCTTGCTCAAGAGCGGGCAAGCTATTTACGTTTATTGGACATTCAAGTGAAGTGTAGGGTGCGACATGCGACTGAAATTTTGCAGGTGAGGACAATGCTGGGTATGAAGTGCTGGGCATCTTGTTGTTATCACATGCATTATTTGAATTAGGCCCACAGAATTATATCTACAGAGGGGCGGGTTCTCTGAAGGAACTTTGAATGTCTATGAACTTCAGAAAGTTGGCTTTGCGTAGGCGCTTTGTTGCATTTTTTTGTGGGGACTGGAAAAAAATGTCCAGAATTTTAAAATAATGTTATTAACCGGTTCCCATGTTTTTAAAATAACGGTTCTGTTCCTGAACAGTATAGATCACTTTCGTTCTCAGTTATGGTTCTGTTCCTCTAAAAACGTTGTTATTTTCCGGTTTTCGGTTCTGTTCCCTGAACCGGTTCCAACCTCTGACCCTGAGTGCTGCTGGTTCACTCCAAAGTAAATTCAAGTCAGAGTATGAAAGAGTTTGAGTACCTGTATTAGTCATTCCTCCTGCTACACAGAACACATTTGAACCCAGTCTGAATCTCTCACTGTGCTCTTTTGGCTTCCTTATGGCCTGTTTTGTTTTGTGAGGAGCCTTGCTGAGAGGGTTGGCACTGACTCCAGCTGCTCCTTATGTTCGGCCCTCTTCATACGTACACCGCGCTACAGTACAATCCTCCAACCAACCTTGGATGGTTGTAAAGCCCTGAAGTGAAGCCTGCTGCTTCCTTCCTCGCAAGCCTCTCCAGACAAAATGAGACTTCTTTTTCACACACCACTGCTCGCGCTTTATAGCTCATTCCTTATTCATGTGATTGTCATGTTTACTGACAGTGCTGTTCAGCATCCAGGTTTCAACGGCAGTCATGAATTGCCCTGCCTTTTGTTTCCCTTCAGGACTTTCTGACACAAAACACTTTCCCAGAATCACCCGAGTATGATATCCTCTCTCTGTGTGTCTGTCTCTCCTTGATCTCTCCTTCTGTCAACACCAACATAAGAATATGATAGATGTTTCCATACGTGAATAACCTGTCTATCTCTGCTCTGCATCTGGTTTCACGTTATTGTGGCAAGGCCCTTCGCTCACCACGAGGTTGGGTGTAGAAGCATTGGAAGGTCAAATTAATTTGTGCTATGTTTGACGATATTGTACATATGCCTATTGTGTTTGGAACAAAGCAACAGGAACAAATACTAGTGTAAATGTACTGTATGTTTGCAATCCATAAATGTACGGTTACAAAATCTATAGCAACCACAGTGCACGCCTCTGACCTGTTGTTGAGTGCTTTATTTTTGTAGTGTTTTGATGGTTTTCCTACTTCATGCTCTGCATCCCTCTGTTTGCTGTAGTGTTCTTCAACATCCCCTCAGCCAAAGCACCTGGAGAACTGTGCTGCTCTGAAGAGCGAGAGAGCGTGCTCTACATTATGTATCAGCCAGTGTCTGGCAGAGCCTGTGGAGGAAATGTGCTGATAGAGATTCATTCTGCTCGTCTGCATAAGAGAAAAATAATCAAATAAAGATGAGGCAAGGCAACCACGTAAGGTGACACTGGGATTCAGGTGAGAGCCCTGTGGATGACTCGCATGGAGAGATTCAGAGATTGGAGCCTTTTATGGCCACGGCCCTCATTTGCATTTTGTTTATTTGTTTGTGAGAGGAGCGGGGAAGTGATGCGTGTGGGAGGCGTGAGAGGAGAGCGCTAGGCGTGAGGGGGAGGTATAAGAGGAGGAGAAGGGTGAGTCCTGAGAGGAGAAGGTGCTCTGCTCTGTAGAACAGTGTCTTCTGTCTGTGAGGTGCAAAAGTCTGAGAATGCTGCAAGGGTGTTTACAGACTAACAGACAGGCCGGTACTTTCCGGGATCCCCTCAAACAGTCATTTTGGGGTACCATCTGCCACCTGCCCCCAACACTGAACACATGCAGGCTGTGCCCTCTCCGCATTCCCACACTGTTTTCATTACACCAGTACACAGAGCCATTAGCAATTAACCTAGCTGGCAAGCAGCACACACTCCCCCGTCTCGTATTGCTAATATATCTTCAGGACACTTGTTTTGCACATGTTGTGTACTGTATATGAACTTGATATGGTCTAGCCACTGAGGGGAGACAGACACTTCTAACACTTATTCAACAGGAGTCAGCTCAGCAGGCAGTGGTTTATTTAAAACATTTCCTCTTCCTGTGAATTATCTGAATAGATAAACATCTCTTCATTTTTTAAGTATGCCTGACGGCATAGATACATTCATAAATCCTCAAATGCATCTGGTTTTCTCATGGAATGTTGTTGTGTATGTCTTTGTTTCAAGAAATATTATGAGGAGGCAAAAACGAGGTTGTGTGAGAGAACTGTTAGGACAGGTATCATGGAAACAACATTGTGAAGAATAGAAGACAAGGTACTGCGTGTGAGACACCCATAGGTAACGTTTTTAGAGAGAGTAGTAAAGGTCTTGCTAGGAGTAGTACAAATCAAATCACAGTTTATTGGTCACATATTTAGCAGATGTTATTGTGGGTGTAGTGAAATGCCTGTGTTCCTAGCTCCAATAGTGCAGTAGTATCTAATAATTTTCAACAATACACACAAATCTTAAAGTAAAAGAATGAAATTAAGAAATATATAAATATTAGGACGAGCAATATCGGAGTAGCATCGACTAAAATACAGTAGAATGGAATACAGTATATATATATGATATTAGTAAAGCAATATGTAAAAATGATTAATGTGATTAGTGTTCCATTATTAAAGTGACCAGTGATTCCATGTCTATGTACACTGCTCAAAAAATTAAAGGGAACACTTAAACAACACAATGTAACTCCAAGTCAATCACACTTCTGTGAAATCAAACTGTCCACTTAGGAAGCAACACTGATTGACAATAAATTTCACATGCTGTTGTGCAAATGGAATAGACAACAGGGTGGAAATTAGGCAATTAGCAACGACACCCCAAAAAAGGAGTGATTCTGCAGGTGGTGACCACAGACAACTTCTCAGTTCCTATGCTTCCTGGCTGATGTTTTGGTCACTTTTGAATGCTGGCGGTGCTTCTACTCTAGTGGTAGCATGAGACGGAGTCTACAACCCACACAAGTGGCTCAGGTAGTGCAGTTCATCCAGGATGGCACATCAATGTGAGCTGTGGCAAAAAGGTTCTGTGTCGTGTCAGCGTAGTGTCAGAGCATGAGGGCGCTACCAGGAAACAGGCCAGTACATCAGGAGACATGGAGGAGGCCGTAGGAGGGCAACAACCCAGCAGCGACCGCTACCTCCGCCTTTGTGCAAGGAGTGCACTGCCAGAGCCCTGCAAAATGACCTCCAGCAGGCCACAAATGTGCATGTGTCTGCTCAAACGGTCAGAAACAGACTCCATGAGGGTGGTATGAGGGCCCGACGTCCACAGGTGGGGTTGCTTACAGCCCAGCACCGTGCAGGACGTTTGGCATTTGCCGAGAACACCAATATTGGCAAATTCCGCCACTGGCGCCCTGTGCTTTCACAGGTTCACACTGAGCACATGAGCACATGTGACAGACGTGACAGAGTCTGGAGACGCCGTGGAGAAGACGTCTGCTGCCTGCAACATCCTCCAGCATGACGGTTTCGCGGTGGGTCAGTCATGGTGTGGGGTGGCATTTCTGTGGGGGCGCCACAGCCCTCCATGTGCTCGCCAGAGGTAGCCTGACTGCCATTTACCGAGATGAGATCCTCAGACCCCTTGTGAGACCATATGCTGACACATGCACATTTTGTGCCTGCTGGAGGTCATTTTGCAGGGCCTCTGGCAGTGCACCTCCTTGCACAAAAGGCGGAGGTAGCGGTCCTGCCTGCTGGGGTTGTTGCCCTCCTACGGCCTCCTCCACGTCTCCTGATGTACTGGCCTGTCTCCTGGTAGCGCCTCCATGCTCTGGACACTACGCTGACAGACACAGCAAACCTTTTTGCCACAGCTCGCATTGATGTGCCATCCTGGATGAACTGCACTACCTGAGCCACTTGTGTGGGTTGTAGACTCCGTCTCATGCTACCACTAGAGTGAGAAGCACTGCCAGCATTCAAAAGTGACCAAAACATCGCCAGGAAAGCATAGGAAACTGAGATAAGTTGGTCCTTGGTCACACACCTGCAGAATCACTCCTTTTTTGGGGGTGTCTTGCTAATTGCCTATAATTTCCACCTTTTGTCTATTTCATTTGCACAACAGCATGTGAAATTTATTGTCAATCAGTGTTGCTTCCTAAGTGGACAGTTTGATTTCATAGAAGTGTGATTGACTTGGAGTTACATTGTGTTGTTTAAGTGTTCCCTTTATTTTTTTGAGCAGTGTATATTCGGCAGCAGCCTCTAAGGTGCAGAGTTGAGTAAATGGGTGGAAGCCGGCTAGGGAAGGCTATTTAACAGTCTGATGGCCTTGAGATAGAAGCTGTTTTTCAGTCTCTCGGTCCCAGCTTTGATTCACTTGTACTGACCTCGCCTTCTGCATGGTAGTGGGGTGAACAGGCCGTGGTTCGGGTGGCTTATGTCCTTGATGATCTTTTTGGCCTTCCTGTGACGTTGGGTGCTGTATGTGTCATGGAGGGCGGGCAGTGTCCCCCAGTGATGCGTTGGGCAGACCGCACCCCCCTCTGGAGAGCCTTGCGGTTGAGGGCGGTGTAGTTGCAGTACGAGGCGGTGGTACAGCCCGACAGGATGCTCTCAGTTGTGCATCTGTAAAAGTTTGTGAGGGTCTTAGGGACCAAACCAAATTTCTTCAGCCTCCTGAGGTTGAAGAGGCGCTGTTTCAGATTGTCAGATTGTCAAGTGCCAGTGATTGGACTGAATGAAATGCTGTACTTCTGTTTGTACATGTAATGGAAGTATGTTGAGCGGGGCATTATAGAAGCTTTTAAGCCTTGTTCACATTGGCAGTTTCAAATGACTCAAATCAATATTTCTTTGCATATCCGATTCGAATCTGGTATTTTTCCTGCAGTCTGAACAGCCAAAAAGCACATGGAACCGGATATTTCAAGCCACATTTCAAACCACCTTTGTGTGGGGTTTGAAATCAGATACAAATCTGATTCCTGACCATGCGACTTTGCAGTCAGTGGTTTTTAGACTTATTTGGCCTAGCTTGTTGCTTGCTAGCTACTCTGTTGACAGTTTGACAAGAACATGTGGTAGCTAACTAGCTTGTTAATTGTTTACAAACGCTAGGAAATGTGCTAGAAAGCTAAACAGCTAGCTAGTTGACTTCTGTGGCAAACCAAAAAGGACTTGTTTTGAAAGTTCGATCATCTTATCCTTTGAGGCTTTAAAGGTGTTCTTATCCTATGATTTTGATCATTCAAAGCAACTGGGAAACATCCATGGTAGGGATTGTTGTCACCTTCGCTTGATTGCTACATAACTTCTGCCTGATAGGAAGCACAATTTCCACCACAAATCAGCCTACACCACAGCACACATACCCATCGTTACTATGACAACTAGCGTAGCCATGTCAGCAAATGACTGCTGTCTGAACACACACAAATCCGATTTGGTCACTTGTAACTTGCTGTTTGGACAGTCAGTATTCCAAAACAGATTTGAAAAACAAAACTGATTTGAGCATTAAGGTCTGCAGTGTGAACAAGACTTTAGAGGGAAGTAAATCCATATCTGATTACATTGCTACTAACCTAAACACTGAATAATCCAGGAAGTAAGGGGACTTTACATGTGAGGACTGGGTCAGGGAACATGCAGATGTTGCTTCAGTTTGCTGTGGCATCTTCCTATTTTAGTTCCCAACTCAAAGGAAAATTGTGGGTCTATGTGATGTTCACAGCAGAATCTATTACAAAGGACTCAAATGTAGCCTTTTACTGATAGATTGAAGATTTGGTATGTATTTCACACCTGTGTTTACTCTACTGTACAATTGTGTTTGAACTCAAATATGTTAAACAGAGTTCATGTAATGAGAAGTAACTTTTGATGAAAAGTCACCCCCGAAAACAGAATCATTTGCATAAAGTCATCATTCAGAAGTCAAGTGCCAGTGATTGGACTGAATGAAATGCTGCACTTCTGTTTGTCATTTGTGGTCTACTGGAGAGAGAGAGCAAGAGAGAGAGAATTGCTATGGTAACTATATTCCCAATCAAATACCAATAATTTGCAAACATTTGAAACCAAATCAGCTCTACTTTGCTCTTCTGTCATTTTCAGCGCAGTGGAGTCAACATCTGCTCTGCCAAAGCAAAGCAGCCTAATTAGGATGAAGACTGTGTCCTGTTCTATCCCAGCTGTGTGCTCTGTGCTGCTGGGCCACACTGAGAGAGATATGGCCCAGTGAGGGTAAACTCCCTGAATGGATGCCCTCGCCCACATAAACAGAGAGGTGAATGCACCACAACCGCTGTGGTAATGAGAAAATTAGCCCAAGCTATTTGTAACTTCCTTAATTGCTTTGTGTGGATAGACAGCACACCTTCCAGCATACCCGTAGCTACCTGCTAATTGTAAACCTATCACTGTCTTTCTGGGAAATTGAGAAGGGAGGGGTTAAAAATGCAATTGCAGAGAACAAAACAATGACTTATTTCTGGATCCTGATTAAATAAATGTTATCTAATGTGATTACTGATATTTGTGTGGGTTTTGCAGATTTTTTTATTTATCTCAGTCCAGTGCAAACCATCAAACATATTTTTAAGATCACCTATGGTCGCAGTTCAAGCAGAAATATTTGCAGTGATATCATGGTGTTATTAATTTGTTATTGCCTTAATGGTGCTCATTGCGTTGTAGCTATTTTTCTGGTGCTTCATAAGGGAAATGCCTAGTTTGTGCCAACCAATAGTAATAAGAGCTTTGTCCATCCCATCCCTCAGTATGTATCTATCTCTGTTCTCTGCCCTAGTCCTCGAGGGGGGATCTGTGGTACCGTACTGGGCTGGTCCTTGGACAGTAGTGGGTTTATGTGTTGGACAGCAGCTCATCCGAACCCCTGTTTTGAGTAAATACCAGCTGTTGCTGTGACTTGCCATATGGAAGCCACACTTCCCCCAGAATGCAGCTTTCAGCCACTCAGAACAGGTGGAACACACAGAGATTAAGGACTAATTCTGTCTGTACACTGTGATTTCACAACAATTTTAGCACAGTGTACAGGTTGCAGGCAGGTTGCAGACATTTCAAGGTTTGCTTGGATTATTATGATCACTTACATTTTTTTTKGGGGGGGGGAGAGACATTTAGACTTAAGTATTGCATCCTACTGGTTGAATGAACATTTCCTCACTGCAGATGCTATGGTGCGCAGGTTCTAAGATGTTATTTTATTACTGGGCAATGGACATTTTTATAAATGTGGTATATTTATGTATGCTGCAAGTAAGTAACAACACAATTGTTTTACCCTCACATCTCTTCTAACACTGTAGCGCCACAGCAGGTCTTATGGCTGTGTTCTGTATGCATGTTGCCAATTAATCCAACCTCATCATTAGATACACTGAGGCTTCATAGCAGGATTTAAGACATACCAGTCCCATCAGTGAACCATCAATTAACACTTGCCCTTGATTCTGTCAGAAACACTGATGGTTTGTTGCTCCTGGACCTGCTGACCACTTAAACCACATCTCTCTGTCAAATGCTTGCAAATTGTTGGTATTTGATTGGGAATATAGTTACCATAGCAATTCTCTCTCTCTCTCTCTCTCTCTCTCTCTCTCTCTCTCTCTCAGACGTGCAACACATAAAGCGTCGGGACATCATTCTGAAGCGGGAGCTGGGAGAGGGGGCCTTTGGGAAGGTGTTCCTGGCAGAGTGCTATAACCTCAGCCCTACCAAGGACAAGATGCTGGTGGCTGTCAAGGTAAGAGATGATCTCTCAGTTACACAGGGCCACCTCACTTTCCAGTTACAGCAGACCCCTCACAGAGGTCAGGGCCCCTCAGCGCTCAGCGTATGAACAGTATTAACTTGATCCTTGAACGACTCTTGGGGCCACCATACTTGCCATGGCCAGCCGCCTCAACAACGTGGATCGATAAAAATTAGATTTTTTTTGCTCTAGTGTAGATCAATAATCATACTAATGATCATTGAGGTCACTATGAGTACCATGTTGGTTGTCTCATATCAGACTGAATGTATGAGGCTCCAATATGAGGTGACAGTGCCCCAGTCCAATATGAGGTGACAGTGCCCCAGTCCAATATGAGGTGACAGTGCCCCAGCATCTGTGCGTTAGAGACGATGAGTTTGGCGTGTCTCCTCTCTAATGCACAGGCAGCTAGGATTCAAACTCCCATTAGACAGCTCTGTAAGTGTTTTGATGTCAAAATGTGTTTGTTACTCGCCAAATATGGAGTTTTGCTGAGCAACTATGTTAATGTACTCCTGTTACAGCCAGTATGTACTGTACTTCCAAAAAAGGTCTAAATATAAATGTACAAGCACCCAAACAAAGATCCTATTCGGCACCTCCAATGTAAATCACTCATTACTGCGACGCTCAGCTCGGAAGTCTATGCTACCTCAATACATTTGAGGTGCCGAAGAGGCATTTTTTCGGTTGCTTGTACATTTGTATTAAACCTTTTTTGGATACTGGGTCACGTTCATAGCAATATATCTCATTAGCAGGTTCACTTAACACAATATTAAACATGTTTTACATGCTGTACAGGTCCTTATGGCTGACTTCAATATAACTTTTGGGTCAAGATTTTTTGTGCCACTTTTAGCTATAGCTTCACTGTTGGAATTGAGCTCAATGTTGCTCAATATTAAATAAACGGCTAATGAACCGTAGCATTAACTGTAGAACAGACAAACAACTTTGAGCATTATGTACAACTGGTGGGCATTAACCATCTGGGTTCACCCCTTCACTAACACACACACACACACACACTAGTGCTGAGCGATTAACCAAAATATCTGTTATTTAGTTGTTGTTTTTTTAAATCCTCTGAGCCAAGCATATTGATCAAATGAATGGCATTTTGTCAAGGTCTTTTATAAATATGACCTCTGACTTATTCAGTGATTCCCTTAGCTTTTTAAGAACATAAATGTGGCTGTCATAGGAGGCATGTTAAAATATAGCTGTTTGTTAGTGAGGCTAAAGGGTGATCATAGATTTCCTGATCCTAAATAGGTCTCTGTGGGTTTGATGGCAGCAGTAAGATCTGTCATTCAACCAGGGCCATATGGTGTACCTTGTTACAATGGTACACAGAGAGAATGGAAGCGTTAAATGTTCAGCGATCAATATTTATGTGACTAGAGGAGTCCTCCTGGATTGCAGTTGGGGCATAATTGAGGTGGTAGCCACCAAACAGCTATTATGTTTGTTCGCACATTTTCAACCCATTATTACAAGAGTATAGATTTTCACAGCTTCAAGGTTAATCAGGTCTGTTGGGATTGTGTTATAGCAGCCCTAGTTGATGCAGACACCTGTTTACAATGACATCCATTTTAAAGGCCAGTGCAGTCAAAAACTCAATTTTTCTGTGTATTATATTTCCATCCTATGAGGTTGAAATAATACTGTGACATTGGGAAAATGATGATAATGCCCTTTTAGTGTAAGAGCTGTTTGAAAAGAGCGGCAGAAATTTCAGCCAGTTTTGGTGGGATGGAGTAACATCACCAGGCGGTAAATTAGTTAGTAGACCAATAAGAAATACAGTTCCAAACCTCTCTGCCAATAACAGCTAGTTTTCAGTTTTCCCCTCCCCACTCAGACCACTCCCAGACAGAACTAGCAAAAGTCTTGCTTGAGAAATTGCTCTTTGCTAAGAAGCAATTTTTTTATTTTTTTGACTATTTTAATTGAAAACAATCACAGTAAGGTACTTAATTGTTACCCAGAATTGATTTGATATGGAGATAAAATTGGCTGCATTGGACATTTAATCAATCTGCCAAGTGCACTGTTGACACTTTTTAGACAGAAACCGTTTGTAAACTGAAGAAGAGCAGTTTCAATATTTCAGCATCTGTATCAATGACCAGCACTGAACAATTCACTTAATCGACCAAATATTAAATTAGGATCATTTTCTCAGGGATTGATCTTGAAATTAAATTTAAACCTCAAGATAGACGTAACTAAATAATGGTAAACTGATTTTGCTTAAATTATGTTGAGGTCAGTACAATCTCGAGAGACATAAGCTAAATTGAAACTAAACCCACCACCACTGCTCTGTCTATATCAGGTATTCCCATACTGGGGTATGGGTACGCGCAATGTCGTAGGGGGGTACACCAAATCAAATTGTGATTCACATTTTAAAAATAAAATAAAAATCTTCACATTTTCAAACAGTCCATTTATATTTTCCAACGGGGCTTTACATTTGGGTGAGTTTTTCTTCTCGCCTGAATAGCCTCATTTCACTGCCAAAAATAAAATTAAACTATCTAGTTTTCAGCGAAATAACAACCCAATGTCAAATACAGGTAGCCTAGTCAAATAATTAACATCCATTTTAACCGTTACTCTCTCGCGGGAATTCCGCTAACGGTCCGTATGTAGCCAAACGTAGCTGCTGCTCATGTTGGTATCTGTACTGATGGCGCAAAAGCCATGACAGGGAGACACAGTGGAGTGGTAACGCGTGTTTAAGCAGTTGCTCCCGACGCCACTTGGGTACACTGCAGCATCCACCGAGAGGCTCTTGCTGCCAAGGGACTGCCTGACAGCTTGAAAGACGTTTTGGACACTACAGTGAAAATGGTTCACTTTGTTATAGCAAGGCCCCTGAACTCTCGTGTATTTTCTGCACTATGCAATGATATGGGCAGCGACCATGTAACGCTTTTACAACATACAGAAGTGCGCTGGCTATCAAGGGGCAAAGTATTGACACGTTTTTTTGAATTGAGAGACAAGCTTAACGTTTTCTTTACTGACCATAATTTTCACTTGTCTGACTGCTTGCATGATGACGAGTTTCTCACACAACTGACCTGTCTGGGTGATGTTTTTTCTCGCCTAAATGATCTGAATCTAGGATTACAGGCACTTTTCTATTCACTTATCCCCTCCAAACATTGCTTTGAGTTTGCTTATCCGTCTATAAACCTGTGAATGGCATCTCACAAAGTTGTCTGGAATCGACTCAGTATTGTGGACAATAGGAGAAAGCAAGGTGAATACTGTGGAGGTGGTGTGGCTGGTGTGGGCCTGCAAAATGTGAATGGTTGGTTGTGAGTGAGGCTGGCAGAGAGAGTTCCTTCCACAGCAAGGTGAAACCCATATGTAGACAGCAGTTGGGTTGGCTGTCAGAGGAGGAACCAGGTCAAACATTTACGGAAATGTACTTAATTGTTAGTGCAAAAAGAGATACAGTATTCTCAAACATTACATTTTTTCCTGTTAAAATTATAAGATATTGGTAGCTGATCACATAAAGGATGAATATGACACAGTGATGTTAACACAGTGGGTCGTACTGTCACAATCTCCTTGAAATGAGAAGTGGCTGTCAGTAATTGTTGCGCTTGATTTATTACATTTCACGTAAAGATTACGATTGTAACCTCAGGGTTAAAATGTAAATTTCACCTCTAACATGACACGGTTGAGGATATTAAAGTTCAAAGGTCATACAAAGGTACCTAGATCAGCCGCTGGAGGAGGGGTCACGCTATGATGGTTGGAGACAAGGGGCACATTCATCACTGTTTCCCTCTTGTCACCACCACTCTTCATCAAAGCGCTCATCCATGGAATGATGTTAGCCATGATAGTGTGGAGCGAGAGGGAGGGAGCCGCAGTGCAGAGGCAGGGGAAGGAGGCCGACCTTACAGAGACAGACTGCAGCTGGAGAAATAAGGCTGTCTGTGAGGGATGTTAGATCATCTCCCAAACTGTTCTACTCCACATATGCTTTGATTATGAGTAATGGAGGCAACACTGAGCTGGCTTTCTTTTGTCTTGCTTTTTCTTTCATTCTTTTCTTCACATCCCCAGTCACCAGAGTGGATCCTATTGAAATAGATGCCGCACAAAAATAAAGGCGTGTATGCTATTGTTTTTTAACAATGTAGTTTGTATTTCATGTTAGGTAAGATTGCAACGTAAGCACCACAGCTACTTAGCTACTTATATGTAATTTTAAGTTATATCTAGGTTATAATGGAATGTCAGACTATATATGTGTAGGTCAACAAGTCTCGGAGACTACCAGTAAAGCTGTTTAGTCTATGTGTCGGCTCTCCAGTATGTCCAGTATATGCAGGTGGACTCTGAGGACACAGCACTCCACTGCAGCACAGGGGTCATAAAGCATCCAGGATGATAGGGATGGATGCCTTGCCATCTGTCCATGGGCACTGCCGTCCATTCAAATTCCCCTCTACATTTGTGATATAAGGGAATTCAAATTTATTAAAACATTAGCAAAACATTGTGATCGTCATTCATCTATCATCGATGAATCATATAACGCCTATATACAGTATATTGCCTACATATAACTAACTGTCAAATAATTGAATACAGTAAGGCAATGTTAGTTATATGCAATTAATAGTGTGTTAAGAATGCTATGAATTATTATGTTTTAGCTGTGGTGCTGTCGTTGTGGACTTTTACGTAAGTGGAGGATTGTATTGTCAAATCTCCGGAAAACATGAATTTTGTTTTCGAACTTTAGTTTACAGTACAGCTACAAAATATATTGTTTTTTAATGGAAAAGTACCCAGAAATTACTGCTTGGCAGTCGTCCTAGACACAATAAGGAACTAATCCTACCTGTTAATGTATGGGGGATCAGAAAGAGACAAGACATTGAGTGTAAATGCCAAATATTTCATAGGTGGGAAATCAGGAAGGGTGTTAAGCTTGTCAATAATGATACCATAACTCTGAGCCAATATGGTAGGCAACCACAACGTCTAGATCTGGTAAGGCACGTGCGTCTCTTATCACAGCTCTATAATGAAATGTCAGACTATGTATATGGGAAACATAATGAAGTAAATTACTAAATTATCTGCTTCTGTAAAGCTATGAGGTTTGCTGGGTCATTGTGACAACCTGTCAGAGAAAAGTTCATTTCATGTTCTGCTCCTTAAATTAGAAGATTACAGTGCTTTACCTCCCCTGCTCTGTTTATTACCCTGTCTCTTTTCTCTTCACACCAACCAGGTTATTGTCTGTGTGTCTGTGCTTGGGTTTTAGTGTTTATCTATGGATCATTGTTAGGAAGCCTCAAAAAAACATTTATATTTTCAGTTTTTTTTCATAAATATAACTCAGTTATCAAATATTTTCCACTCATTTAGCAGATACATTAAATTAAATCAAAGTTTATTGGTAGCGTACACAGATTTCCAGGTGTTATCAGACTTACAGTGCTTTCGGAAAGTACCCCTTGACTTTTTCCACATAGAAAGAGACAAGACATTGAGTGTAAATGCCAAATATTTCATAGGTGGGAAATCAGGAAGGGTGTTATTAAGCTTGTCATTTATAAAATGTATAAATTTATAAAATGTGTATTTTTTTCTCATCAATCTATGCACAATACCCCATAATCACAAAGGAAAAAAAGAAATAAAAATATCCCATTAGGGTAAGTATTCAGACCCTTTACTCAGTACTTTGTTGAAGCACCTCTGGCAGCAATTAGAGCCTCAAGTCTTCTTGGGTATGACGCTACAAGCTTGGCACACCTGTATTTGCAGAGTTTCTCCCATTCTTCTCTGCAGATCCTCTCAAGGTTGGATGGGGAGCGTCACTGCACAGCTATTTTCAGGTCTCTCCAGAGATGTTCGATCGGGTTTAAGTCCGGGCTCTAGCTGGGCCACTCAAGGATATTCAGAGACTTGTCCCGAAGCCACTCCTGCGTTGTCTTGGCTGTGTGCTTAGGGTTGTTGTCCTGTTGGAAGGTGAACCTTTGCCCAAGTCTGAGGTCCTGAGCGCACCAGGTTTTCATCAATGATCTCTCTGTACTTTCCTCCGTTCATCTTTCCTTCGATCCAAACTAATTACCCAGTCACTGCCGCCGAAAAACATCCCCACAGCATGATGATGCCACCACCATGCTTCACCGTAGTGATGGTGCCAGATTTCCTCCAGACGTGACACTTGGCATTCAGGCCAAAGAGTTCAATCTTGGTTTCATCAGACCAGAGAATCTGGTTTCTCATGGTCTGAGACTTTAGGTGCCTTCCATTTAAGAATGATGGAGGTGTCACGCCCTGACCTTAGAGATCCTTTTTATGTCTCTATTTTGGTTTGGTCAGGGCGTGAGTTGGGGTGGGCATTCTATGTTTTGTGTTTCTGTAACGGTATAACTTTAGACCGTCCCCTCGCCCCGACACGGGCGCGAACCAGGGACCCTCTGCACACATCAACAACGGTCGCCCACGAAGATGGAAGAAGACTATGATTTTCTATTTCTATGTTTTCTTTTTTTTGTGTGTTTGGCCGGGTGTGGTTCTCAATCAGAGGCAGCTGTCTGTCGTTGTCTCTGATTGAGAACCATACTTAGGTAGCTCTTTTTTCCACCTGTGTTTGTGGGAAGTTAACTTTGTTTGATGGCACATAGCCTTAAGCTTCACGGTTTGTTTTGGTATTGTTTATTGTTTTGTTGGCGACATCTACTATTAAAAGTATGTACGCTCACCACGCTGCACCTTGGTCCTCTTCTTCCTTTAACGGCCGTGACAGGAGGCCACTGTGTTCTGTGGGACCTTCAATGCTGCAGACATTTTTGGTACCCTTCCCCAGATCTGTGCCTCGACACAGTCCTGTCTTGGAGCTCTATGGACAATTCCTTCGTACTAATGGCTCGGTTTTTGCTCTGACATGCACTGTCAACTGTGGGACCTTGTATAGGCAGGTGTGTGCCTTTCCAAACCATGTCCAATCAATTGAATTTACCACAGGTGGACTCCAATCAAGTTGTAAAAACATATCAAAGATGATCAATGGAAACAGGATGCTCCTGAGGTCAATTTCAAGTCTTATAGCAAAAGGTATGAATACTTATGTAAATGAGGTATTTCTGTTTAGTTTTTTTTATAAATGTGCAAAATGTATTAAACCAGTTTTCACTTTGTCATTATGGAGTATTATCCATTTTAGAATAAGGCTGTAACATAACAAAATGTGGAAAAAGTCAAGGGGTCTGAATACTTAACGAATGCACTGTATGTTTCTAGCTCCAACGGTGCAGTAATATCTAGCAATACAAAACAATACACACATAACCCCCCCATGAAAAATAAATATCAGAGCGAGCAATATCAGAACGAGCAATGTCAGAGTCTGGAATATACAGTGTATATATACAGTACCAGTCAAAAGTTTGCCTTGATGACAGCTTTGCACACTCTTGGCATCCTCTCAATCAGCTTCMTGAGGTAGTCACCTGGAATGCATTTCAATTAACATGTGTGCCTTCTTAAAAGTTAATTTGTGGAATTTCTTTCCTTCTTAATGCATTTGAGCCAATCAGTTGTGTTATGACAAGGTAGGCGTGGTATACAGAAGATAGCCCTATTTGGTAAAAGACCAAGTCCATATTATGGAAAGAACAGCTCAAATAAGCAAATAGGAATGACAGTCCATCATTACTTTAAGACATGAAGGTCAGTCAATACAGAACATTTCAAGAACTTTTAAAGTTTCTTCAAGTGCAGTCGCAAAAACCATCAAGCGCTATGATGAAACTGGCTCTCATGGGGACTGCCACAGGAATGAAAGACCCAGAGTTACCTCTGCTGCAGAGGACAAGTTCATTAAAATTACCAGCCTCAGAAATTGCAGCCCAAATAAATGCTTCACGGAGTTCAAGTAACAGACACATCTCAACATCAACTGTTCAGAGGAGACCGAGTGAATCAGGCCTTCATGGTCGATTTGCTGCAAAGAAACCACTACTAAAGGACACCAATAATAAGAAGAGACTTGTTTGTGCCAAGAAACACGAGCAATGGACATTAGACCGGTGAAAATCTGTTCTTTGGTCTGATGAGTCCAAATGTGAGACTTTTGGTTCCAACCGCTGTGTCTTTGTGAGATGTAGAGTAGGTGAACGGATGATCTCAACATGTGTGGTTCCCAGCATAAAGGAGGAGGTGTGATGGTGTTGGGGTGCTTTGCTGGTGACACTGTCTCTGATTTATTTAGAATTCAAGACATACTTAACCAGCATGGCTGCAGCAATACGCCATCCCATSTGGTTTGTGCTTAGTGGGACTATAATGACCCAACACCTCCAGGCTGTGTAAGGGCTATTTAACCAAGAAGGAGAGTGATGGAGTATTGCATCAGATGACCTGGCCTCCACAATCACCTGACCTCAACCCAATTGAGATGGTTTGGGATGAGTTGGACCGCAGTGATATGGGAACTCCTTCAAGACGGTTGGAAAAGCATTCCAGATGAAGCTTGTTGAGAGATTGCCAAGAGTGCGCAAAGCTGTCATCAAGGCAAAGAAAGGGTGGCTACTTTGAAGAATCTCAATTATAACATATATTTTAATTTGTTTAACACTTTTTTGGTTACTACATGATTCCATATGTGTTATTTCATAGTTTTGATCTCTTCGCTAGTATTCTACAATGTAGAAAATTGTACAAATTAAGAAAAACCCTTGAATGAGTAGGTGTGTCCAAACCTTTGACTGGTACTGTATATTTTTATATAGTCAGTTTGTAAAATTTGTGCACTGCTGGAGCTGCCCCGGTCAACTGTATGTGCTGTTATTGTGAAGCGGAAATCTCTAGCAGCAACAACTGCTCAGCCACAAAGTGGTAGGCCACACAGGCTCATAGAACCGGACCCTGAGTGCTGAAGCGTGTAAAAAACGTCTGTCCTCGGTTGTACCACTCACTACGGAGTTCCAAACTGACTCTGGAAACAACGTCAGCAAAATAACTATTCGTCGGGAGCTTCATGAAATGGGAACACCATGTGCAATGCCAAGTGTCAGCTGGAGTGGTGTGTAGCTCTCCACTCTGGAGTAGTGGAAACATGTTATCTGGAACACCGACTGCGAACCAGGCCTAATCCCCAACATCACTAATGCTCTTGTGGCTGAATGGAAGCAAGTCCCAGCAGCAATGTTCCTACATCTAATGGAAAGCCTTCCCAGAAGAGTGGAGGCTGTTATAGCAGCAAAGGGGGGACCACCTCCATATTAATGTCCATGATTTTTGAATGAGATGTTAGACAAGCAGATGTCCACATACTTTTGGTCATGTAATGTGTGTATATCACTGCCTCATTGCCTGCATCCGTAATGGGTCTGCGGTCAAACGACCACCACACATCACTGTCAAACGCTCCCTAAAACACTTCTGCGAGCAGGCCTTTCTAACCGACCTGGCCGGGGTATCCTGGAATGATATTGACCGCATCCCGTCAATAGAGGATGCCTTGTTATTCTTTAAAAGTGCCTTCCTCACCATCTAAAATAAGCATGCTCCATTCAAAAAATGTAGAACCAGGAACAGATATAGCCCTTGGTTCACTCCAGACCTGACTGCCCTTGACCAGCACGAAAACATCATGTGGCGTACTGCATTAGCATCGAATAGCCACCGCGATATGCATATTTTCAGGGAAGTTAGGTACCAAAATACACAGACAGTTAGGAAAGCTAAGGCTAGCTTTTTTCAAACAGAAATTTGCATCCTGTTGCACAAACTCAAAAATGTTCTAGGACACTGTAAAGTCCATGGAGAATAAGAGCATCTCTTCCGAGCTGCCCACTGCACTGAGGCTAGGAAACACTGTCACCACCGATAAATCCACTATAATTGAGAATTTCAATAAGCATTTTTCTACGGCTGGCCATGCTTTCCACCTGGCTACCCCTACCCCGGTCAACTGCCTGGCACCCCCCACAGCAACTTGCCCAAGCCTCCCCCATTTCTCTTTCACCCAAATCCAGATAGGTGATGTTCTGAAAGAGCTGCAAAATCTGGACCCCTACAAATCAGCCGGGCTAGACAATCTGGACCCTCTCTTTCTAAAATGATCTGCCGAAATGTTTGCAACCCCTATTACTAGCCTGTCATGTGCGCCGAATACAACAGGTGTAGACCTTACAGTGAAATGCTTACTTCCAGGCTCTAACCAGTAGTGCGAAAAAAAAAGGTGTGTGAGTGTGGGGGGGGGGGGGGGGGGGGAAAGTAAAGAAATAAAACAACAGTAAAAAGACATTTGAAAATAAGAGTAGCAAGACTATATACAGACACCGGTTAGTCAGGCTTATTGAGGTAGTATGTACATGTACAGTAGGTATGGTTAAAGTGACTATGCATATATGATGAACAGAGAGTAGCAGTAGCGTAAAAAGAGGGGTTGGCGGGTGGAGGGACACAATGCAGATAGCCCGGTTAGCCAATGTGCGGGAGCACTGGTTGGTCGGGCCAATTGAGGTAGAATGTTCATGAATGTATAGTTAAAGTGACTATGCATATATGATAAACAGAGAGTAGCAGCAGCGTAAAAGAGGGTTTGGGGGTGGCACACAATGCAAATAGTCCGGGTAACCATTTGGTTACCTGTTCAGGAGTCTTATGGCTTGGGGGTAAAAACCTTTTTGTCCTAGACTTGGCACTCCGGTACCGCTTGCCATGCGGTAGTAGAGAGAACAGTCTATGACTGGGGTGGCTGGGGTCTTTGACAATTTTTAGGGCCCTCCTCTGACACCGCCTGGTGGGGGAATAGGCTTTGTCGTGCCGTCTTCACGACTGTCTTGGTGTGTTTGGACCATTCTAGTTTGTTACCGACCATTTCGAATCCCATCGTACCTTCTCCACTATGCAATCTGGTTTCAGAGCTGGTCATGGGTGCACCTCAGCCACGCTTAAGGCCCAAAACAATTGTTCTACTGTATTATTGACTGTATGTTTGTTTATTCCATGTGTAACTGTGTTGTTGTATGTGTGGACCTGCTTTGCTTTATTCTTTGCCAGGTCGCAGTTGTAAATGAGAACTTGTTCTCAAATAGTCTACCTGGTTAAATAAAAGTGAAAAAAAATATGTATGTGTTTATATACTCTATATACTGTATATATAGTTGAAGTCGGAAGTTTACATACACTTAGGTTGGAGTCATTAAAACTTGTTTTCCAACCAATTTCTTGTTCACAATCTGTAGTTTTGCCAAATCGGTAAGGACATCTACTTTGTGCATGACACAAGTCATTTTTCCAACAATTGTTTAAAGACAGATTATTTCACTTGTAATTCACTGTATCACAAATCCAGTGGGTCAGAGGTTTACATACACTAAGTTGACTGTGCCTTTAAACAGCTTGGAAAATTCCAGAAAATGATGTCATGGCTTTAGAAGCTTCTGATAGGCTAATTGACATTATTTCAGTCAATTGGAGGTGTACCTGTGGATGTATTTCAAGGCCTACCTTCAAACTCAGTGCCTCTTTGCTTGACATCATGGGAAAATCAAAAGAAATCAGTCAAGACCTGAAATAAAAATTTCAGGTCTGGTTCATCCTTGGGAGCAATTTCCAAACGCCTGTAGGTACCATGTTCATCTGTACTAACAATAGTATACAAGTATAAACACCATGGGCTCACGCAGCCGTCATACCGCTCAGGAAGGAGACGCGTTCTGTCTCCTAGAGATGAATGTACTTTGGTGCCAAAAGTGCAAATCAATCCCAGAACAACAGCAAAGGACCTTGTGAAGATGCTGGAGGAAACAGGTACAAAGTATCAATGTCCACAGTAAAACGAGTTCTATATCGACATAACCTGAAAGGCCGCTCAGCAAGGAAGAAGCCACTGCTCCAAATCCGCCATAAAAAAAGCCAGACTATGGTTTGCAACTGCACATGGGGACAAAGATCGTACTTTTTGGAGAAATGTCCTCTGGTCTGATGAAACAAAAATAGAACTGTTTGGCTATAATGACCATAGTTATGTTTGGAGGAAAAAGGGGAAGGCTTGCAACACCATCCCAACCATGAAGCACGGGGGTTGCAGCATCATGTTGTGGGGTGCTTTGCTGCAGGAGGGACTGGTGCACTTCACAAAATAGATGGCATCATGAGGATGGAAAATGATGTGGATATATTGAAGCAACATCTCAAGACATCAGTCAGGAAGTTAAAGCTTGGTGGCAAATTGGTCTTCCAAATGGACAATGACCCCAAGCATACTTCTAAAGTTGTGGGAAAATGGCACCAACAAAGTCAAGGTATTGGAGTGGCCATCACAAAGCCCTGACCTCAAACTTATAGAAAATGTGTGGGCAGAACTGATAAAGCGTGTGCAAGCAAGTAGGCCTACAAACCAGACTCAGTTACACCAGCTGTCAGGAGGAATGGGGCAAAATTCACCCACCTTTTTTTGGGAAGCTTGTGGAAGGCTACCCGAAATGTTTTACCCAAGTTAAACAATTTAAAGGTAATGCTACCAAATACTTATTGAGTGTATGTAAACTTCTGACCCACTGGGAATGTGATGAAAGAAATAAAAGCTGAAAAAAATCATTCTCTCTACTATTATTCTGACATTTTACATTGTTAAAATAAAGTGGTGATCCTATCTGACCTAAGACAGTGCATTTTTACTAGGATTAAATGTCAGTTATTGTGAAAAACTGAGTTTAAATGTATTTATCTAAGGTGTATGTTAACTTCCGACTTCAACTGTATTTAATGATGTGTATAGATGTATGGGTACTATATGAATAGAAAAGGTGTACAGCAGTAGTTATATAGGATGAATCATGACTAGAATACAGCATATACAGATAAAGTGGGTAAAACCGTATGTAAACGTTATTTTTTACCTGTGTTCAATGACTCTATGTACATGGGGCAGCAGTAGTGTCTAAGGTACAGGGTAGAATACCGTAGGGTAGTCGGCTAGTGACAATGTCTGAGGTCAATTTTCTAAGGTCTATTTCACTTTTCCTCTCTATTTCCACAGTCTAATAAAGTTGTTGCAACAGTATCATACTTTGCTAAGCAGTTAAAAGAAACCCTTGTACTCCTCAGACCCTGAAGGACTCCACCCTTGTATTTTCTCAGACGCTGAAGGACCCCACCCTTGCAGCGAGAAAAGATTTCCAGAGGGAGGCGGAACTATTGACGAACCTGCAGCACGAGCACATTGTCAAGTTCTACGGTGTGTGTGTGGATGGAGACCCCCTCATAATGGTCTTTGAGTACATGAAGCACGGAGACCTCAATAAGTTCCTCAGGTAAGTTGTGTCAACTAAATGCACAGTAAGATATGCTCAACTCTTCCTAATTTTGGTAAATTAGTATTTGGAGTAATACAAGCTGCCAACTGAGAAATACTTTTCTTGTGAGTGTTGTTGGAAGTTAAAGATTTTTCAGCTGAATAAAGCAGTGACGTGTGGGATAAACAAGACGTGCTCAACTCTTATGTCTATAAATGTGTCTTTGGTGTAGCCTATGAGTTATAAAAACTGTCAACTGAGAAACATACTTTATATGTGTTTTTGGAACTGTGGAAGTTTACTCAGCTTAATTGAAACGTGTGGGGAAGCATCTCCCCCTGTTTACCAACCACAAGTGTCTATAGACTCAACAATGAATGGCAGGCTGACTGCACCCCACTAGTGATGTACTGTGCTGGTCCACAGTACGCTAACCTGAATAACTATCCTCAGTATTAGAGTTAACGTCATACAATAAATCCTTTGGCCAGCAATATAATATATGTGATCATTTCCAAAGATGAAACCAGTTCCTGTCTATTTCCTCATCATTTCTACATGTAGTGTAGTAGAACAGCCACAACCCTGCAGGTTTCACCGCAAGCATCAGGCTGTGATTGATGGATGGCTTCCCCTCAGAGAAATGTTGTAGCGTACAAGAAACAGGAGGGGTAATACAATGTTTTTGTTGTTTTCCACTAGACCTGTCACCCAGTACCAGCAGCAGCGACTTCCTATTCGCTACACTGTAGATTAAGTAGAGATAACCTGTTAGTGTAAAACCACAAAATGCTGTGTGTAACGGCAGTCTGTTGACTGAACCTCCACGGACTAGGGAAACTGGGACTCAGAATTCAAATGAGACAGCTGATCTCCTTTATGATTGGATGTTATTGAGCCCCTGGATGCTTGGCAGTGGCAGGGAACATTGGTGCTCAATAGCAGAGGCAGAGCAGGTAGACGTCTGCTGCTTGCTGATGGCTTTTTACATGCAAATGTCATGACAGTTATAGCATTTCCATTCAATTGTTCTGCATTCATTAATACAGAGGAGCTCTTGTTGGTTTTGCACCTAGTGGCCCTGGTACGGTAATGACGTGGCCCATGTTCCTGTCTCAATTAAAGTTTGAATGTAAAACACCTTGAATCTCATGTCCAATCTATTACAACTGAAGAACATACCACTGTCATATACTATGCAGAGCTAAAATCCATTATAAAATGTAATGTGGAGTAAGAATATGGTGATTGAGATAAGATTCTCCCTCCGTCCCTCCCTCCCTCCCTTATTTCTCTATCCACAGAGCTCATGGGCCTGATGCGTTGATCCTGGTTGACGGACAGTCGCTGCAGACCAATGGGGAGCTGGGCCTGTCTCAGATGCTGCACATTGCCACTCAGATTGCCGCGGGGATGATGTACCTGGCCTCCCAGCACTTTGTGCACCGTGACTTAGCCACTCGGAACTGCCTGGTGGGCAACGGCCTGCTGGTTAAGATTGGTGACTTTGGAATGTCCAGGGACATTTACAGCACAGATTACTACAGGGTAAGCACCGACAGTATGTATGTTGCATAATAAAACATTTGTTCCATATTATTCATGTATTTGTAAGTACCTTCATAATCAAGCTAACCTAAAGATGTCTTTCGGCGACAACCTCAGTGTTTTTGCTTTAGTGAACAGGTGGTGTGACACAGTGGGCTGGAAGGTGTGGTGTTCACCCTGCATTCGCCTCCATTCCTCATGATTGTGTGTTATCTTTTCCTTTATAGATGCCTGAACTCTTTACCTTTACTAATGCTAGGAAATGTACAAGAAAAGTGATGCATGCTCAATATAATGATGTCTATGGGGTCGTTCCAAGAATAAGCCTTTTGCGTCCCTTTGATATTTTAGTAGAATTTGTGCACCAATATTTAATTTTAAAAGCCTGTTATATTAAGTGAAGTGTCCTTTAATGTAGACCACATGGAAAATTATATTTTGAATTTTAATGTGACTTGCTAAAGTCATATTAAAAATAGTCAAATCATAGTAGTCAAATCATAGTAGTGAAATCATAATGTAAAGGCAGGTGAGCTGGTCCTACTCTTTTTGGCCATTTTCTGGTGTTACACATAGATAGACAGTCTAGAAATGTTTTGTGAAGCTTGTATTCAATTGACACCGTACACAACAAGCTTCCATTCCTCCTGTCACAAGTGAATTTATGGCTGATTTAAGATAAAATCGTCAACCCTGTTACGGTTAACCGTGTTACTTTATTTGGCACTTAATAGCGGCACTTAATGGTCCTTTTTTTATTTAACCTCTTGAGAATGAAAAACATGTTTATTAAGTTGAACGTGTGCTTTTTATGACAGAATGTTAAAATTAGGTGAACTTCACCAAGTTACACTACCCAAAATGTACTCAATTGGTGGAACGACCCTATTATTAAACATGTGTCAGGTGTAGGGCAGAACCATTCTTGCTGTATTCTTTTGTTTGTTGTCTCTGAGACACGGTGACCAGACTGAATATAGAGCTCTTATCCCAGTTGATAATGGACTTGCTGTGCTGGCATCACAAAGGGATTATTACTCTGGTACATCGGATTTTCACTAGATACAGACTATAATTGCCATTGTGGAAAATATGTTACATTTGCAGTAAATGTCAAATAGTCCATTGAGTCTCCTCCCACTTAATGTATTCTGCAGGCTACTTTTCCTAAGTGGTACCTCTAATAGCTGATTTCTCTTTGCAACACACAGCTCAGTAAAATACATGTATCAATAAGGTGTCAAAGAGACCAGGAAGTGATGTAAATTAAGGCACTATGCTTGACTTTCACTGTGTAATTACTGTTCCAACCACTTCTGCTCTTTACTGCAACAGCTTTCATGTTGCTTTTCTCCTTTTAGATACTAACACGAGTAAGTTATAGTAAGATAATCTCAACATCATAGGCATACAGGTACAGATGGTCATCAATAGAGTAGCCTGTGAGAGAGAGATGTCTGATTCACCATCAGACTACTAACAGGACTGCTGGACTGCCCCTTATTGGTATGGTGGTCTGGCAATGGACTGTGGGCCTTGGCCATTTTAGGCCTGGGCATCTCTGCCAGAACAGGCCTGGTGTATGGTCCACTGACAGAGACATTAGGAGGTCGTAACTGCATTGGACACATTCCCTTTTGTTGAGTGATTATAAATTGGGCTGTCAGCCAGGAACACATCTCCCTGACACTGGTCACATATTGACATCCACTCCTCTCCTCTCCTCAAGGAGAACCAACCAACAAAACGGCCCTCCAGGGATATGACACAGTAAGCAAAAGTACGGTCTGAGCGGGGTTCTCACAGGCAGCATATCTGACAGCCCCCATCTGTATAATGAAAGTGATGCCTGGGCTCCCCAATGCCAAATTAGCTGTTGGTTCTCAGTCTGCAGGTATGGCACTGTGTTAGTGAACTAAGGAGTGGACAATGACAACTTGATATCACATCACAGAGGAATGCAGGCTAGATGTGGTATTATTATACATAATCAATACTGAATACCTGGTCGCTGGATAACTAACTATACAGGGTCTGTAATTACATTACACCCCCTCAACAGCCACTATTAGCAAGCTGCAATGTTAATCCAACAATCCAATGACAATGTTCCAAGTTAGGAAAGGTATATAGCAGATTCGTTATTATGCTTAATCTGCCTTTAGACTCTAACAACAACATTGATGGACTTTATTGAAAATGTATTGATGGTTGCTTCAATCAATGCATATGTTATCGTCAGTCTATTAGCAATTTTTAAATGTCTCAATATATGCTAATTGTGCTATGCTTTGAGATTGTGGTGGAGTTTTTGTTGTCACCTTGCCAGTTTGAATTCTGCTCCACACTCTGATTTATATGCTTCCACGGTCCGCCGTTCAACCCCAGACTGAATTGAGGGTGGTGCTTGCCAGGGAGAAGCCATTAAGATTAATTGAAATTCAATCAATTCATTTAATCTCCCAGCACACACACAAACACATGAACAAGTTCACAAATACTCTGCCTCCGAGAAGCAGACCCAGTCCCCTAAGACAGACCGAGCTAGCATAACAAACACAGATCTGTCTTTCTATGAATTATGCAAATATCATAGAACCGTGGTACGTTTTCAAAAACGATATGTGAATTTGTATCATCCTCCTGTTCTACTATCTATGTTTTGGACACCAGCCTGCATTATGGAGCGGTGTACCTACTCATGTAGTGCCAACAACATTAGTCTGGTGAGGAACAATCTGTCCACATAAAGAAGTCAATGAATGGAAAGGGTGTCAAGTCATTGCAGCAGGGAAACCAATTCACTTCAGAGTCCCTTACAAATGTAGTATGTAGGAGAAGTCTTAGGTACTTCCCCGGGCATTACGACATGTTCCCTGTCAAGTATTGATAATGAGGTAGAGCTGGGGTTGTATCAGGAGATGGGATAGTAGGGTAGAGCTATGGCAATGGTGGAGTTTCAAGGTAAGACAATTTAAGTTGATGTTACAGTGAACATTAGGGTTGTAGTGTGTGTATTGTATGATAGACAAATACCCCTTTCTCTAATAGTCCTGGAACGTATTAAAACTCTTAGAACTGCTTTGGCTTCACATTTTACTATCGGATACCCTTTTCTGCACAGTACAGACACACATTTGAAATCTGCATCCCCTTTATTTATAATTAGATGTGGTTCATTTATATATATATATATGATTGAACATGAATACATTTGATTTTTGAAACAGCCTTTTTCTCTTTTCAGCTTGGAAGAAGATCAGTAGAGTGTGATAGTGGCGTTAGGGTTCCATATTCACACAGGCTTTATGGGACGTGGTCCAGCAGACATTTCACCATAATCTCATTAATAAACCGTCATAAATCTTAAAAAAGCAGAGCAGGCGGACAAGGAGGAGGAGGAGGAGGAGGGGGAGAAGGAAGGGGTGAGTATATTGGAGATGTAAAACGGAACAACTTATTATAATGTTCAGTGGGCCAAATTTAACAAAGATAAACCAACAATACATAATTACCTGAAGGAAACTGATGCTATAATATACTGTTATTATCGATGGCAGACATGGTAGACTGATCCTTTATAGCTACAGTATCAGCAATGTGGGAATGTAATGTAGTTAACTTCTTTGTATTCACATGCTCAGTCAATACATTGACCCATAGTGAGTTCAGTGCTAATGAGCTCTGTAATTAATATGCAGCTACCACTTAAGAGTTGAAAGTAACAATAATCAGACATCCCCTATTGAAATGTCACTCTTGTTCAACCCTTCCACGGATATGATTAACACAGTGTAATTGACATGATTAGGAAACAGATTTAGACACAATCCAGTTGAGTTAAAGAGGAGGGCACAGATAATTAATGACTCATTGTTTTAATCGATTAATATCTGGCAGTGGGAAGGGAAGGCTGAAGGGAAGACTTCATTTATGTTGCTGCATGGCTTGAAGCTGTCAAACTTCTTTAATGGATCCTTTTTCCTTCCCTCTCTTGGCTCCATCTTCTCTTCCTCCTCCCAGCTGAGCCTCATTGACTCTTCTTCATCTTCTGTGTTACAGGGCTGTGTAGGTTTCCCTTCTTCTCAAATATTTTATAAGAAAAATACAAGTTTAAAATAAATAAATGAATAAATAAAATAAACTAGAAAAGAGCATCTAGAAGTATTCAAAGTGTGTCTTCTGCATGCCTTTTGGTGAATATGTCATTTTCTTTGACATGTACAATTGTTTTCTTTTTCAGTTGTTTTAAATCCAGTTAGCCCAGGTCCATAACACTGTGCTGACATCTGTTGTTCTCACTCTCTCTCCTCCTCCTCTCTCTCTCTCTGTCTCTCTGTCTCTCTATCTCTCTCCCTCCATATCTCTATGTCTCTCTCTCTCCCTCCATATCTCTCCCTCTGTCTTTCTATCTCTCTACCTCTCTCTCTCCCTCCATGTATCTCTGTCTCTCTATCTCTCTCTCTCTCTGACAGGTGGGAGGCCACACCATGCTGCCCATCCGCTGGATGCCCCCTGAGAGCATAATGTATAGGAAGTTCACCACAGAGAGCGACGTGTGGAGCTTCGGTGTCATCCTCTGGGAGATCTTCACCTACGGGAAGCAGCCATGGTTTCAACTGGCCAACAACGAGGTACTGTAGCACACCCATCTTTGTATTCTGCTCTTTTTCTGAAAAACAGAAATGAAAATAAGCAACATAACAACACAATGCAATAATGTGCATTCGACAGTTGTTGCTGCCTCGGCAAAGACTACCATCCAAGAGTCACACTCGTACTAAAACCACATCAGTGGATAATCAGGGCCAGTGATTCATAGCGCTCTTACTAAGCCCTAGAATGGTGCAGTGTGGGAGAGGCTAATTGGCCTATTCTTAGAGTGGCCTTTGGGCTCAATATTGGACCAGAAGAGAAATCAATTAAGACTTAAACAAAGATGACAAGAGAGCAGCAACTAAATTATGTTAGTGTGAGCTGAGAGTGTTGAAATTAAATCACACCCATTTACACACAAACTTATAGCCACCATAGATATAAAAGATAAGGGATGGCATGTGAGGTGAGCAACAGCTTTCTATCTACAGAACATAGAAGTAGTGATGATGTGCAGACAGTCACTGTGCCACTGAAATTCCTCTCAACCAACCACCATAAAGACATCACACTGTTGACATTGACAGAAGCTATGAAGGACTATACTCATTTGTGAGTTCAATAGTCCACCAAACCAATTCCACAATTTTTTTAAAGGCATGATAATTAAAATGTCAGAACAACAATGCCCCAAGTTCCAGCCAAACGTCAGCATGTACAGTCTGACAGAGCCATTGTTTATATATTTGCTTGTCCCATTACGTTGAGACCTGAAAAGCAGCATCATGAATCATTCCTGAAGCCTGCCATAGGTATAGAAACCATAACCAGAGCCCCAGACAGAAGTATTTTATAAATGTGAATGTGCTGTGAATGTAAATGTGCCCGGTCTCGGCTGCAGTCGAGGGGCTGTGGTGACTCACTGACTCAACGCCTGTGGAAAGAGCCTTTAGGCTGCAGTTGTGCAGACAGAGCATCACGCTGACGACAACACAGCCTCTCAAAATGCTCCTAAAATAAACACAGACAGCAGAACAAAGTTACCATACTCACTGGAGTTGATATGTTTAACCCTACCTTGAAGTGGTCCTATTTTTAGCTACACAGGTCTCAATATGATATGTACCAATAAACACAACTACTATCCAATCAAAATGAGCAGCAAAGCTAAATAACATGACAACATCAACAACATAACATAAAACTCACAGGTGTGCTTCACTAGCATGGCAATCACATTATCATCCTTGACATGTTTGACACTGCACAGAGTGGATTAATTGGTAATGMTTGTTCATGTCGGGTTCCTTTGTGTGTGTGTCTGTGGATGGGAACGTGAACGTGAGGCAGTTATTCTCATAGCCATTCAACAGAACACACCGAACAAACAGCGATCAATACAACTCATAGAGTCCCAATTTCCCCCATAGTCCAAAGTGTTCACCTGCAAAATGAAACATGTCCCCAGAGCCATATATTTAGAGAGTTAGGTCAACTTTAAGAATGTTGAATGTTCTTATTCTAGAACATAGCATAGAACATGTGTTTACATAGCATTGTTTAAATATTCCCCATATAATGTTAATGGGGAATGAACCATAGAATTAGGAATTAGAATACTCATTCATTTAATAAGACCTCTATGGAGCTAACATGGCCGCCATATAATGTTGTAGTGTCATGTAAATGCATCATAATGCTCATTCTAGACATTTGATTTCATACAATTGTTTTAATATTCCCCATGTAATGTTAATGGGTAGCTAACATGTCTGCCTGATAACGTTGAAGTGTCATGTAAATTCATTATAATTCAGAAACTCCAGCGGCCAAACTCTCTAAATACACGGGTCTGCATTAGGGTTGAATAACGGGAAACGAGGTTATCGAGATATACCGAGATTTCCTGTCCAAACCCACTCACTTTTCCCGGGATAAATAACTGTGAGAAACCGGTAAATTATAATAACTTATTTATATGAATAGCATGACGTGAAATGGAACTGTTAAAATATATACATTAAATCTGGCTTCTCTGTGGCCTTCTCTCTACTGTCTGCTCAGGGTGGGGACAGACAGCTCAGGGTGGGGACAGACAGCGCATCTCAGTAGGAGCACAGTTCACAATGCATGTATCATCTCATCATGGTAACTTTTTGTCTTGTGATAGGTAGGCCTACATTTTCTGCAACATAGCCTATGCTACAGTAATATAAGGACTGAACGCATGTCGAATTTACACATCTCCATCTGGCTTTCGAGGGCCACCATATTTTTGATTGTACATCTTTATTGCAGCTTATCACTCGAATATAAACTCAGCAAAAAAAGAAACGGCCCTTTTTCAGGACACTGTCTTTCAAAGATAATTTCTAAAAATCCAAATACCTTCACAGATGTTCATTGTAAAGGGTTTAAACACTGTTTCCCATGCTAGTTCAATGAACCATAAACAATTAATGAACTGTGGAACGGTCGTTAAGACACTAACAGCTTACTGTAACGATTCTCGTCTGGTGAAGGAGAAGAGGACCAAAATGCAGCGTGGTAAGTGTTCGTCATAATTTAATTGAAAAACTGAACACTACACAAAATAACAACGAGGAGAAAACGAAACAGTTCTGCAAGGTGAACAGACACTACACAGAAAATTAACACCCACAACCAAAATGGGGAAAACAGGCTACCTAAGTATGATTCTCAATCAGAGACAATGATCGACAGCTGCCTCTGATTGAGAACCATACCAGGCCAAACACAGAAATATAACAACATAGAAAAAAGAACATAGACTACCCACCCCAACTCACGCCCTGACCAACCTAACACAAAGACATAAAAAGGGAACTAAGGTCAGAACGTGACACTTACAGACGGTAAGCAATTAAGGTCACAGTTATGAAAACTKAGGTCACTAATGATACCTTTTTACTGACTCTGAAAAACATCAAAAGAAAGATGCCCAGGATCCCTGCTCCTCTGCGTAAACGTGCCTTAGGCATGCTGCAAGGAGGCATGAGGACTGCAGATGTGGCCAGGGCAATAAATTGCAATATCCGTACTGTGAGACGCCTAAGACAGCGCTACAGGTAGACAGGACGGACAGCTGATCGTTCTCGCAGTGGCAGACCACGTGTAACAACACCCGCACAGGATTGGTACATCTGAACATCACATCTGCGGGACTGGTACAGGATGGGAACAACAACTGCCCAAGTTACACCAGGAACGCACAATCCCTCCATCAGTGCTCAGACTGTTCGCAATAGGCTGAGAGAGGCTGGACTGAGGGCTTGTAGGCCTGTTGTAAGGCAGGTCTTCACCAGACATCACCAGCAACAACGTCGCCTATGGGCACAAACCCACCGTTGCTGAACCAGACAGAACTGGCAAAAAGTGCTCTTCACTGACGAGTCGCGGTTTTGTCTCACCAGGGGTGATGGTCGGATTCGCGTTTATCGTAAAAGGAATGAGCGTTACACTAAGGCCTGACCTCTGGAGCGGGATTGATTTGGAGGTGGAGGGTCCGTCATGGTCTGGCGCATTGTTTCACAGCATCATCAGACTGAGCTTGTTGTCATTGCAGGCAATCGCAACGCTGTGCATTACAGGGAAGACATCCTCCTGCAGGCTCATCCTGCCATGACCCTCCAGCTTGACAATGCCACCAGCCATACTGCTCGTTCTGTGCGTAATTTCCTGCAAGACAGGAATGTCAGTGTTCTGCCATGGCCAGCGAAGAGCCCGGATCTCAATCCCATTGAGCACGTCTGGGTCCTGTTGGATTGGAGGGTGAGGGCTAGGGCCATTCCCCCCAGAAATGTCCGGGAACATGCAGGTGCGTTGGTGGAAGAGTGGGGTAACAGCAAAACGTCAGCAAGAACGGGCAAATCTGGTGCAGTCCATGAGGAGGAGATGCACTGCAGTACTTAATGTAGCTGGTGGCCACACCAGATACTGACTGTTACTTTTGATTTTGAACCCCCCTTCGTTCAGGGACACATTATTCCATTTCTGTTAGTCACATGTCTGTGGAACTTGTTCAGTTTATGTCTCAGTTGTTGAATCTTGTTATGTTCTTACAAATATTTACACATGTTAAGTTTACTGAAAATAAACGCAGATGACAGTGAGCGGACGTTTCTTTTTTGCTGAGTTTAGTTGCTTAAATCAGCTGACGCTCTCGCAGTCTTTCTCTCTCTCCATCAATTCCATTCAAATTGCATCCAAAATAGATCATCCTTTTCATATAGATGTCTTATCATACCCTTACACATAATAAATTCGATGCAGTATTAGCCATATATCTCATGAATGATGGGTTATGCATAGGCCTAAGTGGCCTCTGTCTCTTGTGCGATACGCACCTGTGCACCGCTGGCCTTAAAAAACACTCCTTAGCTCGTAGAGTCCCACGAAAAGCTAACCTAGAATAGCTTGCTGGAAAAACTACTAATAGATTATTCGAAGAGGGATGCAAGCTCTTGTTTGCTGAATGTTAAATACAGCAGCCAATAGAACTCAAGAGGGGAAGAGAGAATGCGTGATGGCGGTAGGCTGAATCAGTTATTTCTTTACACCTGTCACCCATAACCATTCAATCTTTGTGAAGAGAAGTGAAAGCAGTCTGCATCTTATTCTAGTCATAAATTATTCAAGCATGTCAATACAATGATGAAGATAAGGACAACAAAACGTATTTCATTTAGTTGTTGAAAGCGAGGAAGGAATGAAGCAACAATAGAAAGAGAAAGAGGAAGTAGGCTAATACGCATGTCGCACAACATTAGGGGAAATATTATGAAAGATATGCGTCAGCCTACTAATTGTAAAAATGTAAAATAGGCCCTATGATATTTCCAAATTCAATCAGATTTGCTAGTCTATAATTGTAACTTTGAAGGCTGCATGTCCTGCAGCATCGTTGCATGTTCTCTCTCAGCTTGATAGTTTGAACGAGGAGTGTAATTTCAGACATATAATACGGTATAATACAATACAGTACAGGAATACAGTCCACCCTCAAAAAGATTAGCCTACTGGAGCTTGTATCATTTATTTACCCAAGAGAGCATAGCTACATTAATGGGCTTTTCTGTTTTTCTGTTGCAACTTGTTCGTAATGTGCGGTAGCCTATATATTATAGCCTACTGGATAATGACACAATCAGACACAAACAAACTTTTTTGGGCTTGGGCTCATAAAATGTCTTTAATGTATGGCTCATCAAGCTCAGGTAGCATCAGGCTTGAATTTTCAAAACAATAAATGCTCGAATCAAATCCAGACATATTTATATGCTTTATATATGCTTTAGAATGACACTTCAGTTTTGATGGGAAATATTGGGTTACCCAGGAGAAAAGGGATTTATTCTTGGGATGGAACATTTGTAAAATACTGGGAAAATATTCAAACCTACTCTGCATGTCCCTAACAGGCATGTCTGACAAAGGGATATTGAATGCACTACACTATGCTGACTACACTGCAAGTTTGTTTGTTTATGTGTACTGCAAAACCTCATACTTTGAAACATGCTTTATGACCTTGACATTGCACTCGTATAATTACTGCTGTACAAATAGTGTGGTGCCATAGCCTCGGGGGTGCTAACAACGCTGATTAAGCAAAACCTAATTCTGCCTGTAAATGGCTTGTTATGCTTTTGACAAACAATATAATGCTCAAAATTGGGTTGTAATGAGTGACCTCACTCTCTCTCTCTATCGCTCTCATTCTCCTACCCCAGGTCATCGAGTGTATTACGCAAGGACGGGTTTTGGAGAGGCCACGAGCTTGTCCCAAGGAGGTGTATGACATCATGTTGGGTTGCTGGCAGAGGGAGCCCCAGCAGAGGCTGAACATCAAGGACATCCAGAAAATCCTTTATGCCTTGGGCAAAGCCACACCTGTCTACCTGGACATCCTGGGCTAGTGTACGTTGAGTTTTGTCTATCTGTCTGTTTTGTTGTCTGTCTCTACCCAACAGATGAACAAAAACCCAGGATTAACTCAAACAACGAGTACCTTATTGCTCCACTGGCAAACACCTACAAAATGGGGATGGACTTAAGTGCCTGCTACTCCTTTCGATACACTGGATAACAGTCTTAAAAAAAAGCACTTTTACATTTTGTTTACCTGCATTCAAAAATGTACAGTTGCTGTATACTATATGAAGAGGACATACTTAAGTTTTTCGTAAAAACAGCCAACTTAAAGTATCACAAAAAAACAAAAACAAAAAACAGGAAGAAAACCACCAAAAAACCCACCAAAAAAATTCAATAAAAAAAAGCTGAAAACCCTGGAAATTTGTTTTGCTTTTGGGATCCTGCCATCTTGACAGAAGATCAAACTCCCCAGGTGATTTTCTTTTTCCTTTTATAAATATATATTATATATATTTTTAATTTATTTTTATTTTCAAAGTGTGGATATCTGCCATGTTTCTCGCTAAAGGTACGGTATGTCACATGTTGGAGATGACTGGCTGATATTGGCAAGTCAGACAATTGGCAGGGACTTATTAAAGTAGGCCTTACTGCACTCTGATTGGCTAGATCTATTCTCTGACTCTGGATCCAACGAGGCGCTTAGTTACTGATGGGAAACAGCTTTTCAATGAGACGTGGAACTCATAGAAAAGACAGAGCCACCAATCAACACAGACATCTTAATTTAAAATTGAATGTATATACTGTACATTTCTATGTCACAAAAATATGTTAACTTATTTCATTTCCTATTTAGACTATTTTAGTTTCTTGATGTGTTGTTATGGTGAGTGAATTCTATAGATATTTTGATAATCTTTCATTTTTTGTTACTATGTTATTTCTGTTGGTTTTAATGAATTTCATCTACTTTATTTAGGCTTATCATTTTGAACATGTGATTATAATGTGACATTGTGAGTCAGGATGTTAGGCTGTGACATGAAGAGGATTTAGACTCAGTAGAGTAATCAGGACAGACTTTCAGCAAGATGCATACAGTAAAGTAGAAAGTGATTATGAAGATCTTACATAGCCCCCCACTCCCTCTCATCCCAGCTCATTGTTTTGTTCTTTCAGTGTAATCTAGTAATAGTCATGTATCTCATGTACAGTACATCTAGCCAGAGCAAAGAGCTATAGCTATGATATTGCATTATTAGCTGTCAGTTGCTGTCTCCTAAAAAGTAATTTTTTATGACATTGTAGTATACTTCATCTTGTTTTCCAGGTTGTGAATAATGTTATTCAACTGCCTTCAAATAGTCATGACCCTGACGCTTCAATTCTGGCAGTTTATACAATAGGCAATGTACTACTGGACATTATACACATTGTAACACTATACATTCACATAATAGCAGTACCTTCCTCTCATTTTTCATACTCTAAACACTTAGATTCAAGTTAAAGCATTCATCTAATGCAGGCTTGAGAATGTTTTCTTCTCTCAATGTGCACAAGGTTCCATTAAGCAAACAATCCTTTAAGTTCCCCAGCTCTCCTAATGTTAAACAATAGCAAACTTGGCAAAACTAAAATTATTCATTAAGTAGTAATGATAGAGCACTCTGTAGCTATGGGGGCTGTTTGAAACATTGCACTGTGATGACAAACACTGGGGCTTTGGGAGAAAGTGCTCTCTCTCTCTCCTCTCTCCTCTCTCTCGCTGCTACTGCTTTTGCTGAGTAATGTGAATCATTCAAGCTTGTGTTTGGTCTCAGTAACACCCCAATGATACATCCATAATTATTCAATGCTGAGCCATACTGGCACCATGTTTTGCCTATCTGCATTTTCTTTAACAAGGAGAGATATTATTTTGTGATCATTTTCATATTAACATTTATGTACACAATCATTTGTCTACTTCAACAAAAATGTATTTTAAAAGCTTCAATATTAATTATCTGGTCAAAACGTACAATTAATGTACTTTTATTTCAATTAAAAGTTCCTTCATGTTAGAATGGCGACACACTCAACGTTTTCTCATCTTTTTTTGCAAGTACTTCAAAAGTAGCTTTTCCATATTCTGCCTACTCATCACAACATCGCAAAAACTCTTCTTCGCCTTAATCTCTGAGTTCACATCTGCAAAGTTTCTGAGGTGCATCCGACTATAGGAATGGAAAGTGACTGGAACATTTGTAATCTGGTCTCTTAGTTTATACCTTCTCTTCATATTTTGTCTCTGTATGACAGAGCACGGAGGGGGGATTGCAGAAGCTTTCCACGACAGTGGTGTGACTCCGACATGGTTATGTGCGATAAGATGCCACTTCTTTTAATATTCCTGTCTGTCTTCAGGCCTGCTGCTGCCTACTGTCTGCATTGACTGACTGTCTGCATTGACTGACTGTCTGCATTGACTGACTGTCTGCATTCAATAACTTCACAATGCACCTGCATGCATCCTGATCTCCCAGGCAAAGTAAACGAGGAGATTTCTCCTGGTAGTGCACCACACAACCCTATCCTGCTCCTTCCTGTGATTGAAGCTCCGCTAGTTAACAACTGCCCTCTTCCTTTCCTAACACCTCCTCCATGGATGAGTGCACAAATCCAGCTCAAATAGAGGTTCAAATAGAGGCACACTTTACGAACTTGTTATAATTTAAAGAAAAAAACATAGGGTGACTTTTACTCATCAAATGGAGTGCACAGAGCCCATTCATGCCAGATTAGGTCCTAATTGGAAGGAAACAGACAAATGTCACTTCTGAGGATGTTGCAAAAAGATCCTATAGGAACCAACAGACTCAGAGACATGTTTATCAACAGTCTGCACAACACTAGATTGAAAATGTTTACAAGTATAGTAAACTTTGAGGAAAGGAACATTTAGGCATTGGTGTTACAAGGCGAAGACATTTCTAATAACATAAAGAACACTACACATTGATGGTCTGATATAGTATTATTTTCAGTCATTCACATTAGATAGTTTCATTACAGTATTTCATAATGAATCACTGAAATAAAAAATATGTTGACATTTACGTTAGCCCCCTGATAGCCCCCTCATAGCCCCCTCATAGCCCTCTCATAGCCCTCTCATAGCCCCCTGATAGCCACCTCATATCCCCCTCATATCCCCTCATAGCCCTCTTATAGCCCCCTCATAGCCCTCTTATTGCCCCTCATAGCCCCCTCATATCCCCTCATAGCCCTTTTACCCCTCAAGGCCCCCTCATAGCCCTCCTTTATAGCCCCCTCATGCTCTTATTGCCCTCATAGCCCCCTCAATATCCCTCATAGCCCTTCTTATAGCCCCCTCATAGCCCTCTTATTGCCCCTTATAGCCCTCATATCCCCTCATAGCCGCTCTATTATAGCCTCTTATAGCCCCCTGCATAGCCCTCTCTATTGCCCCCTTCATACCACCTCATAGCCCTCTTACTGCCCCTTCATAACCCCCTTCATATCCCCTCATAGCCTCTCAATAGCCTTCTTATAGCACCCCCTATAGCCCTTTTATGCCCTTCTTATAGCCACCTCATAAGACCTGCTTACTTGCCCCCTACATAAACCCCCTTCATATCCTCCCTCATAGCCCCTTCATAGCCTTCTTATAGCCCCCTCATAGCGCCCTATTGCCCCCTCATAGCCACGCTCATATGCCCCTCTTATCTGGCCCCTCAAGGCCCCTCATCATCCCCCTCTATAGTCCCCTGCATATCCCACTCATAGCCCTCTTATAGCCCCCTCATATCCCCCATAGCCCTCTTTATAGCCCCCTCATAGCCCTCTTATAGCCCCTCATATCCACTCATAGCCTCTTATAGCCCTCATATCCCCTCATAGCCCTCTTATAGCCCCTCATAGCCCTCTTATAGCCCCTCATACCCCCTCATAGCCCTCTTATAGCCCCCTCATAGCCCCTCATAGCCTCTTATTGCCCCTCATAGCCCCCTTCTAGCCCCCTTATAGCCCTCTTTATAGCCCCCCTCATAGCCCCTTTATAGCCCCCTCATAGCCCCTCATAGCCCTCTTATAGCCCCCCTCATAGCCCTCTTATAGCCCCTATATCCCCCTCATACGCCCTCTTACTGCTCCTCATAGCCCCTCTTATAGCCCCCTCATAGCCCCCTCATAGCCCCCTCATAGCCCTCTTATGGCCCTTAGGCCCTCCTCAATATCCCCCTCAATCCCCTCATATCCCCTCATATCCCCCCTCTTATAGCCCCCTCATATCCCCTCATAGCCCCCTCAGAGCCCTCTTATAGCCCCCTCATAGCCCCCTCATATCCA
>NC_036866.1:15986059-16042638 GCF_002910315.2 Salvelinus sp. IW2-2015 | reverse complement strand
CCTCATAGCCCCCTTGACTGTACTGTATCAATCCCAGTGTAGGGGACAGGGTGTTCTCTGGAGGTGTTGGGAGTGGGACATCACAACTCCTGTCACTGTATCCTCAGGATTACTCCCATCATTAGGTGTGTGATTGTGACAGAAAGGCCACCGCCAGAGCCAAGCATTAACCCCATTTACCTTGTCAATGACACATGGACAGAGTATGCTTTAGTACTGATGGTAGCAGCAAGCGGGGGGGAAGACGGTGGATGGGGGACTTTCAGGGGGCTATTGAGGGGAGAGAGTGAGCGTTGGAGGGCAACGTGTCTTTATGTGAAGTCTATTTATTATTTATCCCCCTGAGCCATCAGAGAGGAAATAGATGAATTAGTTGTTTCTAAGAATACCAGAGATGGCCTGAGATGGTGTGTGACTGAGTAGAGAGATCATCCAGGGAGAGTGACAGTGACAGGGAAGAAGTGGAAAGTGGGGCAAAGGTTGCAGCTCACTCTAACCAGTACACCTTGCAGACAAGGGGGGAAATGACCAATGAAATGAGTTTTTGGCCCCAGCTTTAAGATATCCCTTCCATTTGATGGCCATGCTGTGTGTAATCCCTGCAGGTCAGAAGCTATGGAGAGGAGGGCAGAGCAGAGCTTTGATGGTGCAAGGTCATATGCTTGCATGTTTTAGCACAGGGACATAGCAACATAGCCGTGGGAATTAGGGGTGCTGTAGCACCCCCTGAAAAATCGTAATCAAAAAATATATGAATACAAATACAAATTTTTATCAAATAAAATCTCACAAAAGTTGTACACTGGGCCTTTATTAGTCCTGTATTAGCGGACCGATACAGCTGTCTGTAGCGCGAACAGGGTAAAAATCATAACATCCCCACCCCCAAACATCTTCCCGTGGCTATGCATAGTGCTGTCTATTGGCCAGAGCAGAACAGAGCAGATAGGAGAGCAGAACAGAGCAGATAGGAGAGCAGAACAGAGCAGATAGGAGAGCAGGCTGCCGGTGTCCTGTTAGAGCTTCTGCAGTGAAGAGGCTGACGATTGATGAGGGGTTTAAGACCTTAATCATGATGGGGAGGAGGGAGGAGTGAGGAGGGAAGCAGGAAAGCGGAACATTGCAGTTGAAATGAGCTCTCTTTGAGCACTTCATAACCCAGGGGCTTGTGGAGCTAGGCTGCTACACCACAGACACACACGGCCTGCATGCCTGCCTGAGCACTCCTCTGCTATCTCCAATAGTCCCCATACACACAGCTGGAACTGCAAGCTTACACCAGAAACATAGTCTAAGATACTTTCTTGTTGCCAGCTTATCAAGTTTTGCTGCTACGTTCATAGTTTTCACTAAGGTAATGTTACTGAATTGTGGACAGGATGAATATCTTATGCGCTATGGAGTCAGCATAAGTGCTGGTGTTGCAGAACAGCCATCCAACCAACAACAGGTAGTTATCCTCTCTCTGCTTCCCTGCATAATTAATATTTTTTGACTTACCTTCAAAGCATTTAATAAAACATTCTGTGTCTGATTTTAGAAACACCTTTTCATTTATGAGACTAGAAACCAGCAGTTACCCCTTTTATCTTGGAGACTTCAGTAAAACTGTACAGGTTCAGAAGATAGGTATTTTGAAGAACAGTTCAAATAAGATTTTGTGATGCCATCTTCTGTCCGATGTTAGTACTATGACAGATAACTATGACAGTTGTCTCATAAGCAGTTTTGTACTGATTTACCTTGACTTTGCATGTTGTGTTTTTATGGGCCTAGCTTGTTTGAAGGAATTAGCCAATCACAGTTGATCCGACTGTTGTCCTAGATGCATTCAGACACAGCATTGATACCACATGCATCATACAATGACAAAACACGAGAAAATCCTGCCATATACAGTGATGCATACGTCCACAAAAATGGCAAGCCCGACTCCATTTCCTGGAGGGAGGGATGAAATTGACTGCAGCGTTAAGACTTCAGACGGGATGTCACCCAGGAGCAATCTCCTCCGCTGTCAGCAGACTTTGACATCTAGATTAACCTTGATGCTGAACATTTTCTGATGGAGTCTCATTGGAATGCAAAAAGCATCTCCAGCCCTCCAATCCAGGGCTCTGACTGCACTGGCCACCCTCCCATCCACCTACCTCCTTGCCTCGCATCCCCCCTGTGCTTAGCCTAAAGATTACGACCTTACGGTCGCTGTAAGTACATCTTCCCTGTAAGGTCAGAACGGCAGGCTGATCAGGACACAATGAAGCCAGCGTGATATATAGCTCGGAAAACATACATCAATCCACGGATTGGAGATGGTGCTGTACACCTAATTATCCCATTATCCAAAATGATACATTGAGAAGATTTAAATACTGCTAGTTTTTAATGAAACTTCTGTTTTCGTCAGCATGCTAGCTAATACTAAAGCAACCCATTGGATTCCACAACACTTCTGGTAGTTACTCACCCAAACGCTAGGCGTCACATTTTCATGGAATCCAATGGGCTGCTATAGCATTAGCTAGCCTATCATTCTGACGACAACATCAGTTTAACAAAAAATGTGCAGTATTCCAAACTTCTCGATTCAACGTTCATCATTTCAGGATAATTAGGAGTACAGCGACAGGTACATTTTTCCAGCCATATACCGCGCTGGGCTCCACATTCTGGCATAGAACTGTTCCGAAGAGGTAGAAGAAATTAACTACATTCGCAAAATCTTATGGCTATCCTGTGCTCTGCCCTCTCCCTCTCTCTGTGTGCGTGTGTGTATGTACCTCTCTATGGGAGATGTTGTTTGTGCTCACTGAGTGGGAGGTGATGTTGGAGTGCTGGAACAGAAGCACTGAACAAACACTGATCCAGCCCACCTCTCCTCCCCTTCCTCTTCCTGGCTGGCTGCTCCAGTGGGAAGGGTTGGGCCAGAGGGCCAGTGCCTATAGCTGTGTTTAGGGCTCTGCCTGCTCCTCTCTCTCTGTTGACTACAGGGCCAATAGTTTCTCTGTTTTTTTCCACCACAGAGAGAGGATGTTAAGCTATTACACCACAGAAGAATGACTGTCAGTTAGAGCAGTGAGCAGAGAGAGAAGGGGAGAGAGAGATCTTAAAACCTGCTTTACTGTGTCTTCAATCTATTATTCAGTCCTCTTTCTCTGTTAGTCAGCTTGCAGAGGACCTTCATGTTTTCAGTATGATTACAACCAGGAGTGTCTTTATTTATATGGTCTTCACCTTTAATTTGTTTGCTTAACAGTCGGCCCCGCACTAAGCGCTGCTTTGAAGTTTAACTTCTAAATGCAATACCTACTGTGAGAGGAGCGTCTGGCTGTTTCAAGAATAGAACAGTCTCTGATTATTGTGTCAATTCATGGGCTGTAACAGCAGGATCAAAGATAAAACTAACCCCCACTTCAGCTCACAGAGTAAATATTCTAGTTTGTTTTGAGAAGTAAGTCACTGTTTTTTTTCATTATCTTATGCTGCCTGTAGTCCCTTGCTGTTGTAGACTAGATGTGCTATTGTAGACTGTATTGGGAGAGGATATGGCTAGGGATCTTAGGCAGGGCACATAGTGTCTGACCTTTTCCACTCAAGCTGCACTGAGATGCTTCCTGCTTGGGGCTGATAGCAATGGGGGTTTCATTAAACCTCCTCATCTCAGTCCTAGTGAGGCCACTAGATGTAACTAAACCCCAGATAGATACCATTTCTCTCTACCCGTCCACAAAACCCTCAAATCACAGGAACAGTGGGAGGTCTGTTGAATATAAACTCAGCAAAAAAAGAAATGTCCTTTTTTCAGGACCCTGTCTTTCAAAGATAATTCGTAAAAATCCAAATAAATTCACAGATCTTCATTGTAAAGGGTTTAAACACTGTGTCCCATGCTTGTTTAATGAACCATAAACAATTAATGAACATGTACCTGTGGAACGGTCATTAAGACAAAAACAGCTTACAGACGGTAAGCAATTAAGGTCACAGTTATGAAAGCTTAGGACACTAAAGAGGCCTTTCTACTGACTCTGAAAAACACCAAAAGAAAGATGCCCAGGGTCCCTGCTCATCTGCGTGAACGTGCCTTAGGCATGCTGCAAGGAGGCATGAGGACTGCAGATGTGGCCAGAGTAATAAATTGCAATGTCCGTGCTGTAAGACGCCTAAGACAGCGCTACAGGGAGACAGGACAGATGGCTGATCGTCCTCGCAGTGGCAGACCACGTGTAACAACACCTGCACAGGATCGGTACATCCGAACATCACACCTGCGGGACTGGTACAGGATGGGAACAACAACTGCCGAGTTACACCAGGAACGCACAATCCCTCCATCAGTGCTCAGACTGTTCGCAATAGGCTAAGAGAGGCTGGACTGAGGGCTTGTAGGCCTGTTGTAAGGCAGGTCCTCTCCAGACATCACCGGCAACAACGTTGCCTATGGGCACAAKYCCACCGTTGCTGGACCAGACAGGACTGGCAAAAAGTGTTTCTCTTTACTGATGAGTCGCGGTTTTGTCTCACCAGGGGTGATGGTCGGATTCGCGTTTATCGTAAAAGGAATGAGTGTTACACCGAGGCCTGTACTCTGGAGCGTGATCGATTTGGAGGTGGAGGGTCCGTCATGGTCTGGGGCGGTGTGTCACAGCAACCTCGGACTGAGCTTGTTGTCATTGCAGACAATCTCAACGCTGTGTATTACAGGGAAGACATCCTCCTCCCTCATGTGGTACCCTTCCTGCAGGCTCATCCTGACATGACCCTCCAGCATGACAATGCCACCAGCCATACTGCTCGTTCTGTGCGTGATTTCCTGCAAGACAGGAATGTCAGTGTTCTGCCATGGCCAGCGAAGAGCCCGGATCTCAATTCCATTGAGCACGTCTGGGACCTGTTGGATTGGAGGGTGAGGGCTAGGGCCATTCCCCCCATAAATGTCCGGGATCTTGCAGGTGCCTTGGTGGAAGTGTGGGGTAACATCTCACAACAAGAACTGGCAAATCTGGTTCAGTCCATGAGGAGGAGATGCACTGCAGTACTTAATGTAGCTGGTGGCCACACCAGATACTGACTGTTACTTTTAACCCCCCCCCCCTTTGTTTAGGGACACATTAATCCATTTTTGTTAGTCACATGTCTGTGGAACTTGTTCAGTTTATGTCTCAGTTGTTGAATCTTGTTATGTTCATACAAATATTTACACATGTTAAGTTTGCTGAAAATAAACGSAGTTGACAGTGAGAGGACGTTTCTTTTTTTGCTGAGTTTACATTGCTGCAAAATAACACAATTAAGCCAAAGCCATAAAAGAAAGTCCACATTTCGTAGCACACTCACTGTTTGTTGATGATGAGAGCATTTTATTATTTTATTGTGTTGGATTGAGGGAGTGGCAGACACTGCTGTAATGTTTCAGAATAAGGATGAAGTACAGTACGGTGGTAAATAGCATGCTTCCTGATTCTCCATTAGCATCTGTGCTGAGGAGATAGAGGGTGGCCCTCCTCAGAGGCAGGCACCCGCACTGACACCATGCAGACAGGCCTGGTTAGAAGCTGCCAGCAGGGACAGAAGGACCAGACAGGCAGAGAGAGAGAGAGAGAGAGATGGAGGCTCTGACACATTCAGATCTGACACTATTAGCCTCATTGCATGCATGACATTTTGAAAACCTAACTCTCTTTCTTTTATACACCGTAACTATACTTCCTTCTGATACACGTCCATGCATTTTCATCACAATATGGTATTCAGGTTGGTTCTGTTGGGAAAGGCTGTGGGTAAAGCCTGATATAGAGGCTATAGAATGTTCAAGTTTAGGGTATATAGCAGTGTTTCCCAACTGGCGGCAGGTGATGTTATTTGCCCCCCCAAGTTATTTCAATTTTGGATATCTGTTCCAAAGTATTCCCACGCATAATAGAGAGGTTTAAAATTATTCTGTTTTAGTTCAATACTATATCCGTTTGGGCTTCTTGTGGTCAATTTGCAGTTTACAAATGATTTGTAATTATGTTCTGGCCCCTTGACCATCTGATTCAAGAAGAAATCAGCCCACGACTGAATCTAGTTGATGATCCCTGGTATATAGTGTGAGTGATTTCATTTTCCAATGGAAATGGTACTCTGGAATCTAGATCACTCTGTGTGTGTGTGTGTGTGTTATTAGTTTGTACATGGGCCTACTGCCTCTGCTGAGCGGACACAGTGTGTCATCCATTCTATGTCATCCACTCTGTCCTTTCTAGTCCCACCTTTTTTACTGATCAGACTAAGGCTGCCAAGCGTTTGATTGATTTTATTAGGCAGAGAGAACATAGCAAAGCTCCACATTTTTACATTTCACTCAGAAAAAATGCCTCTCACCACCCTAGCAGTAGCAGGGCTTTCATCCACAAAGGAGCCTATCCAGGAAACCCTACAAAGCCGTCAGCGTGCACGGCACAATGCTTTCCGCTTTGAAGCCAGCTAAACCTGTCTGAGAGGTTGTGAGCATCAGGACAAGTCCAGACACAGACAGCACAGTATATCATCTCATCCTAACACCATGGCACAGCCTTACTGATTCCATCATTGCTTTATTCTCTAACAAAGCAAAGCAGAGCAGACCGCCTCAATCAGTCTGTCCAGCCTGTCTAGATACATGTGTGTCTGCTGGGTGACATGCTGTGCCAGTCTCAGTGCCAACCCATCAGGGTTCCTGCCAACCTCTAGAAAGGAGGTAGTAGCTGGAGGGCAAAAGAGGAAAGGTGGATCAAACTAAGAGAGACGCGACAGGACTCAGTTTCCCATGAACAATATGATGAATCACACTTCAGATAAATGTTGGTGGGAGAGAAATATATTACAGTGTTATGTACAATGTTTTTACAGCACTGGCAATGCATAACTGAGGTCACCCAACCATGGGGATACGATTATTGTATTGATTAGAGTTGGAGATACAACTCTCCATCTGATGAAACAAACTATATCAGATACATTGTATAAAGGAGCAAAAATACAATAAAAACAACCAAAAAAACTATACGTTATACTATCCATGTAGTAGGCTTCATACGCTACTATACTGTACACACCAACACTTTTCCATAGCTTCTTGATCTTAATAATATATTTATCTTCCAGTAAATATTTCCTATGAAATATGGTGCAATATTTAAATGTTTGAAACAGTTGTATGTTGCCATAACTACTGTATAAGAGTGTTGTTCCCTGTGCGGCTATTTCTCCACCTGGGATTAACTGAAGAGCTGTGACTGGAGGAATTGAGTCAAGGTTTTATGGAAATGTCTCTCTATCTCTGTGTGACGAGTACTTTGTGTTTTCATTTCCATCAAGCTATGTACGGTTGAAATAATAACTTTGTGACGCCCTCTGGCATCATTGGTAATGTATTTTTCACATGAGAAGTCTTAGCTAAGCGCTGATTCTGCTATTTCTCTTTAGTATTTTTCTCTCTATCTCTCGGTGTGTCCAACCCTTGTTAGAGTGATTAGGGGAAAAAGGTGTGAATTTAACTCATGGTTCCTCTGTTTGTAAGTCATCTTTAATCCATTGTGTTCTGTTTACTTATCATCTATAAACTAAAAACAGCTGTAATTAAGTATGTATCCAACAATGATTTATGTAGACCTATTCTATAAATAAATCAAAACCACAAAACTCCAATCTCGTGATTTTTTTTTTTTTTATGTGATAAATGTGTTATGAAAGCAGCAGTCATGATAGTATTACATGTTAAAGATGATATTCTATGTTCACAACTTTTGTGTTGTGCAGGTACTATATTGATGATGGTACATTCATGCTGTATCACTTATTGAAGTGGGAAATGCATAAATCATCATCACCATCCTCATCATCTGTTGATTACCCATGTGTAGTTTAGTCCAGTTCTCAGTCGACCCCTCTCCGCCCAACTGGCCACCATTAGTCTGACCTTGAAGGGAATAATTCAGTCGTATTCGTCCCAGCAGGCTGGAGCATGATATAGCCTCAGCTGTCATCACACTCATATATCCTAGACCAGGAAATCACTTTGCCTCCACTGCTAGTTCTGGCTGGGTGTCTCTTGGGCTGGCTCCCACACTGTCTATTCTCCCCTCTCCTCCACCTGCAGGGCCTTGATAACCTCCTCAGCCACAACCCCAGCAGAGAGGGCAAGTGTACTCCAGCCTGTCTACCACCCCGCCAGCCTGCTAGTCTGCCAGCCAGCCTCAGCCCCTCTTCATACTCTGCAGTCTCACAACTCTCAGTCTGACATCATAGTGGGCTGCTGTTCCAATGTCTCTATGGGAGGTCTGTACACTACTCATTATACAGTGTATTTAGGGCACTGGATTTGACAACTTATTAAGTCAAATCCAGTGCCCTAAATGCACTGTATAATGAGTAGTGTACAGTCAAATAATTTGACTCTATGGGTTGAGTCATTCAGGCAGCATGTTGACTCCGGTAGAGTTTCTGAATACACCTAAATTGTCTGTAACTTTTATCCCTTTTCAATGACAATCAGCAACTCGCTTCCAGGACTACAGCACATTATTGTTATGATCAAAACAAGGTCCCTATTTTTACCTTTCCCACTCTGTCTTTACTTGTCTTTTTCGCGCACCCTCTCTCCGTTAAGACAGTGTGATTGATAGCTGTAAATCTATTTAAAGAGTTTAATTCCAAAACACTATATGTCCATTTTCAGAAGTGTTGGTTAATTTGGTTTTATTGTTTAAATACATTTTGAAAGAGATTGGTATGTTTTTCCACTATCTAATCATGGCATGGGGTTGTTCAATGACAGACATGTACTTCTTTAAATTATAGCACTTGATAGTTTCATTTCAGAGAGACAAATAATCCAGTGTTCTTCCAAAATGCGATATATCTGCCTCACTCTCAGAGAAATAAGTAGTACTGTAGGTTTTAAATGTAACAAATAACTACATTTTTAATAAAGAAATATACAAATGATACATTTGTGACCACTGTTTAAAAAATGATTAATAATAATAACTAAATACAGTAATGTGAGTTTTGCATGTAAAACATTTACATTTGACATTTTAGTCATTTAGCAGATGCTCTTATTCAGAGCGACTTACAGTAAGTGCATTCATTTTAAAATAGCTAGGTGTGCCAACCACATGTAATAGTCAAATATACATGATACAAACATTCCATTGCAGCTAAACAATGAACATCAAAATCAATCATATCAAACTTTATTTGTCACATGCACCGAATACAACAAGTGTAGGTAGACCTTACAGTGAAATGCTTACTTACAAGCCCTTACCCTTAACCAACAGTGCAGTTCAAGAAGGGTTAAGAAAATATTTACCAAATAAACTAAAGTAAAGAAATTGTAAAAAGTAACACAATAACATAACAACAATGAGGCTATATACAGGGGGTACTGGTACCGAGTCAGTGTGCGGGGGTACAGGTTAGAGGTAATTTGTACATAGATTTTACATTTTTTAATTTTAAATGTCATTTTATTTCACCTTTATTTAACCAGGTAGGCTAGTTGAAATCAAATTCTCATTTACAACTGTGACCTGGCCAAGATAAAGCAAAGCAGTGTGACACAGACAACAACACAGAGTTACACATGGAATAAACAATCGCAGTGGTGGGTGGTATAAGGTGATTTGGGAACAAAACAGATGGCATTGTGATAGACTGCATCCAGTTTGCTGAGTAGAGTATTGGAAGCTATTTTGTAGATGACATCGCCGAAGTCGAGGATCGGTAGGATAGTCAGTTTTACTAGGGTAAGTTTGGCGGCGTGAGTGAAGGAGGCTTTGTTGCGAAATAGAAAGCCGATTCTAGATTTGATTTTGGATTGGAGATGTTTAATATGAGTCTGGAAGGAGAGTTTACAGTCTAACCAGACACCTAGGTATTTATAGTTGTCCACATATTCTAGGTCGGAACCGTCCAGGGTGGTGATGCTAGTCGAGCGGGCGGCTGCGGGCAGCGAACGGTTGAAAAGCATGCATTTGGTTTTACTAGCGTTTAAGAGCAGTTGGAGGCAACGGAAGGAGTGTTGTATGGCATTTAAGCTCGTTTGGAGGTTAGTTAGAAGAGTGTCCAAGGAAGGGCCAGGAGTATACAGAACGGTGTCGTCTGCGTGGAGGTGGATCAGGGAATCACCCGCAGCAAGAGCGACATCATTGATATATACAGAGAAAAGAGTCTGCCCGAGAATTGAACCCTGTGGTACCCCCATAGAGACCGCCAGAGGTCCGGACAAAATTCCCTCCGATTTGACACACTGAAGTCTGTCTGCAAAGTAGTTGGTGAACCAGGCGAGGCAGTCATTAGAAAAACCAAGGCTATTGAGTCTGCCGATGAGAATACGGTGATTGACGGAGTCGAAAGCCTTGGCCAGGTTGATGAAGACGGCTGCACAGTACTGTCTTTTATCGATGGCGGTTATGATATCGTTCAGTACCTTGAGCGTGGCTGAGGTGCACCCGTGACTGGCTCTGAAACCGTATGCACAGCGGAGAAGGTACGGTGGGATTCGAAATGGTCAGTGATCTGTTTATTAACTTGGCTTTCGAAGACTTTAGATAGGCAGGGCAGSGTGGATATAGTTCTGTAACAGTTTGGGTCTAGGGTGTCACCCCCTTTGAAGAGGGGGATGACCGCGGCAGCTTTCCAATCTTTAGGGATCTCGGACGATACGAAAGAGAGGTTGAACAGGCTGGTAATAGGGGTTGCAATAATGGCGGCGGATAGTTTTAGAAAGAGAGGATCCAGATTGTCTAGCCCAGCTGATTTGTACGGGTTCAGGTTTTGCAGCTCTTTCAGAACATCTGCTATCTGGATTTGGGTGAAGGAGAAGCTGGGGAGGCTTGGGCGAGTAGCTGCGNATAGGGGTTGCAACAATGATGGCGGATATTTTTAGAAAGAGAGGGTCCAGATTGTCTAGCCCAGCTGATTTGTACGGTTCCAGGTTTTGCAGCTCTTTCAGAACATCTGCTATCTGGATTTGGGTGAAGGAGAAGCTGGGGAGGCTTGGGCGAGTAGCTGCGGGGGCGGGGGGGCGGAACTGTTGGCCAGGGTTGGAGTAGCCAGGAGGAAGGCATGGCCAGCCGTTGAGAAATGCTTATTGAAATTTTCGATTATCATGGATTTATCGGTGGTGACCGTGTTACCTAGCCTCAGTGCAGTGGGCAGCTGGGAGGAGGTTCTCTTGTTCTCCATGGACTTTACAGTGTCCCAAAACTTTTTGGAGTAAGAGCTACAGTATGCAAATTCTGCTTCAAAAAGCTAGCCTTTGCTTTCCTGACTGACTGCATGTATTGGTTCCTGACTTCCCTGAACAGTTGCATATCGCGGGGACTATTCGATACTATTGCAGTCCGCCACAGGATTTTTTTGTGCTGGTCAAGGGCAGTTAGGTCTGGAGTGAACCAAGGGCTATATCTGTTCTTAGTTCTGCATTTTTTKAGATAAATAACAGCGAGTACAGCTTTGTACAAAACAAATGGAGGGAGGTCAATGTAATAGTCCGGTGGCCATTTGATTAATATTTCACCAGTCTTATGGCTTGGGGGTAGAAGCTATTAAGGAGCCTTTTGGTCCTAGACTTGGTGCTCCGGTACCGCTTGCCATGCGGTAGCAGAGAAAACAGTCTATGACTTGGGTGACTGGATTCTCTGACAATTTTATGGGCTTTCCTCTGACACTGCCTATTATATAGGTCCTGGATATTAGGAAGCTTGACCCCAGTGATGTACTGGGCCGTACGCACACCCTCTCTAGCGCCTTATGGTCAGATTCCAAGCAGTTGCCATACCAGGCGGTGATGCAACCGGTTCAGGATACTCTCGATGGTGCAGAACTTTTTGAGGATCTGGGGACCCATGCCAAATCTTTTCAGTCTCTTGAGTTGGAAAATGTTCTGTGCCCTCTTCACGACTGTCTTGGTGTGTTTGGACCATGATAGATCGTTGGTGATGTGGACACCAAGGACCTTGAAACTCTCGATAGTACMCGCTCCACTACAGCCCTGTTGATGTTAATTAGGACCTGTTCGGTCCTCCTTTTCCTGTAGTCCACGATCAGCTCCTTTGTCTTGCTCACATTGAGGGAGAGGTTGTTGTCCTGGCACCACACTGCCAGGTCTCTGACCACCTCCCTATAGACTGGCTCATCATTGTCAGTGATCAGGCCTACCACTGTTGTGTCGTCAGCAAACTTAATGATGGTGTTGGAATCGTGTTTGACCATGCAGTCGTGGGTGAACAGGGAGTACAGGAGGGGACTAAGTACACACCCCTGAGGGGACCCAGTGTTGAGAATCAGCATGGTAGACGTGTTGTTGCCTACCACCTGGGGSCGGCCCGTCAGGAAGTCCAGGATCCAGTTGCAGAGGGAGGTGTTTATTCCTAGGTCCGTAGCTTAGTGATGAGGTTTGAGGTCACTACGGTGTTAAACGCTAAGCTGTAGTCAATGAACAGCATTCTCACATAGGTGTTCCTTTTGTCCAGGTGGGAAAGGGAGGTGTGGAGTGCGATTCAGATTGCGTCATCTGTGGATCTGTTGGGGCAGTATGCAAATTGGAGTGGGTCTAGGGTGTCCAGGAGGATGCTATTGATGTGAGCCATGACCAGCCTTTCAAAGCACTTCATGGCTACCGACATGAGTGATATAGGGCAGTAGTCATTTAGGCAGGTTACCTTCGCTTTCTTGGGCACAGGGATTATGGTGGTCTGCTTGAAACATGTAGGTATTACAGACTCAGTCAGGGAGAYGTTGAACATGTCAGTGGAGACACTTGCCAGTTGATCCGTGCATGCTTTGAGTACACATCCTGGTAATCCATCTGGCCCTGCGGCTTTGTGAATGTTGGCCTGTTTAAAGGTCTTGCTCACATCGGCTACCGAGAGCATTATCACACAGTCATCCAGAACAACTGGTGCTCTCGTGCATGCTTCAGTGTTGCTTGCCTCGAAGCGAGCATTAAAGGCATCATGTATAGTGTTTTGTAAAAATATATACATTTTCATACACATCTAAAATCCTATGAATTAAAAATCTGAGAATAGTCATATTTTACCCACACATAAAGGTACCCATAAGCAATAATTTATGATGAAAAAACACAAATGTGAAAAATTGGTGGATATAGCTTTTTGGAAAATAACTCTTCATTTCTGAAGAGGTCCCTCCACTGCCAATGCGTCCCACTGACCCAGGGGTAAAGCAGAAGACAGGGCCTTAATGGAGATTTAATTTGCATGCAGATAGTTGTACCCGTGTCTGTAATTAAAACAGTGTGAGATGGTCTTGAGGGAAGAGCTAGCTTGACGTGCTCTCATGCTCCCTGCCAGCAGATTCCAAATGAGATAATGTCTGTCATTCCTGTCTGATGACCTAGCCTTTTCAACTCCTCTCCTCTATTAGAAGAAATCCTTTCTCATTTTAATACAAAGGCACCAGGGCATGTGCCTTGGCATGATGTACAGGTTTATGACAGCAAGGTTTTGACATGCTGTATTATTTGAAGTGCTTGGTGTTGGTTTGTTCAATTTAAAAGTCATATATGGTGTATTGAAATGAACAGATTATGCCAGGGATCACCATGCCTCAATACATGTCAGCAGACTGTTCCTCTTTTGACTTGTTTTTACTTTGACTGCAAAGAGGTCAGACACCACTTGAGGCACCATATAAATGAGGCTGGGAAATGACAAAAACTTTTTTGCATATGAGGACAAAAATAGTGCCTTGGATTCAGACTGAATTCATCCTACCCACCTCTGTTATTATACCTTCTCACCAGGCCATCAAAATAGCTTTCCACTCTGAAATGTCCCAGTCATTTTCATATTGGCCTCTCAAATGCCTTTTCTGCCTCTAAATGGTGTATATTTGCCTTGAAATAAAAATGTTATGGGTCAAAATGTTGCAAAAATTGTTGACTAAGAAATGCATAGATTGAACTGGATGACTAATGAATAATATCGTTGATTGAAATGGCAGGTCTTTGAGAGGATTCGCAATGGTAAGTGACTGACCTTCCTACAGTATGCGGTCCCAGAGTGGCGCAGCGGTCTAAGGCACTGCTTCGCAGTGCAAGAGGCGTCACTACAGACTCGGGTTCGACCCTGGGCTGTATCACAACCGGCCGTGATTGGGAGTCTCATAGGCCGGCGCACAATTGTCCCAGCATCGTCCGGATTAGGGGAGGGTTTGGCGGGGGGCTTTATAAGTAGGCTGTCATTGGAAAATAAGAATTTGTTCTTAACTGACTTGCTAGTTAAATAAAGGTTAAATGTGCACAGTACAGCATGATCACTGCAGGCTCATTTAGATTGCGTGTAGGGAAGGTATTTTAGCAATGATCGATTCATAGCAATGACACAATTTATATCAAGCCTGAAAATACATCAATATTTATAAAGAGTTTTATTTGTGATTTTCCAATGTTAGACAACCTGAATATAACTGAAGTATAGAAGAAAACCTTTCCACCTTTCCTTCCAGTTAAAGGTTGAGTAAGTTAGATTTACATCCACAAATGTACCCAAATTACAATTAAATATAAATAGTTTATAATTTGTGAATGACATAATGTAGTTAATTTGTTAGATACTTCTCCCTATTAGCTGATGTTATTTTTTCAAAGCCATTTTAGCTGTCACGCTAATTGTTTGACCTGATTCTAGCATAGAATCATGGTAATTTGTCACGCTATGCCAAGGTGTCATCGATAAAAGGGATACAGTTTATGTCAAAGTGATATCAAACTCCCTGGAGAGTTTGAAACTTCTCTGCAATGTTACCTCTAAACTGCGTGCATTCGCTAAAGAAATATCAGTGCGCGCAGTAAAGCATGAGATTGACAGAACGCGTCAGATTCTATTGCATTGACAGGCACTACTCAGGCGAATACTCTACACAGACCGGTGCGCCATAACCAATTAGAGCTTCAGTAGGCCTATATGCAAATAGACCATTGCCATGTATGGATCTGTGACATTATATATATATTTTTTTTAAAGTACTTTCTACCCACATTTCGTAATATTCAATTGGTAGGTGTGCATTTCTAGACATCTTTGAAAAGCCAGTCAGGTAAAGAGTTTTTTTGTCTTACAGGGGCAGTGTTCTATTTTGAGACAAGCTTGAATAAGCTAAGTAGCCAATAGGCAGAGGGTAGCATAATTTGTCTGATTCTCTGTAAGAACGGTATGGGAATAATGATACATTTTTTTTTGTAAGGTGGTTTCTTGCATCAAACAACACAACCTTTTCAGTCACCACCTTGTCTGAAGGACAAGTGTATGAACAGGTTAATGTCAAAGCCTGCATGGAATTTAGGTCTACATTAAACACCACACATTGACTGCTACTTTAGGCTGAAAAATAGAACAGCTATTTCTATGTTAAAATGTTATGGTATGCATTTTCTCCATTGGTTTGATGGTAGGCCACTCTGGTAGGCCTACATTATGACCAAATAGCCACAGTAGCCTACTTGACCACTGTTAAAACTAACTTAAAGCGGGTACAGCCTCAGTGTTCACAATAAATGCCGCCCGAAAGTTGCACAGATTTTTCACAACATTCAAGTTTGCTTTCAGCAGACCTGAAATTTGCTCAATGCTGACATTTTTTTTAGGGAACATTGCTTGTGTGCCGAAGTTGGGAATTCGGAGATGGTTCCGAATCATTCAATTACAAAGTAATTGTATTTTTTTTTTTGCTAAAATGTAACTGTCACTCTATCTAACGTTTTTTTTTWATGTTTTAAATATTTTTTTAATTTCACCTTTATATAACTAGGTCGGCCAGTTGAGAAGAAGTTCTCATTTACAATTGCGACCAGGCCAAGATAAAAGCAGTGTGACAAAAACATCAACACAGAGTTGCACATGGGATAAACAAACGTACAGTCAATAACACAATAGAAAAATCTGTATACAGTGTGTGCAAATGAAGTAAGGAGGTAAGGCAACAAATAGGCCAATAGTGGCGAAGTAATTACAATTTAGAAATTTACACTGGAGTGATATCTGCAAATGAGGATGTGCAAGAAGAAATACTGGTGTGCAAAAGAGAAAAACCCCMAAAAATATGGGGATGAGGTAGGTAGTTGGTTGGATGGGCTATTTACAGGTTTGCTGTGTACAGCTGCAGCGATCGGTAAGCTGCTCTGACAGCTGACACTTAAAGTTAGTGAGGGAGATATAAGTCTCCAACTTCAGTGATTTTTGCAATTCGATCCAGTCATTGGCAGCAGGGAACTGGAAGGAAAGGCGGCCAAAGGGGGTGTTGGCTTTGGGGATGACCAGTGAAATATACCTGCTGGAGCGTGTGCTACAGGTGGGTGTTGCTAGGGTGACGTTAGCTACTTCCCTGCCATTCTGCGGGAGAACAGTGTTGTCGTGCATCCCAAGGTCAGTAGGTTACCAATAGCTATTTGTCATGTCACTGCGACATCCAGATGGTGACCAATATTACACGTTTTTTCTCCCACTCCCACCAAAAAATATATAACTTTCTTATAAAGAATGTAATTAGCGCCCGGTTGTTGTTTTCAGCTAGCCAGAATAACTAGCTTAAAACTGTGGCTATCGACTGGGTAGGTTTGTTTGAAGTCTGAGTTCAGAGCCAGAGTGTGACATCATTTTGACATAAACCATAAACCTTAAGCCATGACCATGCCAATATTGCCTCCCTTCTGAGGGACTTGCCCGGCCAAGCAAGCTCCTCCCACTGGGCCAAGGAATTTAAGGAGGTTGTGGCTAAAGCCAGGTTGAGAAACTTGCTAGCAAACATTTGCGCTATGAAACCAAATAAATACTGTACTCAACCACAAAACAAATTTGTATTTATTTTTGAATTTTTTATTTAAGCTTTATTAAACTAGATTCAAGATATTGTAGGCTAGTTAGACAAGACAAGGAAAGTAAACTTCAAAACGTGATGTAGTTTTATTGGGATTTGCAGCTGTAATGCATCCAGCAAGCTTCTAAAACATCTTACTMAACCTTTAAAGCTTGAATCCTTAATGTTGAATCTGCCACGTGCATTTGCAATATTAAAACAAGGCACMGTTTTTTCCCCTCTGACATCATTGCACGTGCAATAGAACAGCAGCATATGGTGCATTATTCAGACCCCTTGAATTTTTCCACATTTTGTTACGTTCCAGCCTCATTCTAAAATGGATGAAATAGTTTTTTTCCCTCATAATGAAAAAAGCAAAAACATGCTTTTAGAAATGTCTGCAAATGTATTACAAATTAAAATTATGGAAAAATCACATTTACATAAGAATTCAGACCCTTTACTCAGTACTTTGTTGAAGCACGTTTGGCAGCGATATACAGCCTCGAGTGTTCTTGGGTATGACGCTACAAGCTTGGCACATCTGTATTTGGGAAGTTTCTCCCATTCTTCTCTGCAGATCCTCTCAAGCTCTGTCAGGTTGGATGGGGAGCGTAGCTGCACAGCTATTTTCAGGTCTCTCCAGAGATGTTCGATCCAGTTCATGTCCGGGCTCTGGCTGGGCCACTCAAGGACATTCAGAGACTTGTCTCGAAGCCTCTCCTGCATTGCCTTGGCTGTGTGCTTAGAGTCGTTTTCTTGTTGGTGAATCTTCACCCCTAGTCTGATGTCCTGAGTGCTCTGGAGAAGGTTTTTATCAAGGATCTCTCTGTACTTGGCTCTGTTCATCTTTCCCTCGATCCTGACTAGTCTCCCAGTCCCTGCAGCTGAAAAACATCCCCACAGCATGATGCTGCCACCACCATGCTTCACCGTAGGGATGGTGCCAGGCTTTTGGCCTGAATGCCAAGCATCCAGACGTGACGCTTGGCATTCAGGCCAAAGAGTTCAATCTTGGTTTCATCAGACCAGAGAATCTTGTTTCTCATGGTCTAAGAGTCTTAAGCTGCCTTTTGGCAAACTCCAAGTGGGCTGGGATGTGCCTTTTACTGAGCAGTGGCTTCTGTCTAGCCACTCTACCATAAAGGCCTGATTGGTGGAGTGCTGCAGAGATGGTTGTCCTTCTGGAAGGTTCTCCCATCTCCTCAGAGGAACTCTAGAGCTCTGTCATAGTGACCATCATGGTCTTGGTCTCCTCCCTGACCAAGGCCCTTCTCCACCCGATTGCTCAGTTTGGCTGGGCAGCCAGCTCTAGGAAGAGTCTTGGTGGTTCCAAACTTTTTCTATTTAAGATTGATGAAGGCCACTGTGTTCTTGGGGACTTTCAATGCTGCAGAAATGTTTAGGTACCTTTCCCCAGATCTGTGCATCGACAAAATCCTGTCTCGGAGCTCTATGGACAAAGGGCCTGTTACTTATGTAAATAAGGTATTTTTTAAATAAATGTTTAAAAATGTATGAAAACATGCGTTTGCTTTGTCATTATGGGGCATTGTGTGTACATTGATGAGGGGAAACAAAGATTTTATACTTTTTAAAATAAGTCTATAATGTAACAAAATGTGGAAAAAGGGGGTCTGAATACTTTCCAAATGCACTGTATGACTGTATGACACATTTCTTAACACAATGCAGGTGCTCCTTGATTTGCGTAGGTTGCCTACATTATAATGCAATGTTGTTGATAGAGTAATTTCAGTGTAAATACAACATAAATCCAGTGAAATCTTTAATATACAGTGCTATCATTTTTTTGATGACACAGCTCAAGACATCGTACATTATTTATCTCCACTGTGTCAAGAGGTATGAAGAAGCTAGCGTCTCTTTCCTCCACCTACCCCCAAGTTGAATGCGGCACAGCCAACATCAAAGCATCTAATTAATAGATCAGTGACAGCTGTTTCAGAAGTAAAGAGGCTATTGTTCTGGAATTAAATTATTTATTGAGGTGGCCGGGCTGTTCCTAGCACTATGCGGAGCCACCAACTCGGTATAATTTAGTAAAGATGCATAAGCTGAGGACCAATTTACATTTCAGAAAAGTTGGCTTTTTACACCTTGCTTTAATGCTCCTTATAATGCTGAACATTCATGGCTCTGCACAGAGCAGGTGCTGCCAGACACTCCCAGGGATCGCACATCTGCCACCTGAGAGAGGCCAGCCCACAGCACATGCATGTGTTATTCTCCAATTCCTCCCTTTATTCCTAAAACCATAGACGGGTTGGTTGTTTAGCAACAAAACCGATGTGTGCACAACCATGGGGCAAACAAACGGGATTGTCTGAGATTGTTGACAATATGTAGACTATATTAATTGAAAACATAAATACATTTGCACAATGAGCACTTGTTGTCTTTCAAATAAACTGAGTGCACAAAACATTAGGAACATTCCTAATGTTAAGCTGCACCCCATTTTGCAGCCTCAATTCGACGGGGCATGGACTACAAGGTGTCCAAAGCGTTTCACAGGGATGCTGGCTCATGTTGACTCCAATTCTTCCCATAGTTGTGTCAAGTTGGCTGGATGTTCTTTGTGTGGTGGACCATTCTTGTTGTAGTTCTTGACACACTCAAACCGATGTGCCTGGTACCTACTACCATACCCCATTCAAAGGCACTTAAATATTTTGTCTTGCTCATTCACCCTCTGAAAGGCACAATGTCACATACACAATCCATGTCTCAATTGTCTCAAGGCTTAAAAAACTTTTAACCTGTCTCCTCCCCTTCATCTACACTGATTGAAGTGTATTTAACGGGTGACATCAATAAGGGATCATAGCTTCACCTGGTCAGTCTACAGTATGTCATGGAAAGAGAAGGTGTTCCTAATGTTTTGTGCACTGTGTACTTTGTTACATTTGTTGGTTAGGTAGCTAGTGAATTTCTAGCCATATTAGCATTGATATGAAATCAGTCAAAACTCCTTAAAACAAGACATGGTATAAAGAAAGAGATAAAACTAGCTGAAACGAGCCAACTATGATTCCCCACATGGCAGCTTCTTGTCATTGTTGCTAGCTTTTTGACCGTTCAGAATCATAACAAAGCACAGCTTCTGGCCACATCGTTTTCGTGATGTTGTCAGCCAACCCATCTCTGGTGCCTATTATTGTCACGATCGTTGTTGTAAGAATCGGACCAAAATGCAGCGTGGTTTGGGTTCATCATCTTTATTACGTGAACCGGCAAAAAACAATAACGAACGAAACGAACGTGAGGCTATGCAGTGCTCAAGGCAACTATACACAAACAAGATCCCACAACCAACAGGTGGGAAAAAGCTGCCTAAGTATGATCCCCAATCAGAGACAACGATAGACAGCTGCCTCTGATTGGGAACCATACCAGGCCAACCTAGAAATAAAGAAACTAGAATGCCCACCCTAGTGATACCCCGACCTAACCCAAAATAGAGAATAAAGGATATCTAAAGTCAGGGCGTGACAATTATTTTTTTCTGAAAGGAATGGACTTGTTGTTATGGTTTGATACATTGACCTAATTTTCTAAATGCACGGTCTGTGTAACATCTCTGACCGTAGAGTGTATAGCTATGGCTTCAATAGATTTTTCACCACAGGGGTAACTCAAGGTATGTTTAATTCAAGAGATCAGTAAATCAGCCCTATAATCCTTTTTAAAAATCACTGTGTATCTCGTTAGGCCTCTGCAGTAATTCTTGCATGAATATCTACATTAAGGAAGAGGCCAGAGACTCCAAAGGGAGATGTAAACAATTTGTTACCATTAAATGGTCACTTTGTACTTAATCATTTGCAATTATTTCCTCCTAATGTGTCATGGTGTCTGAGATCAATATTGTATGAAAACAAGCCATATGGTATGCTAAAAGCTTCTTTTAGTACCTCCAGACAGTCATCCAATTCTCTGTCTGTCATTATTTTCTTCTTCTGCACAACATCCAATACTGTTAGTGAGGCCATCTACATAAACCTCTTATCTTGTTTTCCCTGGGTTCCTTATGTTACATGGGTCAGGTCTTCTTCCCTTACTCAAATAAAGAGAGAGATGGGAGATCGAGAGCGACAGTGAAAGAGAGAGATACAGAAAAATATATAGAGAGAGAGACTCCAGAGAGGGGTTTTCTGGGTACTCAGTGAGGAGCCTGAGGTATCTGGACTTGTCTGATCGATACTGGCTGGACCTGTTTTTATATCAGGAAGACAATCCAGTAAAACCATCATGCATTTGTTCTGGGTCCTGAGGATCTCCAAGGAGGCTAGCTGGCGTCCCGCTTCACAAAGAACAAAACTAACAGGTTTCTACTATATAGTTCATAGAATTCAGGAACAGAAAGTTATCCAGAGTGCACTCTGTTGTTACAGTTACAATGTACATACACACAAAACACGCGATAGTATCGTCAGGCACCACTTGCAAACATTATTCACAATACTATTGACATATCAGACCTTTAATATGTTACCATATATCCAAGTCAATGCACATATTTTGCTCAGTGGGAGTATAATATCCTCTAAACCCAAACGTCACATTTATCAAACACAAACCCCAGGGAGCAGACAGCCCTGAAAGCCTCAGGGGAAGAAAGGTTATTATGAGTGTGTTATCTTAGAGAAACACAGGGACATGCTCTGCTACAGCATTTCCCTTCCTCCAAAGGTCATGGGCAGTGTCCAAAGTCTTTAAAGTCTTCCATACGTTGTATGGTGAGCATTACAGTGGGGTCATTTATTACAGTGATTTCACCTTTAGGCTTCGAGGTTCAGTACCTTTCCAAATTATGTTTTGTAACTGCAACGTGAAAGGTACATAATATGGTAAACAAAAGCACATCAAAGTTGTTTTATTGTACAAATCATTGACCTTATGATGTCAATGTTTTACTCTGTCCAGAGCGTCAATACAATGCAGTGATGTACTCATTTGTGTGACACATGTATTAGCTGCACCAAGATATCCAGTGTGGAAATGTTCCTGTTGGTTTAGTCTTACAGAATATCTTCTGAGTTTTGGGACTTTGATCATGATTTCTCTTGAAGTGTCCCAATTGCAGATTTCCCTAGTTGCTGTCCGACCCTTTACATCTCCCATTCCTCAGAGGTCCTCCCATCTCCCCAGTAAAGATCTCTCTCTCTGATCCTGGTACTGCAGCTTCTTCCTGAGGTCTTCTTTACAGTGGATCCCAGATACGGTCTGCTCTCTGTTGTTTAGGGGCAGGGAGGATGATGAACACTGGCCAGGCCCTCTGGTCATGGAGATAATAGAGAGGGGGAGCCAGAGAGGCCAGCGCCATAGCTGCAGTCAGGGAGGGAGGGATGGAGGGTGGGATAGGAGGGCACATATAGCCCTTCCATCCATATCGACATCTAAATGAAAGGATGGCTCCTGCTTGTTAAAAGCCATGTCTTGTGTCACAGGGGGCACACTCCTGTTTTATTCTCCAGGGAGATATCTGTTGCTTCACCCACTGCACTGTTAGCTAATCTCCATCGATCGCAGGGTGGGACATCTGAGCAAGGAGCAGCACGGTCTCATACTGGGCCACATTGATCCAGCCTTCTGACATCTGCTGCACTAAAAGTAAACATGCAGTTTTTTCTGCTCTTCATAAAGCGCTAGGGACAGCAGCCTGAAAGGATCAAGAATGGATTTCATGCATGATGATTCATACACTGTATATAATTGCCTAAACAGAAGCGGTGGGATCGAACCCAGTGGCCATTTTTGCTTGTGTTATGGTGGTTCTCACAGAGTTAAGGAAACAAAACAAACTAAACTTGTAAAGTCTCATGAGGGTTGAAAATGTGTTGTTTTTATATACCAGAATGACAACGCTGAGACTCTATAAGAGGACCTCAGGAGGCTGAAGAAATTCAGCTAGGCCCCTAAGACCCTCACAAACTTCTACAGATTCACTATTAAGAGCATCCTGCTGGGTTGTATCACCGCCTGGTACAGCAATTGCACTGTTCACAATCGCAGGGCTTTCCAGAGGGTGGTGCGGTCAGCCCAAGGCATCACCGGGGGATTTCTGCCTGCGCTCCAGGATATCTACAGCAACCAGTCTCACAGGAAGGACAGGAAGAGCATCAAGGACCTCAGCCACGGCCTGTTAACTCCGCTACCATCTAGCAGATGGAGACAGTACAGGTGCATCGAAGCTGGGACTGAGAAACAGCTTCTATCTTCAGGCCATCAAACAGTTACCACTAGCTGGCCTCTGCCCAGTACTCTGCCCTGAACCTTAGTCACTTTTTGTACCAGCTACCAACCATACTCTACCCTGCACCCTAGAGACTGCTGCCCTATGTACATACAGTTATTGAACACTTTTATTTCCTTTATTCAACTAGGCAAGTCAGTTCAGAACAAATTCTTATTTACAATGACGTCCTACATCGGCCAAACCCGGACGACACCAGGCCAATTGTGCACCACCCTATGGGACTCCCAATCACAGCCGGTTGTGATACAGTCTGAATTCGAACCAGGGTGTCTGTAGTGATGCCTCTAGCACTGAGATGCATTGCCTTAGACCGCTGCGCCACTCGTGAGCCAGAGTAAAAATGTTTACATGCTGTTTCACCCACTGAGTGTACAAAATATTAGGAATGTGTCCTAATGTTTTGTACACTCAATGTACATTGTTACAGTTGTTGGTTAGGTAGCTGGTGAATTTGAGTCATATTAGCATTAACATGATAGCAGTCAAAACACCTCAAAACAAGACATGGTATAAAGAAAGAGATAAAACTAGCTGAAACGAGCCACCTACGATTCCCCACATGGCAGCTTCTGGTCATTGTTGCTACTCTAGCTATCTGACTGTTCAGAATCATAACAAAGCACGGGTAATGGCCACATCATTTTTGTGACTATGTCAGCCAACACCTTCCTAATAATGAGTTACACCCCCTTTTGCCCTCAGAACAGCCTCAATTCAAGGTGTCAAAAGCGTTCCACAGGGATACTGGCCCATGTTGACTACAATGCTTCCCAACGTTGTGTCAAGTTGGCTGGATGTCCTTTGTGTGGTGGATCATTCTTGATACACAGTGTTGAGCGTGAAAAACGCAGCAATGTTGCAGTTTTTGACAAACTCTAAAACTGACAAACTCTAAAAACTGTCTGGGAAGACAAACTCTGAAAATGGGTACGCCGTTGAAAGGCATTGAAATCTTTAGTCTTGCCCATTGCCCCTCTGAATGGCACACATACACAATCCATGTCTCAATTCTCTCAAGGCTTAAAAATCCTCCCCTTCATCTAGACTGATTGAAGTGAATTTAACTGGTGACATTTATAAGGGATTATAGCTTTCACCTGGATTCAACTGGTTATTCTATGTCATGGAAAGAGCAGGTGTTCCTGATGTTTTGTACACTCAGTATATGTATATAGTGTATTCTAGTCATGGCTAAGCCTATATAAATACTTTTTTTGATTTTTTATGGATTATGTGTTTGTTTATTTTTTATGGCTAGTGTCACGTTCTGACCTTAGTTCCTATGTCTTTGTGTTAGGTTGGTCAGGTTGGTCAGGTTGTGAGTTGGGGTGGGTAGTCTATGTTCTTTTTTCTATGTTATTGTATTTCTGTGTTTGGCCTGGTATGGTTCTCAATCAGAGGCAGCTGTCGATCATTGTCTCTGATTGAGGATCATACTTAGGTAGCCTGTTTTCCCCATTTTGGTTGTGGGTGTTTATTTTCTGTGTAGTGTCTGTTCACCTTGCAGAACTGTTTCGTTTTCTCCTCGTTGTTATTTTGTGTAGTGTTCAGTTTTTCAATTAAATTATGACGAACACTTACTACGCTGCAATTTGGTCCTCTTCTCCTTCACCAGACGAGAATCGTTACAGCTAGGTATAACTACACTGTTGGAGTTAGAAACACAAGCATTTCACTGCACCTGCGATTACATCTGCAAATCTGTGCACACGATCAATAAACTTTAATTTTATTTGACGTGCAATGGTTCACTGAGTGTACACAAGGTGTAAAAACTACAGCTTCTGTTCTGACATGTGTCTGTCTGTGAATTGATCTTCTCAATCCTGACTTTATTAGTTAATTTTTTCTTTGTTTGAAGAGAATGCGCTCAGCTAACCTCCACACACCTGCCGATATTGCCAAGTTTGAGAACACTGACTCTCACTGAGGTGTTGGGTAAGATTTATCCATTGCTCCCTGTAACCCTTCTGCTTGTTGTCTGGCATTTCATGAAAGCTGATGGCAGCTGAAGCAATATTTCAGAGGCTTTCACAGTTCAATTTAGAAAAATCATAAACAGTAGTGAAAGTCAGAAGGCCATGTTTCAGAGCAAAATCAAAAATGGTGCTTAATTGAAAAATAAGATGAAGCCAAAAGCCTAATCTCCTCATTAAACCACAAAATAAGTTTCTCCATTTCGATTTTGCCAGGAGTTTCAGAGGGAAGTAGTATTTTAGCCAGATCTAAGCAGCATTCAGCCAGACCTCAGGGAAGAGAGATTTTAACCTTGCAGTTTGGTTGAAAACTAGAAATGTATTAAACATCTTTCATGCCACATCTCAGCCTGAACCTGCAGGCTTAGTGAGTAAAAATTGGAAAATGTCTAACCTCACCCCAGCCAGAGTGTCTGGTGATGAGATTGTAATGGCTGTTTGAGCAGGTCAGATATATTATTTTATACTCTGCAAGCTCAAATTCCAAACAAATTATTCAAAATGTATCTTATTCTAATTCATGTTGTGTATGCTTTAAAAAAAGAAAAGCAGAGTACATAGAGTGCCTTCAGAAAGAATTCATACCCATTGACTTGTTCCACATTTTGTTGTGTTAAAACCTGGATTAAAAATTGATTAAATTGATCATTTCTCACCCATCTACACACAATACTCCATAATGACAAAGTGAACACATCTTTTTAGGAATTTTTGTATATTAATTGAAAATGAAATACAGAAATATCTAATTTACATACACTATATCAAGGAAAAAGGCGAGACCCAGATGCAGACACAAGAGGCAGATGGTTGGAGTCTTACAATGTTTATTTATCCAAAAAGGAGTAGGCAAGAGAATGATCATGTACAGGCAAAAGGTCAAAACCAGTTCAGAGTCCAATAGGTACCGAAGGGCAGGCAGATTCAAGGTCAGGGCATGCAGGATGATCAGGCAGGCGGAAAAGTAGTCCAGAGTCAGGCAGTGGTCAAAACCGGGAAGAGTAGCAAAAGAGAATAGAAAAGGAGTACGGGGAAAACCACACTGGTTGACTTGACTAAACATACAAGATGAACTGGCAGAGCGAGACAGGCAACACAGGGATAAATACACTGGGGAAAATAAGCGACACCTGGAGGGGGTGGAGACAGTCACAGGGACAGGTGAAACAGATCAGAGCGTGACACACTACCGGTCAAAGTTTTAGAACACCTACTCATTCAAGGGTTTTTCTTTATTTTTTACTATTGTCTACATTGTAGAATAATAGTGAAGACATCAAAACGATGAAATAACACATATGGAATCATGTAGTTACCCAAAAATTGGTAAACCAATCAAAATATATTTTATATTTGAGATTCATCAAATAGCCACCCTTTGCCTTGCTGACAGCTTTGCACACTCTTGGCATTCTCTCAAACATCTTCCTGAGGTAGTCACCTGGAATGCATTTCAATTAACAGGTGTGCCTTCTTAAAAGTTAATTTGTGGAATTTCTTTCCTTCTTAATGCGTTTGAGCCAATTAGTTGTGTTGTGACAAGGTAGGGGGGTATACAGAAGATAGACGTATTTGGTAAAAGACCAAGTCCATATTATGGCAAGAACAGCTCAAATAAGCAAAGAGAAACGACAGTCCATCATTACTTACAGTCATGAAGGTCAGTCAATACGGAAAATGTCAAGCACAGTCACGAAAACCATCAAGGGCTATGATGAAACTGGCTCTCATGGGGACCGCCACAGGAATGGAAGACCCAGTGTTACCTCTGCTGCAGAGGATAAGTTCATTACAGTTACAGTACCAGCCTCAGATATTGCAGAGTTCAAGTAACAGACACATCTCAAAATCAACTGTTCAGAGGAGACTGTGTGAATCAGGTCTTCATGGTCGAAATGCTGCAAAGAAACCACTAGTAAAGGACACCAATAAGAAGAAGAGACTTGCTTGGGCCAAGAAACACGAGCAATGGACATTAGACAGGTGGATATTTATCCTTTGGTCTGGTGTCCAAATTGGAGATTTTTGGTTCCAACCTGTGTCTTTGTGAGATGTAGAGTAGGTGAACGGATGATCTCTGCATGTGTGGTTCCCACCGTAAAGCATGAAGGATGAGGTGTTATGGTGTGGGGGTGCTTTGCTGATGACACACTGTGATTTATTAAGAATTCAAGGCACACTTAACCAGCATGGCTACCACAGCGTTCTGCAGCGATACGCCTTCCCATCTGGTTTGGACTTAGTGGGACTCATTTGTTTTTCAACAAGACAATGACCCAACACACCTCCAGGCTGTGTAAGGGCTATTTTACCAAGAAGGAGAGTGATGGAGTGCTGCATCAGATGACCTGGCCTCCACAATCCCCCGACCTCAACCAAAGTGAGATGGTTTGGGATGAAAAGCAGTCAACATGTGCTCAGCATATGTGGGAACTCCTTCAAGACTGTTGTAAAATCATTCCAGGTGAAGCTGCCAAGAATGCCAAGCGTGTGCAAAGCTGTTATCAAGGCCAAGGGTGGCTATTTGAAGAATCTCAAATATAAAATATATTTTGATTTATTTAACACTTTTTTGGTTACTACATTATTTATCCTGAAAAACTCCCCTGTCGTTAACGATTACAAGCATACACATAACATGATGCAGCCACCACATTATGCCTGAAAATATGGAGAGTGGTACTCAGTAATGTGTTGTATTGGTTTTGCCCCAAACATAACACTTTGTTTTCAGGACAAAAGTGAATTGCTTTGCCACGTTTTTTGCAGTATTCTTTTAGTGTCTTGTTGCAAACAGGATCTATGTTTTGAAATATTTTTATTCTATACAGGCTTCCTTCTTTTCACTCTGTCAATTAGGTTAGTATTGTGGCGTAACTACAGTGTTGTTGATCCATCCTCAGTTTTCTCCTGTCACAGCCATTAAACTCTGTAACTGTTTAAATCACCATTGGCCTCATGGTGAAATCCCTGAGCCACTTCCTCTCCGGAAACTGAGTTAGGAAGGACACCTGTATCTTTGCAGTGACTTGGTGTATTGATACACGTGGCGCAGCAGTCTAAGGCACTGCATCTCAGTGCTAGAGGTGTCACTACAGACCCTGGTTCGATTCCAGGCTGTATCACAGCCAGCCGTGATTGGGAGTCCCATGGGGTGGTGCACAATTGGCCCACCACAGTTTGGCCGGGGTGGGCTGTCATTGTAAATAATAATTTGTTCTTAATTGACTTCCCTAGTTAAATAAAGGTTCAATATATATATATATWTTTTTTTATATTCAGTGTCTGCTTCTTTTAACCAATCTGCCAATAGGTGCCCTTCTTTGCAAGGCATTGGAAAACCTCCATGGTCATTCTGGTTGAATCTGTGTTTGAAATTCACTGCTCGACTACAGAGATGAGAAAGTCATTAATAAATAATGTTAAGCATTGTTATGCAACTTTTTATGTGACTTGTTAACCTTTTACTGCAGTGGGATAAATCAGGGTCACACAGAGTGTTTCTTGGTAGTTCTAAACAAATCTACTTTGAAACAAAAGTATACACCTCACACACATGGTTATGGGATAAAAAAGAAGGAGACATCTGTACCATGTCAGAGATAGAGTTGAAATGTATTCAGTTTGAGTTTGTATCCTAATATTACACTTTATATACATCACAGAAGACTGAAATATAAACAAAGCCGTTTGACATAGAAACATCAGATGTTCTGCATAAAAAAACAACAGTTTATGAATTATGAAATTATAACATTCCACCCATGAGGCCACTAGATAATTTGACTGCAGGATTTATTAATGTGTTACACTATAACAAAGGGGTTGAATACTTATTGACTCAATACATTTCAGCTTTACATTTTTATTAATTTGTAAAATTAAGAAAAACATAATTACACTTTGATATTATGGGGTATTGTGTGTAGCCCAGTGACAWTTTTTTTTGCAATTTTATCCATTTGAAATTCAGGCTGTAGCACAACAAAATGTGGAAAACTCAAGGGGTGTGAATACTTTCTGAAGGCACTGTACTGAACTGTACTGAACTGTCGGCTCATATGTTGACAGATTATACTGTACAGTGTTGAAGGAGGAAGAGATTTGTGAGATTTTACCTGTAAGATTTGGTAAAATGTAGGACATTTCTCACCCTAACAAATCCGTCTTCATACAGGCATGACAAAATCATTTCTTATTGGGACARCCTTTCAATAGGAAGATCTATCTGTTATCGATATCCTATTTCAATTGAAGTAAATAGATTTCCGAGGTAGATGTTTTTATATCCTTACAGGTAAAAACGTACAGTAAAGCCCCTTTCCATCATGTAGAAGACTTTATTCTCATTCCAGCCAATACCTTTCATTGCTGCTCCTGTCTGCTGCCTCTCTGAGGTGAAATATTGCAGCCTCGTGATGCGGCACTGAAGGGACTGGCACTTTTATTTACACCATCAGCGTTTTTGGCAGCCGAAATATTTACATTAGTAGGGGCCCTGGGCTTACCTTTTGCACAAGGCAATTCAAACATATGTGAGAGTGATTATACCATTACCTTAACCACTCCTGTAATGGACAACCTGGAGCCTCTGTTGGAGGTTTACTGGGGGTCTCTGGCACCAGGACTGCAGATCCTATTAAATACCAGGGATTTCATATCCGACTAGAACAGAATGAGGAACAGCGATTCATAGTTAATCAGTGTTACATTACATTAAAGCATTACATTAAAATGTATATTGATGTACTTTCATACATGATATCACATATCATGATATCATACATGATAATATACATAAATTAGACTATCATACACGTTTTCTCCAGATAAACATGTTTAGATGCAATAAGTGACATGTTAAAAAAACTTTGAAAAGATAGAGTCATGAATTTTATATACTGTTCTAGATTTGAAAGTTTATTCCAAGGCGTCAGTGTTTAAAAAAAACTAGTCAATACATTTTCTTGGATTATATTCCAGGCCATGCAGTGACTTGATGTCAAAGAAGGTGGTTCTCGGGCGATTAAGGAAAGGGCAATAATAAATGGTACGTTGGTACTATAGTGTATATGGACTTGGAAGTAATCTACAAAATAATTGTATTTTAGCTGTGTTTCCTCTATAAATATGAATAATTATATAATCACTTACTATATTTGTCATACTGAGGGTGAAAATTTGAAGTTACAATCTAGAATCAACATCCCCACACAGAACTCAAGCTCTGGTTATATAAATACATTTGATTTTGATTTGGTTAAGATAATTAAATAGCTGATAAAGTCCATGTAAATAATATGTTGGAACATAAATTACAACATATTTTCTAAGAAGGTGCAATGACTTTAGGGTAGTGTAATGATATAGGCCCGAGGAGGTGTGGTATATGGCCAACATCCCACGGCTAAGGACTGTACATAATCTTGACGCAACGCGGAGTGCCTGGACACAGCCATTAGCCTTGGTATATTGGTAATATACCACAAACCCCCAAGGTGCCTTATTGCTATTATAAACTGGTTTCCAACATAATTAGAGCAGTAAAAATAAATGTTTGGTCATACCCGTGGTATACGGTCTCATATACCACGGCTGTCAGCCAATCAGCATTCAGGGCTCGAACCACCCAGTTTATAGTTGTCATTCATTAATCAGGTATACTGTAAAGATACTGTACATTACACTGAAAAAAAATATAAATGCAAAATGCAACATTTTCAAAGATTTTACTGAGTTACAGTTCATATGAGGAAATCATTCAATTTAAATAAATTCATTAGGCCCTAATCTCAGGATTTCACATGACTGGGAATACAGATATGCATATGTTGGTCACAGATACCTTAAAAACATTGACCTCATAATGGGCCTCAGGATCTTGTCACGGTATTTCTGTGCATTCAAATAAAATACAATTGTGTTTGTTGCCAGTAGCTTTATGCCTGTCCATACCATAACCCCACCGCCACCATGGGGAACTCTGTTCACAACGTTGACATCAGCAAACTGCTTGCCCACACGAGGCCATACATGTGGTCTGCGGTTGTGAGGCCGGTTGGACGTACTGCTAAATTCTCTAAAATGACTTAGAGAAATTAACATTATATTCTCTGGCAACAGCTCTTGCGGACATTCCTGCAGTCGGGATGCCAATTGCACGCTCCCTCAAAACTTGAGACATCTGTGGCATTGTGTTGTGTGACAAAACTGCACATTTTAGAGTGGCCTTTTATTGTCTCCAGCACAAGGGGCATCTGTGTAATGATCATGCTGTTTAATCAGCTTCTTGATATGCCACACCTGTCAGGTGGATGGATTATGCTCACTAACAGGGATGTAAACAAATGTATGCACAAAATTTGATAGAAATACGCTTTTTGTGCGTATGGAAAATTTAGGGATCTTTTATTTCAGCTCATGAAACATGGGACCAACACTTTATATGTTGTGTTTATATTTTTGTTCAGTCTAATTATAAGGAGATACATTTACCTTATGAAATGACCAGACTAAATGACAACACATTGCATTGCAAATTGAGATTACATTACATGATGCAGTACTTAAGTGGAGTGAACACACTGCTCTTCATGTTTAATTATGTTAAGTTAGCCTCAGGCAGTTGGGTGAGTGCACAGGTAACTGGGAAAGTTGGTCAAGTAAACATGTAAAACTTAGGATTTGCCCGCGGCACACAGGTTATGTACATTACACACCAGTCATCCGAGTCATCACCAGTCACCAGAGTGATAATTAGCAAAGCCTGTAAATGTTAACTGGGTAGAGTACAGAGGAGTTTGAACTTCAAAGAAGAGCACAGAGGCTGCTCAATTACCATAGCAGAGCAGCATGCATTTATTCAGCACCAATCAACTGTGTGCTTTCTGGAAGTAGTAAGACCATGGCTCTCCAGTCTCCACACTGTCCTGTCCAATGGTATATGGAAGACTGAAAAAATTATTTCAAGTATATTTCAATCTGCGTCTATTTTTCAAATCTTCACATTCAACGGTGGTAGCCGACATTGTTGAGGAGGCAGGGTGTCACAGTTGTCCCCTGTGTCCCAATGTGGTAATCAGAGTGTAATGTCATCCAATTTGAGACCTGTGCAGCTGTCGGGTGGCTACTGCTGGGCACATCAGAGCTGTCAGTCTTATCAGTTAGAGCAGCTCATTGGGGAACGGGACACAGATAAGGCATCAATTATACATGAAAATAGGTACTCCACATCCCTCTCACACTTGTCATCTCTTTTCTACCATTTCAATCTAGAGCACTCCTCAGCCAACTGCTGCTGCATATGTAGCCAGCCCATCACTCCCCTCCCCAACCCCTACCCCCCCCTTGCCTCCTCTGAAGCCTCTTTCCCGAAAATGTACAACATTTTCCTCATGATCACCATCATCATGTTCAGAATTCTTCCACAAGTCACAGATAAGGCTTTGAAAATGTTATGAGGTCAAATCAGATTTCCATCCAGTCTAAGAGCTCATGTTATGATGTCATTGGGGGGCTGCATGAGCCACTGCTCTCAGATGAATACCTGATACCTCTCAATTGATACGTTTTATGCATCCCAAATGGCACCCTATACAGAACAGGGTACCATTTGGGACGTACCCATTGTGTGTTGTGGGAGCTGGGGATTTGGGAAGGATGAGGAGAGAAGAAGACCCCACTCATCATTAGATATCAAATGCATACTACTTATTTTTCCATTGAATAGCCCTCCCTCCCTCCCTGGTATCACAAAATCACATGATCCTATATGCGTAGTAAAGAGTGATGAGGAGGAGAGAAGTCTAGACAAAACATCTTCCTGCAACATTAAAGGAAAACTCCACCCAAAAACTATATTTTGGTATTTGTTTCATTAGTCAATTGTTATAGTCCCAAAATGTTTTACTTGTCAGCACTAAAGTTTTCAAGATATGTAACTTTCAAAATAAATAAATCATCCCCATATGATGCTGCATACAGAGAGGATTTCTGTATTTTGAAAGTTATATATCTTGAAAACTTGAGTGCTGACAAGCACTAAAGTTTGTGAGTGGAATTGTATTTTAACTGGAACACAAAATCATGTATTCCACTACTGCATTCTGTAAAGATTAGCCCATCATTAGGATCATACAGCTGTAGCTAGCTCCCCCTCTGAAGAGTTTAAATAAAATGATCTAAAGATTTGATACCTCATCCCCCTACCACCTCACCTGGCTTCTCCACTTCTTCTCCATTTCCCAGTATGGCCTCCTGTGGGGACTGCAAAGTGGTGCAGAAAATTGATAAAAATACAAGACACGATGACAGAGAACACAATACTTAAACCTGTGTCCCAAAGGTACCCAGGCACATGATTAGAAATCCATAGGCAGCATTTCAATTGCACAGCACCTCAGGATGTCCGCCATCATGCCATGTAGGGATTGAGTTCTACTGAAATCCTAATTTTCTTCTGTAGCATAACTGCCACACGCAGAGACAATGTGGAATTGTTTGTCAACTGTTTTGGGAGTAGAAACGTTTTTGTTTTGTGTCATAAACACCTAATCTAAACTGAAAATAGCAATTAACTTATACAACACTCTGGGGTGCTGACTACTCACTGCAGCTCAAGATGTTTAAGTACAGTACAATCACAGCAAAACACAGGTTGGGAAGCAAATGACTCCTGCTGAAAAGAGAAGACTCTAATCTGCTGTAGACTACGAAAATATTTAAAAAACGTAAAAATAGACCCATTGAGCGAACATTGTTTTACAAAGTAAACAAAGAGCGTTAGGCTTTTGGCACAAGCGCATTGGCCATTGCTGGCAAGTGAACTGTGCATCCATTTCCTCCTCATATTGTACAATGTGTGTCTCCACACACCTATTAAAGTCAAGGCTTAAAAAATGTCCCATGTGTGCAACTTCTGTAAGAGCCTCTTTTCTACTTTTACACTCAGGCCTCCTTTCCAGCATTTGGGAACATTCCGCACCCCCCCCCCTGCCACATCTATAGCTATGGTCACAAGCACTGTTCATGACGCAAACTGTTCACACCTCTTGTTGGCGGAAAGAACATTTAGCAAGTTTTAAGCTTATTTCCTGCAATTCTACACATTTTGTCATGGGTTGCAGAGAAAATGTTGCAGTTTTAAAGCCATTTTCTTGCAATTCTATACATTTTTTAATGTTTCAGGTGTTTTCATGTGATAGTTGAGTGACTCAAACGTCACAACAAAATCTAAAAACCATTTGCTGACATGGGCTAGTTGATCTGGGCATTTCTGACAAGTTATAAATAGCTCTCTAAGGTATAAAGGTTAAATAAATAAAAATGTAAAATGCAATGACTGACATGACAAGAGGAAACCTGATGATGCACTACCCAATTTCGAAATTGCACCTTGTGCATTCTACTGTTCCAACTTTCAAGAGTAAGTTGAAAGCAGGACTGAGTTCCTATTTCTTTTTATAACACATCTATTTTCTTTTTTTGGAGGGCTGCTGACCCCTCGCACGCCCCACAGTTTGGGAACCACTGGTCTAGACTCTAGCTAACCACCATAAACTAAAATATCCTCACAAGCCACTAGCCAGCCATATATCATGAGTTCGATTACAGCATTTCCCAAACTCGGCCTTTGGGAAGGGGTGAACGTTTTGGTTTTTGCCCTAACACTACACAGCTGATTCAAGATATCGAAGCTTGATGATTAGTTTATTATTTGAATCAGCTGTGTAGTGCTAGGGCAAAAACCAAAACGTGCACCCCTTGGTGTCCCGAAGACCAAGGTTGGGAAACCCTGAGTTAGAAGACTATGAATATTAGGCTATATTATGAAGTTATTATTTAAGAGCATTTAAAATTAAATAAATCACAATCAGTAAAAARAAAATGGTCAACATCAATGATCAGCTGATAGCCTACCCTTTATTCCGATGTCAATCATGTCTTTAGGAGGCACAGTAACTAGCTTGCTTACAATTTGTGATAAATGTTTTCAACTATAGAGGCAGTTAGTATGATATGAATTTTGAAAGTCAATTTCACCAGCTGACTGACAGGTCTGTGCACGGCTCTGTGTTCTTTAGTCATCTGAAAGTGAAAACAGGGTTAACAGGCATTACACCATTACCAGAGTAAATGGCAGGGTCGTATCACTTTTACAATGATTTTTCCTGTTATCCTATGTCCACATATTTACATGTATGGATAACCATCAATATCACAAAGTCTACAGTTGGCGTATGTTGATTTGGACCCACAAAATTATGCAATTAGTATTCCAAAATGATCAATTGGAAAATCTGGTGTGGTCCCATTTACATAGTAGGGTTTATTTTGACCACTTGCTGTCAAGCAGTTTCATTTTCTAAAGGTGGGAGAGACAACAACATTGTGTTTATGGTATTACATATTGGCAATGAATTATGTTCCTATGATTCTCGGAATCCAATTTCATACCGCATCTCACTCAGTGGGAGGTGTAACCAAGTTGATGGTATTAATTAATTAACATGTTTTTTGGCACGGATCGAGGCCATGGTGCATAGCAAATCTGAAACCATGATTAAAGGAAGATGTGAAAAAAGGTTAATCTGTGAATACACATTTTCAACTTGGTATTGAACTGCTTCCCATTACACAAGGTAACAGTCTGCTCGTTCCAGAATCCTGAGAGTTAAAAACCTTTTAAGGATTACCCCCTTTTTATTTTATTTTATTTTCACCTAAAATGACATACCCAAATCTAACTGCCTGTAGCTCAGGACCTGAAGCAAGGATATGCATACTCTTGGTACAATTTGAAAGAAAACACTTTGAAGTTTGTGGAAATGGAAAGGAATGTAGTAGAATATAACACAATATATCTGGTCGAAGATAATACAAAGAAAAAACCAACCGTTCTTTTGTATTTTTTTTGTACCATCATCTTTGAAATGCAAGAGAAAGGCCATAAGGTATTATTCCAGCCCAGTTGCAATTTATATTTTGGCCACTAGATGGCATCAGTGCATGTGCACTCTCGGTGTTAGACTGAAGCAAAGAAACATTGCATTTCTGTTCAAAATGTTGTATCAAGACTGCCCAAATGTGCCTAATTTGTTAATTAATAACYTTTCATGTTCAAAATTGTGCACTCTCCTCAAACAATAGCATGGTATTCTTTCACTGTAATAGCTACTGTAAATTGGACAGTGCAGTTAGATTAACAAGAATTTAAGCTTTCTGCCAATATCAGATATGTCTATGTCCTGGGAAATTTTCTTGTTACTTACAACCTCATGCTAATCGCATTAGCCTACGTTAGCTCAACCGTCCCGTGGAAAGGACACCAATCCCGAATAAGTTTTATAATTAACAACGTGGAAGAACATTTGATTATATAATATAGGCAGCACATAACAAAAGATACATTGTGTTCTGTTCTATCATGGTCAAATCTTACAAAAATAAACAGCCTTACCAACACTACTCAACTGCTGACTTTCACAACAAGGTAAGTGAGGACAAAGATCATACGAGGTGCCAATGTGGATTCACAGATTGTTCTCCGGCTAAGGGGAAGGTGTGTAGGCTACTGTACACCACTCCACTCTAAGGCTGTTAGCATTCTGAGGGCTATAACTGCCTGCTGCCTTATTCCCACTTTAATCATTTTAATGGACAATTCTAGGATTGCAGAGAATCTGGCAGCTTTTAATGAGATGGGGGTTCTTATGTCTTCTACCTGTAATGGTGTTTTACAGGCCCAGTGTTAGTCTTCTGTGTTTATCTTTCCTCCTTCCTTGCTATTTTCCTTCTTCTGCATTACGGTATAATTGTGTGTTGTTGTTGAGAACATACACTGAGTATACAAAACATTAAGGATACCTGCTCTGTCCATGACATAGACTGACCAGGTGAATCAAGCCAGGTAAATCCAGGTAAAAGCTATGAACCCTTATTGATGTCATTTGTTAAATCCACTTCTGTCAGTGTAGATGAAGGGGAGGAGACAGCTTAAAGAAGAATTTCTAAGCCTTGAGACAATTGAGACATGGATTGTGTATGTGGAAGAATGGGCAAGACAAAATATTGAAGTGCCTTTGAATGGGGTATGGTAGTAGGTGCCAGGTGCACTGGTTTGTGTGAAAAACTGCAACATTTCTGGGTTTTTCACACTCAACAGTTTCCTGTGTGTATCAAGAATTGTCTACCACCCAATGACATCCAGCCAACTTGACACAACTGTGGGAAGCATTGGAGTCAACATGGGCCAGCATCCCTGTGGAACGCTTTCGACACCTTGTAGAGTCCATGCCGCAATGAATTGAAGCTGCTCTGAGGGTAAAAGAAGTAAGGGATGCAACTCAATATTAGAAAGGTGTACCTAATGTCTGGTATACTCAGTATATGTTAAATAAAAAAGTATGCTGTGGTTGTTGGTGTGGTGCATTAGTGTTATAGGGTAGAAAGACAAGATGTGTTGTACAGTGCATTCGGAAAGTATTCAGACCCCTTGACGTTGTCCACATTTTGTTACGTTACAGCCTTATTCTAAAATAKATTAAATTGTTGTATTTTCCTCATCAATCTACATAAAATACCCCATAATGACAAAGGAAATACTGTTTATAGAAATTTTTGCAAATGTATAAAAWWWTTTAACTGAAATATCACATTTCCATAAGTATTCAGACCCTTTACTCCATTCTTTGTTAAAGCACCTTTGGCAGCGATTACAGCCTCGAGTCTTCTTCATCTTTCCCTCGATCCTGACTGGTCTCCCAGTCCCTGCTGCTGAAAAACATCACCACAGCACAAGCTTCACCGTAGGGATGGTGCCAGGTCTACTCCAGACGCATTCATGCCAAAAAGTTAGATCTTAGTTTCATCAGACCAGAGAATATTTTTCTCATGGTCTGAGTGCTTTAAGTGCCTTTTGGCAAACACCAAGCGGGCTGTCATGTGCCTTTTACTGAGGAGTGGCGTCCATCTGGCCACTCTACCATAAACGCCTGATTGGTGGAGTGCTGCAGAGAAGGTTGTCTTGCTGGAAGGGACCATTTCCTCAGAGGAACTCTGGAGCTCTGTCAGAGTGATTGCTCAGTTTGGCCAGGCGCCCAGCTMTAGAAAGAGTCTTGGTGGTTCCAAACTTCTTCCATTTAAGAATGATGGAGGCCACTCTTTTTGGTTGACCTTCAATGCTGTAGTAATGTTTTGGTACCCTTTCCCAGATCTGTGCATCGACACAATCCTGTCTCGGAGCTCTACGGACAATTCCTTCAACCTCATGGCTTGGTTTTTGCCCTGACATGCACTGTCAACTGTTGGACCTTATATAGATAGGTGTGTGCCTTTCCAAATCATGTCCAATCAATTGAATTTACCACAGGTGGACTCCAATCAAGTTGTAGAAACATCTCAAGGATGATCAATGGAAACAGGATCTACCTGAGCTCAATTTCGAGTCTCATCGCAAATGGTCTAAATAATTACAGTTGAAGTCGGAAGTTTACATACACTTAGGTCGGAGTCATTAATTAAGGATCGGTGTCTGGAGGGCGCGCAATTCAAATAAATAATCATAAATATTATGGATATTAAAGATTTAGGTACATATAAGTGTCTTATGTCGGCTGAAAGCTTAAATTATTGTTAATCTAACTGCACTGTCCAATTTACAGTAGCTATTACAGAGAACACATGGCATGCGATTGTTTGAGGACGGCGCCCCAAATCAAAATATTTTTCAGGTTTCATACATTCCCATATAACGATTAAATATTCACTTACTTTTTGAAAATCTTCCTCTGATGTGTCATCCAAATTCTCCCAGCTATAACATGTAGTGTCGTTTTGTTAGATAAAATCCTTCTTTTATATCCCAAAAAGTCTAGTTGGCGCCATCGATTTGAGTAATCCACTCGTTCAACATGCAGAGAAAGGAATCTGAAAATCTACCCCATAACTTTGTTTCAACAAGTCAAAATATGTTTCTATTTACTCCTCAGATACCCTAAAATGTAATCAAACTATAATATTTTTTTCAGAAAGAAGTATGTTCAATAGGAAACCGATTTTAGCATGTGCGTAATGTCTTCATGGTGCGCGCAAACACGAATTTCCAAGACTGTCTCCTTCCACTAAAACTGTTATTTCTTATTTGTTTTTGAAGTTACAAGCCTGGAACCTTGAACATAGACTGCTGGCACCTTGTGGAAGGCATAGGAATTGCATACAGGGAGCAAATTTTCAATATGACCTTTCTCTTGCATTTATGAGTGGATGGTCTCTCTCAAAAACATTCCGTTTTTTCTTTGTATTTTCTCCTACCATATCTATGGTGTTATATTCTCCTACATTATTTTAATATTTCTACAAACTTCAAAGTGTTTTCTTTCCAATGGTACCAATTATATGCATATCTGGCTTCAAGGGCTGAGCTACAGGCAGTTTACTTTGGGCACGTCATTCAGGCAGGAAGTGGAGAAAAAAAAGCCTAGCCCTAAGAATTTAAAACTCGTTTTTCAACCACTCCACAAATTTCTTGTTAACAAACTACTGTTTTGGCAAGCCGGTTAGGACATCTACACATGTCATTTTTCCAACAATTGTTTACAGACAGATTATTTCACTTATACTTCACTGTATCACAATTCCAGTCAGTCAAAAGTTTACATACACTAAGTTGACTGTGCCTTTAAACAGCTTGGAAAATTCCAGAAAATAATGTCATGGTTTTAGAAGCTTCTGATAGGCTAATTGACATCATTTGAATCAATTGGAGGTGTACCTGTGGATGKATTTCAAGGCCTACCTTCAAACTCACTGCCTCTTTGCTTGTCATCATGGGAAAATCAAAAGAAATCAGCCAGGACCTCAGAATAAAAATTGTAGACCTCCACAAGTCTGGTTAATTCTTGGAAACAATTTCCAAATGCCTGAAGGTATCACGTTCATCTGTACAAACCATAGTATAAAAGTATAAACACCATGGGACCACGCAGCCATCATACCACTCAGGAAGGACATGCGTTCTGTCTCCTAGAGATGAATGTACTTTGGTGCGAAAAGTGCAAATCAATTCCAGAACAACAGCAAAGGACCTTTTGAATAACCTGAAGGGCCGCTCAGCAAGGAAGAAGCCACAGCTCCAAAACCGCCATAAAAAAGCCAGACTACGGTTTGCAACTGCACATGGGGACAAATCGTACTTTTTGAAGAAATGTGCTCTGGTCTCGTGAATCAAAAATAGAACTGTTTGGCCATAATGACCATCGTTATGTTTGGTGGAAAAAGGGGGAGGCTTGCAAGCCAAAGAACACCATCCCAACCGTGAAGCACGGGGGTGGCAGCATCATGTTGTGGGGGTGCTTTGCTGCAGGAGGGACTGGTGCACTTCACAAGGTAGATGGCTTCATGAGGAAGGAAAATTATGTGGATATATTGAAGCAACATCTCAAGACATCGGTCAGGAAGTTAAAGCTTGGTGGCAAATTGGTCTTCCAAATGGACAATGACCCCAAGCATACTTCCAAAGTTGTGGCAAAATGGCTTAAGGACAACAAAGTCAAGGTATCGGAGTGGCCATCACAAAGCTCTGACCTCAATCCTATAGAAAATGTTTGGGGAGAACTGAAAAAGCGTGTGCGAGCAAGGAGGCCTACAAACCTGACTCAGTTACACCAGCTCTGTCAGGAGGAATGAGCCAAMATTCTCCCAACTTATTGTGGGAAGCTTGTGGGAGGCTACCCGAAACGTTTGACCCTAGTTAAGGCAATGCTACCAAATACTAATTGAGTGTATGCAAAGTTCTGACCCACTGGGAATGTGATGAAAGAAATAAAAGCTTAAATAAATCATTCTCTCTGTTATTTCTCTGACATTTCCCATTCTTAAAATAAACTGGTGATCCTAACTGACCTAAGACAGGTTAACAGATTAAATGTCAGGAATTGTGAGAAACTGAGTTTAAATGTATTTGGCTAAGGTGTATGTAAACTTCCGACTTCAACTGTATGTAATAAGGTTTTTCTGTTTATTTTTAATACATTTGCAAAAGTTTCTTAAAAACGGTTTCGATTCGTCATTATGGGCTATTGTGTGTTGATTAATTTAATTCATTGAATTAATTTTAGAATCAGTCTGTAACAAAATGTGGAAAAAGTCAAGGGGGGGGGGTCAAGGGGTCTGAATATTTTCCAAATGCACTGTAGACAACCTGTTGGTCCTCCTGTTCAAAGCCATGGAATTGTGTTCATAGATTTACACATTAATATGTTGTTGTCACACGTTATGTGAAGCTTTAGTTGTTGTGATAATCGTTGTTGTTATGGCACTACTTTCAGGCTCTCAGAGGGTGATGAGGCTATGTCTAGGATATCCATATCCATATCACGCAGCAACCCACTCCTGCCTGGGCTGTATCCAGTGCGTGTTTATTTACACAATTGGAATATTGTGTGAAACATGAAACTGTATGATTTATTTTTCACATAAGAGATTTGTTTTATTGAACTACACCTTAAAACTTCTTATGGCTGCAATCCCGTCAACGGGATCGATATGACAAAATCCAGTGAAAGTGCCAAATACCAAAAGTGCAAAAAGGGCGCCAAATTCAAACATCAGAAATCTCATAATTAAAATTCCTCAAGCATAAAAGTATTTCACACCATTTTAAAGATACACTTCTTGTTAATCCCACCACCGTGTCCGATTTCAAAAAGGCTTTACAGCAAAAGCACCACAAACGATTATGTTAGGTCACCGCAAAATCACAGAAAAACACAGCCATTTTTCCAGCCAAAGACAGGAGTCACCTGTCTTTGGCTGATAAAATGAATCACTAACCTTTGATGATCTTCATCAGATGACACTCATAGGACTTCATGTTACATAATACATGTATGTTTTGTTCGATAAAGTTYATATTTATATCCAAAAACCTCAGTTTACATTGGCGCCATATTCAGAAATGCCTCCAAAATATCCGGAGAAATTGCAGAGAGCCACATCAAATAACAGAAATACTCATCATAAACTTTGATGAAAGATACATGTTTTACATAGAATTAAAGATAAACTTGTTCTTAATGCAACCGCTGTGTCAGATTTCAAAAAAGCTTTACGGCAAAAGCACAATATTCAATAATCTGAGAACAGCGTTCAGCCACAAAAGGAAGCCATACAGTTACCCGCCAAATTGTGGCGTCAACAAAAGTCATAAATAGCATTATAAWTCTTCACTTATCTTTGCTGATCTTTGTCGGAATGCACTCCCAGGACTCCCACTTCCACAAGAAATGTTTGTTTTGTTCGGTAATGTCCATCATTTAAGTCCAAAGAGCTACTTTTGTTAGCGTGTTTGGTAAACAAATCCAAAGTCACGAAGCGCGTTCACTAAAAGCAGACGAAATGTCAAAAAGTTCCGTAACAGTCAGTAGAAACATGTCAAACGATGTATTGAATCAATCTTTAGGATGTTTWTAACATAAATCTTCAATAATGTTCCAACCGGAGAATTCCATTTTCTTCAGAAGTGCGATGGAACAGAGCTCCCTCTCATGTGAACGCGCATGGTCAGAGCATGGTCAGCTCATGGCAGACCTTACTCATTCCCGTCTCCTTCGGCCCCACTTCACAGTAGAAGCATCAGACAAGGTTCTACAGACTGTTGACATCTAGTGGAAGCCGTAGGAAGTGCAAACTGACCCATATCCCACTGTGTATTCGATAGGCGATGAGTTGAAAACCTACAAATCTCAGATTTCCCACTTCCTGGTTGGATTCTTTCTCAGGTTTTTGCCTGCCATATGAGTTATGTTATACTCACAGACATCATTCAAACGGTTTTAGAAACTTCAGAGTGTTTTCTATACAATACAGAGTAAACAAGAAGTTTACTCTGGGCACCTTTTCATCCAAGCTACTCAATACTGCCCCTGCAGCCATAAGAAGTTAAAGGGTGAATGATGAGCCTGGTCCCTGGTGAGTGCCTTCCCTGTTCCTGTTCTTAAAGGACTATTTACTTACTGTAACAACTTTAAGTCCCCAACTTCTCATTATTGTGGTCCTACAGTCCTCACAGAGATATCATTCTCAATTTCTCACTTCTCAACCAAATGATTTTCTTTCATGGCTGAGCACAAAGTAATTATTGCTGTGAATCATTTTGGTAATGGCAAACTATCAACCATCCAGGGGACCTGCACTTTGCAATCGTGTGAATCTCGAGGTTGAAGAACGTTTGAAAATGCGGAATTAAACCAGAAAAGGAATGTGCCGAAAAATATGGCTTTGAAATACATGCTTTGACCCTTGCAATTAACTTTCCTATTGAGATACTGCCCAATAGAAAGGTTGTACATATTCTACCCATAGATACACTTGCAAACAGTTCGATTTAGAGGTGTGTTCCTTCCTGAGAAAAACAGGCAGACCATTAAAGTAAACCTGGCCTATTGAGCTGGTAAAATCGAATACTATGTTTGATTAGCACGGTTACTAAATGATATACTCTGCTCTTTTCTAACCAGCAGTTGACTCATGTCTCGTTATCAGCGCAACAGAGCTGATTGTGTTGAATAGGTGGATACTTTAATGTGTACGTTTTTCTTGATCTTTGGAAGTGTTGGTCCGTAACATATTACACATTGCATTACTCCCACTATTGACCAGTAACCTTTAACAAGTGTGGAGGCAAAAGACTATAAGCTGTCTGAAGGTTTGAAAAGAAAGGTACACACCTAAATGTACATTTCGGATTGGAACCAAACACATGTCATAAATATGAACCACTCTGCCACTTCTTAGTTTCCTTTCTTCAATATAAGATAATAAAAAGTTGGCATTGTTAAAGCATACAGTGCCCTCTGTAATTATTGGGACAGTGAAGCATTTTTTCTTCCATTGGCTCTATACTCCAAAAGTTTGGATTTGAAATCAAAATGAAAGTACAGACTGTCAGCTGTAATTTGAGGGTATTTTCATCCATGTCGGTTGAACTATTTAGAAATTACAGTTATTTTTGTACAACGTATTGGGACAATACACTCATCATTATTCATGATTCATTCAGGATTATCCACATAAATCATAGCATCCACATTAATGTAAAAGTATTATTTTCCATTAATTTCTATTGGGCACAAACTAATCTGAAACACAATCCAAACAAACAGCAAATGCATCCAACAAATTTGTAGAGTCACAAGCTTGATATACAACTGACCCGGTCACGTTGTACAGCGCCATATTTTCCTGATATTAAAAACAGTCAAATGCATTCCTGAATTCAATCGCTTTACCCAACATGGGGAGGTTTATTCATTGTTTAAATATTCAAGGCTCCCTTTGTTATTTAATTTTATAACTAAAATGCTTTAATGTATTTAAAGACATGGATGACTTGTATGCTGTGTGATGACGCGCACAAATGAATGAATGATTGATTGATATACTTTATATTGAATTTGGCCTTTATGCCAATAAGTAAGTTACGCTAAAACAGCTACAGTAAACAGGACTCTTAGGTCTACAGCTCCATGTCATTTCAATAACTTACCTTCTCAAAGATGTCCTCTGGTGGTCAAACTAGCATTAACTAGCATTAATGGAAACAATGGCTGACACTTAAATAACGTGCCATAGAATTCTGCGGCACTCCACAAGCTGTGCTGCAGTATGACGCAACTTTTAAAGGAAGAACCACCATCATCATTGTGTGCTATGAATATTTGACCAAATATCAAACTTTTTACTACTTTAATGCACATAAGTGAATATGTCACAGTACTTTTGCTCCCCTAAAATTTGGGGGACCATTTACAAAAAGGGCTTTAATTTCTAAACGGTTCACCTGATATGGAAAAAGCTGACAGTCTTCACTTCAACCTCATAGTCATTGTTTGATTTTAGAGCCAAAACAGAGAATAGCAATGTCATGGTGACGTTGGCTAGCTGAGCTCATGCTCAGAAAAACGTCTTCGGGTCTAACGGTCGTCTTGAGCCGAACTGCATACAGTATGTGCAGACTGTCAAATCAAAGGAACTCCTTCGATATAAAGTTGTTTTTGACTAAAATAAAAATGTGTCAGTTTGTCACTTTCACTTTTCCTGCCAAGCTTCCTCTATATCTCACTCCATGAACAAATAGTACATTGCAATGATGATCTCAACTTGAGAATATAAATTCCCTCCTACAGTCCAACCATTCCATTTATGTCCCAGCCTCTGTGGATTTTGACATGGTGTTTTATCAAGTAATTATATATATCGCAACACAACAAAAAGCCATCTGCCACTGGAAAAATAGCAGAATCACAATATGAGCGAAATACCAAGGAAACAACATGAGCACAGGCAGATTTAGACTCCGTGAGATAGATTGAGTAGAGATGGGAATATGATTATTATAGCCTGTCGCCTAAGGTGGATGAAAAAGCCAACACCAAGTAGTAAACTGAAAATGTTGCTACAGTAGATGGCTTCGGCCGCAGAGCATTTATCAACCCATTGATTTCCCATCTACAGCCATCGTATACTACCATTTCATTCTCTGGGTCAATCTGGCATGACATGTTTATATTCAAGATGATATAAGATGTGCATGGCTTTGGGATGGAATAGAGGAGTGGTACACTTACATTTGTCTAGGACATTTTTTGTATTGGTATATTATTCTTAGACAAATGTGTTTTCAGGAAATGTTTTAGTTTCTAAATAAAATAAAATAAAAATGTATTTATCACGTGCGCCGATTACAACAGGTAAAACCTGTCAGGGAAATGCTTACTTACAATCCCTTTTAACCAACAATGCAGTTTTAAGAAAAAATATGTTTTAAGAAAGTATTTACTAAGTAAACTGAGGTAAACAATAAATAAATAAAAATACAAATTGAAAAAAGATTAAAATAGAAAAATAACAAATAATTAAAGAGCAAAAATAAAATAGCATTAACAAGGCTATATACAGGGGGTACTGGTACAGAGTCAATGTGCAGGTGTACAGGTTAGTCTAAGTAATTGAGGTAATATGTACATGTAGGTAGAGGCAAAGTGACTATGTGATAATAAACAGAGAATAGCAATGTCATGGTGACGTTGGCTAGCTGAGCTCATGCTCAGAAAAACGTCTTCGGGTCTAACGGTCGTCTTGAGCCGAACTGCATACAGTATGTGCAGACTGTCAAATCAAAGGAACTCCTTCGATATAAAGTTGTTTTTGACTAAAATAAAAATGTGTCAGTTTGTCACTTTCAGGAGTTTGTAATGATAACATGTTCAACTATTTAAGACATTGGCTTGAATCTAGGTTGTGCCTTTAGATTTCGGGAAAAAGAAGGAAGATTTTTTCACCTCTCTTATTGACTTCTCAAACCCCAAACCCCGGCCCGGCCTTTTTGGTTTAGAAACTCCGTGGTTATACTGTGAGAAAAATATATATGAAATCATACGGCTTAGCAAATCACCAAAATATTACCTTGGGTAAGAGATAGATCTCATCCAGCCCAATCAAGTTTCATACAGATGTCGTAACTTAATCTGACCCATTTCGTCGCAGGAGGAAAATCATTCTGCAGCAGGAGGATTTGAATGAATATTGATTATTTAGACATGCCGCCACGGGGCACCTGGAAGCAGTGTTTGTTGCCTATATTTTATTGAACCAGGCAAGTCAGTTAAGAACAAGTTCTTATTTACAATGATTTACCACGGCCAAACCCTGACGACACCGGGCCAATTGTGCACCACACTATGGGACTCCCAATCAGAACCAGGGTCAGTAGTGACACCTCTAGCACTGAGATGCAGTGCCTTAGACCGCTGCGCCACCCAGGCAGCCCTATACAATACAGTTCTGTACCTACATTGTACCTTGGTTTACTAGGCTTCAGTTCAAGTAGCCTATGTAGGCTTATGTGGATTATAATAAATTGACATATTTGTAAGGGTTAGATCAGGGTTTTTTATCAATCATTTTATTATACAATATGTTCAAGGCAAGCATTTGTCACGACTTCCGCCGAAGTCGGTCCCTCTCCTTGTTCGGGCGGCGTTCGGCGGTYGACATCACCGGTCTTCTAGCCATCGCCGCTCCACCTTTCATTTTCCATTTGTTTTGTCTTGTTTTCCCGCACACCTGGTTCACATTCCCTCATCAGACTAAATGTATATTACCCTATGTTTCCCCCATGTCTGTGTGTGGAATTGTTATTTGTGTAGGGTGTTACGCTACAGGCTGGCTTGCGCTAGGTTTGTTTCAAACCTAGGTTTGTTTGTTTTGTTTAATCCGGTTCATGTTAACCAGTCAACCAGTCACTCACCCCGTTACAGAATTAGGCAGAATAAATGGATTCACAGAACATGCACAGACCTAGCAAGTAACGATAGAGGCTATGCTAACTGATTCCACAATCGAAAGAAAAAACAAACAAAGAAATTGAAAATAAACTCTTTATGCTGAGCTTTTTGAGGTGGAAAAAACTTCAGAGGACTTTTAAGCCCTATTTAAGATTCTCTTTGAAGAGGTAGTGTTTCAGATGTTTTTGGAACATGGGCAGAGACTCTGCTGTCCTAGCTTCAGGTGGAAACTGGTTCCACTATTGGGGTGCCAGGACAGAGAAGAGCTTGGACTGGGCTGAGCGCGAGCTGGGTCTCTTGGTCTCTTGGGAGGGCCAAGAGACCATAGGTGGCGGAATGGAGTGCTCGGGTTGGGGTGTAGGGTTTGAGCATAGCCTGAAGCTAGAGAGGGGCAGTTCTTCTTGCTGCTCTGTAAGCAAGTACCTTGGTCTTGTAGTGGATGTGAGCTTCGACTGGAAGCCAGTGGAGTGTGCGGAGGAGCAGGGTGACATGGGAGAACTTGGGAAGATTGATCACCATGCGGGCTGCAGCGTTCTGTATAMGTTGCAGGGGTTTGATGGCACAAGCGGGGAGCCCAGCCAACAGCGAGTTGCTGTAGTTCAGATGGGAGACTAAGGGCGATGTATCTATTTGACGAGCATTCCGTACAATTTAAATATAGTTTTTCGTAATTTACCATGGCAAATCTACTGTGTGAATGGAAACTAATGTTGGTGTTATTTTACTTTATTTACTTTTACTTTACTTTTTATTTTACTTTACTACTGTTATTTTATTTGTTTCCAATTTCGGTATCCATTAAATACAAATGTCTTCCAAATAAAAGTGTCTGGTATGGTCATTTCTGATCAAGATTAGGGGTAAAATATCCCTGGACKGTCCATATTTGAAATGTGCAACTAAATCAAGACAATTGGGGAGGTTGAGTTAGTTAAGCCATAAGGGCATGGGCCGGAATCGAACCCACGCTGAGACAGTAGTCCTGATGTGAATGCTGACGACAACAACCCTAGCCACTAGACCACGCCAGGCCACAAATTAGTTCAATTTTGACAATTGATTTGTAACCTTAGGCTCGCTAAAAACCTTAAGACGTCCTCTTTCTCTATAATATATACTGTAGATCTAAAAAATCATTGGTTTTCATGAGCCGGTGCGCTCCATTCCGTAGGCTACCTCATCATTCTCAATTTCATCTTGTCTTTACGTCTGATATTATAGGCCTATTTGTGCAATTAGTCTTGATAGCCTACTATACAGCTGCATTTCGGAAACACTTGACACTTGTATGTTGTAGCCTAGTGGAGACCAATATCAATCTTGTGTTATTAAGCTATATAACATAATGGTTATTGATGCGTATGGATGCATTTCAGGTACATTTTTGTACATTTAAATGTTGCAGTAATAGGACCTAGGGCCTAGCGTTTGAGCGAGCGAGATGATGATTTTGATAGAAAGCCTTGATCCCAACAATGACTTGACTGCCTCACATAGAAACAAAGGCAACTTCTCATTATAAGGGAATTTATCAAAATCACCAAGGCTCATTTGAATTTCCTGATGCAGCAGGAAAATTCAAATGACATAAGAGTGAAGATCCGACATCTGTAGTTGATATGGGAACGCTAAAGGACCACCGCAGGACTTTCGCTGTGGAATTAGCCTTAATGAAACATAACACTTGAAGCAGATATAATATCTACTCCTGTTTTTGTCTGGGCCTACAAAAAATATGACACATATAATATGATCTGATTAATTGGTTATGTCTACATAGAATATGATGTTGCCTTAACGTTCCTAACGCTACAGAGTCTCAGCTGGTGTGATTCAAAGTAGCACAGTGATAATGCCAGTGTTTTCATGATCCACAGTGAGATCTTTCAACACATACTGTATGCCTTCAGTTTAGTAACAGAAGCATATATCACCTCTTCATGACCTACAATAGTTTATAAGCTAAGACATTATCATCAAGACAATMATTTTGCAACTGAAATTGAACTGTATGGACGTCTTAGTCGTGTAGCCTTGTTTTGAGAGAAAGCACATTATGCAAACACTGATGTTTGAGCTGAACGTGCTCCCGTACAGAATGTTGTCTGTGGTTAGCATGTAACCAAAGCCATATGCTGAATAGACCTTTGGGATTGGCCACTTAAATTAGCAATTAACTGAGTAAATAAATATAATTCCCTTTTGTCCAAACAAATTACTACCAACATGAAAGGTGTTGGAGGTATGATGGTTTACTGGGGAAATGTGAGATATTAACTTGCTGAGTTATTTCCTTAAGATAATAGATTGAGTCGTATAGGATGAAAGTGACACACAGCTACTTGATCATGTTGATTGTTGTCACGTTCGTCGTAATGTGGAAGAGAGGAGGACCAATGCGCAGCGTGAAGTGAATACATTCTTCTATTTATTTAAGAAGAAACACTAACCAAACTAATACAAACAACAAAACGAACGTGACGCTATATATAACAGTGCAGACACAGGCAACTAACACATAGACAATAACCCACAATACAAAACAGGCTACCTAAATATGGTTCTCAATCAGAGACAGGTGTTTTGCATATCAGGCCAAACACATAGAAATAGACAAACCAGACATACAACATAGAATGCCCACTCAGATCACACCCTGACCAAACAAAACATACAAAGCAAACTATGGTCAGGGCGTGACAATTGTGAAACATCATTCTGAATTGCCTGATGCTCAAAGTGAATTCTTCCACAGCTCTATGTTTGCCACATACTTCAGTCTGAGACTGAAATCTTTTAAGTTGTTTGTGTTGACATCAAAATGAGGGGTGTTGTACAAAACATATTAATCGGCAATTGGATCATCTCTAACCAATCAGAGTATAAAAGTCAATGACACATTTTCTAAAAGGCCTCTTTACCCATGTGTTCTGGCTCTGGCCCAACTCATCGGTTTCTGGGAACAATCAGAACGTTTAGAATGTGTTTGCGTTCTAGAAATCATCAAGGAGGTACTCAGATCCAGACTCATTGTGGAGATAAACTAACACCCGTCGGAGTGGCGTAGTGTTCGGCCGGAGCAAGGAGTCTGGGTAGACAGGCAACATTCTGAAGCCAAGAATCTGAGAATTTTTTGCAATTAAATGTTAAGTACATTTTGATTATGAGTTATGCAATAAAGAAATGTTGGGAGAAAAAAAGTACATGCTTATTTTGTCTTATGCATAACAACCCCCACAGGGACAATCACCAAGCTTTGACTTCGACATTATCTCATGAGCCAAGTCTGTGGGAGACAGTGACTGCAGCTGATGTCTCAATATACAATCGTCTCTCTAGTCTCGTTGCTGGAAATTTCCATAATGCCTTGAGCACCACTAGTGGTCAGCTGTAAAGTGACAGGTCATTTCGCCTCTTCCTCAATTGTTACATAAGGTACTATACGTCTACTTGTGAAATGTACTATCTTTAAAAATCAAACTTATAAATTGGATGTGCATATTTTTCTATTTTTCTAGATGAGCTACTGAATCCACTCAATGGTCCAGGATTAAAGTTCAGGTCCTACAGCTGAATGAGAAAGAGAAGGAGAGAGGATTGCTGCATGGTGGAGGAGAACTTTCTCTCACACTGTTGATGATGCACAAACACACACACACACACACACTCACTGTAAAACACACATTGAGACACACACACATAGACACATGTTGCCGGTGCTTTTATATGACAGGGTGTGAAGAGGTTCTGTACAGAAATGTGCAGAAGAAGATCAGGGGTCAGGGATCAAGGTCAAGTGATGTGACAAATGGTTTTCCACATCATTAAGTTTCCATTAAACACCCAGACCGAGGACAGGGATGGAGTGGCCATAACTATCTGGAGGATAATATCTATGGCTGTCATTAATGCCATGCTAATTCATTGTGAGATCCATGACCAACTACCGTACATAAATACCATTCTTCATGGCATTCATTGTTATAGTTGAGTTTTTTCCTTTCATTACATGTAACAACTATTACAGTATTCAAAGTTATTCAAATATTTTGTCATCTACAGTAATTGGACCATGGCTTATCAACAACAACATGTTGTTTGGTCTTTGTCATTTAGACAGAATTGTGTAAAGGGTTTGTAAATAGGACTATTTACTTTTTCTTTGTAAATTCAAAATGTATTAATACCCCACTGTGGAGTACAGCTTAGCTCAATACTTTAATATTCTTCTCTGTCTTCATAATCATACATATTTTATATCATTTTGGTTTGATGATTAATCAAGGYCCCCCCCTTCATTATGATTTTTGTGTTTTATTAAGGTATCTTGTTGTCCAGGATTTTGTAATTGTATTAGGAGAGTGTTATAATTTATTTACTTTATTCCTTTTTGTGTAGGAGTTGGCAAGTGCAACATGGACTCATGCTGGGAGCAACACTAGCAGTGCAAGCTCCACTAGGGAGTCAGGTTGGATTCAACTTTTTGGGGGTAAATATATTTTGTTAATAGTTTTTTGTATTGGAGGACAACCGGAGGTCAACTTACAGTTAGTATGGATAAGTATTTAAAAATGTAAGGACAGTGATGAATATCTTAAAATTTAACCCATCATGGTAATCTGTGAATTAAGTATAGAATGGCGCCGGAGGGGGTGGCTGCCGTTTTACGGGCTCCTAACCAATTGTGCTATTTTGTGTGTTTTTGATATTGTTTGTAACATATTTTGTACATAATGTTGATGCTACAGTCTCTTATGACTGTAAAGAGCTTCTGGATATCAGAACAGAGATTACTCACCTCGAACTAGACAAATACATTTTCTTTAATGAGTCTGACGAGAAGTATATAATGCTGCTCCCAGACAAGGCTCAAATCCCAGTCATTCGGATGAAGAAAAAAAGGAAATACASGGTGCCTTGTGAGAATTCGTCGGCAAGTGGGTAACCCGCCTCTACCATCCGTTCTATTGGCCAACGTGCAATCACTGGAGAATGAACTAGATGAGCTCCGTTCGAGACTATCCTACAAACGGGACATCAAAAACTGTAATATCTTATGTTTCAAAAGGCGTGGCTGAACTACAACAACGAATGAAATACAGTTGTCCGGGTTTTCTGTGCATCGGTAGAACAGAACAGCTACGTCCGGTAAGATGAGGGGTGGGGGTGTGTGTCTATTTGTCAATAACAGCCGGTGCGGAATGTCTAAAATTAAGGTAGTCTTGAGGTATTGCTCGTCTGAGATAGAGTACCTCATGATAAGCTGTAGACCTCACAATCTACCAAGAGAGATTTCATCAATATTTTTCCTAGCCTTCTATTTACCACCACAAACCAACAGTGGCACTAAGACCACACTCAACAAGCTGTACAAGGCCATAAGCAAACAAGAAAATGCTTATCCAGAAGCGGCGCTCCTAGTGTCCGGGGACTTTAACGCACACAAACTTAAATCAGTTTTACCTCATTCCTACCAGCATGTCACGTGTGCAACCAAAGGAAAAAAAACTCCAGACCACCTTTACTCCACACACAAAGACACGTAGAAAGCGCTCGCTCACCCTCCATTTGGAAAATCTGACCATAATTATATCCTCCTGATTCCTGCTTACAAGCAAAAACTAAAGCAGGGAGTACAAGTGACTCGCACAAAACGGAAGTGGTCAGATGACGCAGATTTTTATTTTATTGCTTTAAGCATAGCAGTGTGAACAGACAACACAGAGTTACACATGGAGTAAACAATAAACAAGTCAATAACATGGTAGAAAAAAAAAAGAAAAAAGAAAAGAGAATCTATATACAATGTGTGCAAAAGGCATGAAGTAGGCAATAAATCGAATAATTACAATTTAGCAGATTAACACTGCCTGCCCTCCAAAACACTCTGCTTCTTCATCAAGATCTCAGCGATCACTGCCTCATTGCCTGTATCCGCCATGGGTCGCGGTCAAACGACCACCCCTCATCACTGTCAAACGCTCCCTAAAACACTTCTGCGAGAGGCCTTTCTAATCGACCTGGCCCGGGTACCCTGGAAGGATATTGACTCATCCCGTCAGTTGAGGATGCCTGGTCATTCTTTAAAGTTACTTCTCACCATATTAAGACAAGCATGCTCCGTTCAAAAAATGCAGAACCAAGAACGATATAGCCCTTGGTTCACTCCAGACCTGACTGCCCTCGACCAGCACAAAAAACATCCTGTGGCGAACTGCAATAGCATCGAAGAGCCCCGCCGATATGCATACGTTCAGGGAAGTCAGGAACCAATACACGCAGTCAGTCAGGAAAAGCAAAGGCCAGCTTTTTCAAAGCAGAAATTTGCATCCTGTAGCTCCTAACTCCAAAAGTTCTGGGATATAACTGTAAAAGTCCATGGAGAACAAGAGCACCTGCCTCCAGCTGCCCACTGCACTGAGGCTCAGTAAACGGTCTACCACCGATTAAATCCGTGATAATCGAAGACTTCAACAAGCATTTCTCAATGGCTGGCCATGCCTTCCCTGGCGACTCCAACCTTGGCCAACAGCCCCGCCCCCCCCGCTGCTACTCGCCCAAGCCTTCCCCAGCTTCTCCTTTACCCAAATCCAGATAGCAGATGTTCTGAAAGAGCTGGAAAAACATGGACCCATACAAATCAGGCTGGGCTTTTTGACAATCTGGACCCCCTATTCTTGAAAACTGGTCCGCCGCCATTGTTTGCACCCCCTATTACCGCCTGGTTCAACCTTCTCCTTCAGTATTTCATCTGAGATCCCCAAGGATTGAATGGAAAGCTGCCGCGGTCATCCCTCTCTTCAAAAGGGGGAGACACCCTGGACCCCAAATATGTTACCCAGACTAATATCCATCCTGCCCTGCCTATCTAAGGTCTTCGAAGCCAAGTCAACAAAGCAGATCACGACCATCTCGAATCCACCCCGTACCTTCCTCCGCTGTTGCAATCCTTTCCGAGCCGGTCACGGGTGCACCTCAAGCCACGCTCAAGGTACTAAACGATATTCATACCGCCACGATAAAAGACAATTAACTGTGGCAGCCGTTTCATCGGACTGGCAAGGCTTTTCGACTCTGGTTCAATCACCAATTCTTATCGGCAGGACTCAGTAGCCTCGGTTTCTTACTACTGACTGCCTTCCTGGTTCCACCAACTAACTTTCAGACAGACGGTCTCAGTGTTGTCAATCTGGAGGGGCATGTTGTCCGGTCTTGGCAGTCTTTTGGGGGTACCACAGGTTCAATTCTCGGGGCCGACTCTTTTCTCTGTATTACATCAATGATGTTGCTCTTGCTGCGGGCGATTCCCTGATCCACCCTACGAGACGACACCATTCTATATATTCCGCCCTTCCTTGGACATCGTGCTATCTAACCTACAAACGAGCTTCAATGCCATACAACATCTCCTTCCAGTGGCCTCCAACTGTTTAAACGCTAGAAAACCAAATGCATGCTTTTTCACCGTTTCGCTGCTGCACCGCACGCCCGACTAGCATCACCACCCTGGACGGTTCCGACCTAGAATATCTGTGGAATTATAAGTACCGTAGGGTGTCTGCTAGAACTGCAACTCTCCTTGCCAAGACTCATATTCAAACTCTCATCCAAAATCAAATCAAGAATCGGCTTTCTATTCACCGCAACAAAGCCTCCTTCACCTCACGCCGCAAACTTTACCCTAGTAAAACTGACTATCCTTACCGATCCTCGACTTCGGCGATGTCATCTACAAAATAGCTTCCAATACTCTACTCAGCAAACTGGATGCAGTTTATCACAGTGCCATTCGTTTGTTACTAAAGCACCTTAATACGACCCACCACTGCGACCTGTATGCCCTAGTCGGCTGGCCCTCGCTACATGTTCGTCGTCAGACCCACTGGCTCCAGGTCATCTACAGGCTATGCTAGGTAAAGTGCCGCCTTATCTCAGTTCACTGGTCACGATGGCTACACCCACCCGCAGCACGCGCTCCAGCAAGGTGTATCTCACTGATCATCCCTAAAGCCAAAACCTCATTTTGGACGCCTTTCTTCCAGTTCTCTGCTGCCTGCGACTGGAACGAATTGCAAAAATCTCTGAACGTTGGAGACTTTTATCTCCCTCAACAACTTTAAAATCTGCTATCCGAGCAGCTTAACCGATGCCTGCAGCTGTACATAGTCCATCTTGTAAACTACCCACCCAATTTACCTACCTCACCCCCCATACTGCTTTTTATTTATTTACTTTTCTGCTCTTTTGCACACCAGTATCTCTTCTTGCACATGATCATCTGATGATTTATCACTCCAGTGTTATCTGCTAAATTGTAATTATTCGATTATTGCCTACTTCATGCCTTTTGCACACATTGTATATAGATTCTCTTTTTTTTTTTTTTTTTTTTCTACCATGTTATTGACTTGTTTATTGTTTACTCCATGTGTAACTCTGTGTTGTCTGTTTCACATGCTATGCTTAAAGCAATAAAATAAAAATCTGCGTCATCTGACCACTTCCGTTTTGTGCGAGTCACTTGTACTCCCTGCTTTAGTTTTGCTTGTAAGCAGGAATCAGAGAGGATATAATTATGGTCAGATTTTCCAATATGGAGGGTGAGCGAGCGCTTTCTACGTGTCTTTGTGTGTGGAGTAAAGGGGTCTGGGTTTTTTTTCCTTTGGTTGCACACGTGACATGCTGGTAGGAATGAGGTAAAACTGATTTTAAGGTTGTGTGCGTTAAGTCCCGGACACTAGGAGCGCCGCTTCTGGATAAGCATTTTCTTGTTTGCTTATGGCCTTGTACAGCTTGTTGAGTGTGGTCTTAGTGCCACTGTTGGTTTGTGGTGGTAAATAGAAGGCTAGGAAAAATATTGATGAAATCTCTCTTGGTAGATTGTGAGGTCTACAGCTTATCATGAGGTACTCTATCTCAGACGACAATACCTCAAGGACTACCTTAATTTTAGACATCTCCGCCACCGGGCCTGTTATTGACAAATAGACACACACCCCCACCCCTTCATCTTACCGACGTAGCTGTTCTGTTTCTACCGATGCACAGGAAACACCCGACAACTGTATCATTCGTTGTTGCTAGTTTCAGCCACGCCTTTTGAAACATAAGATATTACAGAAT
>NC_036866.1:15957407-15986034 GCF_002910315.2 Salvelinus sp. IW2-2015 | reverse complement strand
CTGTTATCCGCCATGGGTCGCGGTCAAACGACCACCCCTATCACTGTCAAACGTCTCCTAAAACACTTCTGCGAGCAGGCCTTCTAATCGACCTGGCCCGGGTACCCTGGAAGGATATTGACTCATCCCGTCAGTTGAGGATGCCTGGTCATTCTTTAAAAGTTACTTCCTCACCATATATAGACAAGCATGCTCCGTTCAAAAAATGCAGAACCCAAGAACGATATAGCCCTTGGTTACTCCAGACCTGACTGCCCTCGACCAGCACAAAAAACATCCTGTGGCGAACTGCAATAGCATCGAAGAGCCCCCGCCGATATGCAACTGTTCAGGGAAGTCAGGAACCAATACACGCAGTCAGTCAGGAAAGCAGCAAAGGCCAGCTTTTTCAAGCAGAAATTTGCATTCCTGTAGCTCAACTCCAAAAAGTTCTGGGATTACTGTAAAAGTCCATGCGAGAACAAAGAGCACTCTCCTCCCAGCTGCCCACTGCACTGAGGTAAGGTAACACGGTCACACCATATAAATCCGTGATAATCGAAGACTTCAACAGAGCATTTCTCAATGGCTGGCCATGCCTTCCCTGGCGACCTCCAACCTTGGCCAACAGCCCCGCCCCCCCGCTGCTACTCGCCCAAGCCTCCCCAGCTTCTCCTTTACCCAAATCCAGATAGCAGATGTTCTGAAAGAGCTGGAAAACTGGACCCATACAAATCAGGCTGGGCTTTTTGACAATCTGGACCCCCTATTTCTGAAACTGGTCCGCCGCCATTGTTTGCACCCCCTATTACCAGCCTCGTTCAACCTCTCCTTCGTATCATCTGAGATCCCCAAGGATTGGATGGAAAGCTGCCCGGCTCAATCCCTCTCTTTCAAAAGGGGGAGACACCCTTGGACCCAAATACTGTTACCGACCTATATCCATCCTGCCCTGCCTATCTAAGGTCTTCGAAGCCAAAAGTCAACAAACAGATCACTGACCATCTGCGAATCCGACCACCGTACCTTCTCCGCTGTGCAATCCGGTTTCCGAGCCGGTCACGGGTGCACCTCAGCTACGCTCAAGTACTAAACGATATTCATAACCGCCACGATAAAAGACAATTTTAACTGTGGCAAGCCGTCTTCATCGGACCTGGCAAGGCTTTTCGACTCTGGTCAATCACCATATTCTTATCGGCAGACTCAAGTAGCCTCGGTTTTTATATGACTGCCTTTCCTGGTTCACCAACTAACTTTGCAGACAAGACGTTCAGTGTTGTCAAATTCGGAGGGGGCATGTTGTCCGGTCTTGGCAGTCTTATGGGGGTACCACAAGGTTCAATTCTCGGGGCCGACTCTTTTTCTCTTGTTATTACATCCAATGATGTTGCTTCTTGCTGCGGGCGATTCCCTGATCCACCCTACGCAGACGACCCATTCCTATATACTTCCGCCTTCCTTGGACACTGTGCTATCTAACCTCAAACGAGCTTCAATGCCAACAACACTCCTTCGTGGCCTCCAACTGTTTAACGCTAGTAAAACCAAATGCATGCTTTTCACCGTTTCGCTGCTGCACCGCACGCCCGACTAGCATCACACCCTGGACGGTTACGACCTAGGGAAATTGTGGAATCTATAAGTACCTAGGGTGTCTGGCTAGGACTTGCAACTCCTCACTTCCAGACTCATATTCAAACATCTCCAATCCAAAATCAAATCAAGAATCGGCTTTCTATTTCCGCAACAAAGCCTCCTTCACCTCACGCCGCCAAACTTTACCCTAGTAAAACTGACTATCCTTACCGATCCTCGACTTCGGCGATGTCATCTACAAAATAGCTTCCAATACTCTACTCAGCAAACTGGATGCAGTTTATCACAGTGCCATTGTGTTTGTTACTAAAGCACCTTATACGACCCACCACTGCGACCTGTATGCCCTAGTCGGCTGGCCCTCGCTACATGTTCGTCGTCAGACCCACTGGCTCCAGGTCATCTACGAGGCTATGCTAGGTAAAGTGCCGCCTTATCTCAGTTCACTGGTCACGATGGCTACACCCACCCGCCAGCACGCGCTCCAGCAAGGTGTATCTCACTGGATCATCCCTAAAGCCAAAACCTCATTTTGACGCCTTTCCTTCCAGTTCTCTGCCTGCCTGCGACTGGAACGAATTGCAAAAAATCTCTGAAGTTGGAGACTTTTATCTCCCTCAACAACTTAAAATCTTTGCTATCCGAGCAGCTAACCGATCGCCTGCAGCTGTTACATAGTCCATCTGTAAACTACCCACCCAATTTACCTACCTCACCCCCCATACTGCTTTTTATTTATTTACTTTTCTGCTCTTTTGCACACCAGTATCTCTTCTTGCACATGATCATCTGCATGATTTTATCACTCCAGTTTGGTCAGGATAATGTCTATTAGGGTGCCCATGTTTACGGATTTAGGGTTGTACCTGGTGGGTTCCTTGATGATTTGTGTGAGATTGAGGGCATCAAGCTTGGCTTGTAGGACTGCCGGGGTGTTAAGCATATCCCAGTTTAGGTCACCTAACAGAACAAACTCTGAAGCTAGATGGGGAGCGATCAATTCACAGATGGTGTCCAGGGCACAGCTGGGAGCTGAGGGGGGTGCTACACTACAGGACTGTTTTGCTAGCACAGACAGGAATATGTTCCTCAGTCACTGGGTTCATCAATAAGTGCATCAATGACTTTGTCCCCACAATGACCGTACATACATATCGCAACCAGAAGCCATGGATTACAGGCAACCAAGCTAAAGGGTAGAGCTGCCGCTTTCAAGGAGCGAGACACTAATCCGGATGCTTATAAGAAATCCTGCTATGCCCTCAGACGAACCATCAAACAGGCAAAGCGTTAATACAGGACTAAGATTGAATCCTACTACACCGGCTCTAACACTCGTCGGATGTGGCAGAGCTTGCAAAGTATTTACCGACTACAAAGGGAAACCCAGCCGCAAGCTGCCCAGTCATGCGAGCCTACCAGACGGGCTAAATCCCTTTTAATGCTCCCTTCGAGGCAAGCAACACTGAAGCATGCATGAGAGCACCAGCTATTCCTCTCCGTAGCTGATGTGAGCAAGACCTTTAAACAAATCAGCATTCACAAGGCCACGGGACAGACAGATTACCAGGACGTGTACTCAGGGCCTGCGCAGACCAGCTGGCAAGTGTCTTCACTGATATTTTTAACCTCTCCCTGAGAGAGTCTGTAATACCTGCATGATTCAAGCAGACCACCATAGTTCCTGTGCCCAAGAATGCGAAGGCAACCTGCCTAAATGACTACCGCCCTATTTACCTGGAGCTAACCCTGCAGATAGCACTAATGGGTGATCTGAAAAGTCATAATCAATCGATCAATAGTATAATAATAGTTTTAGCAACAACAAAAAAAATTCAATTTACAATTTGTAGAAATAATGAGAATAGAAAGGCTCAGAACTTTTGTGAAACATAACATTTACATTTACATTTAAGTCATTTAGCAGACGCTCTTATCCAGAGCGACTTACAAATTGGAAAGTTCATACATATTCATCCTGGTCCCCCCGTGGGGAATGAACCCACAACCCTGGCGTTGCAAGCGCCATGCTCTACCAACTGAGCCACACGGGACCTCGAGAGCACCCTTACCTGCCGATCTATAAATTACATCTCCGTAATCTAGCATAGGTAGGATGGTCATCTGAATCAGGGTTAGTTTGGCACAGTTGAAAATATATGGCAAATAGAAATCCAATATGGATGGTGTTAAGAGATAGATGGAAGTGGTGGAACGGAGCTGAATGTTGGGACTAATAACAACAAATAATAACAAGATAACTAATAAAACTGTGTCCGTAAAATACTGTGCCCGTCAAACGGATATGGGTTAAGAACTTTGTGAAAGAGCACAGTTTGAAAGATATGGCACATAGAAATCAAACCGGATGGACATCAGAAATAGATGGGAGACCGGCCGCGACCCATGGGGCGGCGCACAATTGGCCAAGCGTCCGGGTTGGGGGAGGGTTTGGCCGGCAGGGATATTCTTGTACCATCGCGCACCAGCGAATTCTGTGGCGGGCCCGGGCACAATGCCTGCTGACACATGCGGAGATAATCCGTTCACCCACACCGCATCTCACAAAGACACGGCGGTTGGAACCAAAAATCTCATATTTGGATTCCAGTCCAACGGACAAATTTCCACCAGTCTAATGTCCATTGCTCATGTTTCTTGACCCAAGCAAGTCTCTTCTTMTTATTGGTGTCCTTTATTAGTGGTTTCTTTGCAGCAATTCGACCATGAATGCCTGATTCACACAGTCTCCTCTGAACAGTTGATGTTGAGATGTGTCTGTTACTTGAACTCTGTGAAGCATTTATTTGGGCTACAATTTCTGAGGCTGGTAACTGTAATGAACTTATCTTCTGCAGCAGAGGTAACTCTGGGTCTTCCATTCCAGTGGCGGTCCTCATGAGAGACAGTTTCATCATAGCGCTTGATGGTTTTTGCGACTGCACTTGAAGAAACTTTCAAAGTTCTTGAAATGTTCTTTATTGACCGAAATGCATTAAGAAGGAAATAAATTCCACAAATTAACTTTTAAGAATGTACACCTGTTCATTGAAATGCAGTCCAGGTGACTACCTCATGAAACTGGTTGAGAGAATGCCAAGAGTGTGCAAAGCTGTCCTCAAGGCAAATGATGGCAATTTGAAAAAATTCAAAAAACAAATCTATTTGTTTAACACTCTCAGGGGGCCACTCAGTGGTGCGTTCTTAGTCCCCTTCTGTGCTCCCTGATCACCCACAACTGTGTGGCCAAGCAGGACTCAAACACCATGATTAAGTTTGCTGACAACACAACGGTGGTAGGCCTGACCACCAACAATAATGAGACAGCCTATAGGGAGGAGGTCAGAGACCTGGCAGTGATGTGTGTGCTTTGGGGACCTTTAACAGAATGTGACTAGCAGAACGGGTGTTGTATGTGAAGGATGAGGGCTGCAGTAGGTATCTCAGATAGGGGGGAGTGAGTCCAAAGAGGATTTTATAAATAAGCATCAACCATTGGGTCTTGTAACGGGTATACAGAGATGACCAGTTTACAGAAGAGTATAGAGTGCAGTAATGTGTCCTGTAAGGAGCATTAGTGGAAAATCTGATGTCCGAATGGTAAAGAACATCTAGCCACTCGAGAGCACCCTTACCTGCCGATCTATAAATTACATCTCCGTAATCTAGCATAGGTAGGATGGTCATCTGAATCAGGGTTAGTTTGGTAGCTGGGGTGAAAGTGGAGCAATTATGATAGAGGAAACCAAGTCTAGATTTAACTTTAGCCTGCAGCTTTGATATGTGCTGAGAGAAGGACAGTGTACCATCTTGCCATACTCCCAATTACTTGTATGAGGTGACTACCTCAAGCTCTAAACCCTCAGAGGTAGTAATYACACCKRTGGRGAGAGGGGCATTCTTCTTACCAAACCACATGACCTTTGTTTTGTAGGTGTTCAGAACTAGGCTAAGGGCAGAGAAAGCTTGTTTTACACTAAGATAGCTTTGTTGTGGAGCGTTTAACACAAAATCCGGGGAGGGCCAGCTAAGTATAAGACTGTATCATCTGCATATAAATGGATGAGAAAGCTTCAAACTGCCTGAGCTATGTTGTTGATGTAAATTGAGAAGAGAGTGGGACCTTGGGGTACACCCTTGGTGAAGAGCAGTGGCTGAGAGTGCAGATGTTCTGACTTTATCCACTGCACTCTTTGAGAGAGGTAGTTAGCAAACCAGGCCAAATACCCTTCAGAGACACCAATAATCCTTAGCCGGCACACAAAAATGAAATGGTCTACTGTACCAAAAGCTTTGACCAAGTCAATAAAAATAGCAGCACAACATTGCTTAGAATCAAGAGCAATGGTGACATCATTGAGGACCTTTAAGGTTTCAGTGACACATCCATAACCTGAGTGGAAACCAGATTGCATACCAGAGAGGATACTATAGACATCAAGAAAGCCAGTCAGTTGATTGACAAGTTTTTCAAACACTTTTGATTAACAGGGCAAAATAGAAGTAGGCCTATAACGGTTAGGATCAGCTTGATCTCCCCCTTTAAATAGAGGACGAACTGGGGCTGCCTTCCAAGCAATGGGAACCTCCACAGAGAGGAGAGACAGGTTAAAAAGGTCAGAGATTTGCTTGGCGATTATAGGGGCAGCAACCTTAAAGAAGAAAGGGTCGAAACCATCTGACCCCGATGTTTTTTTGGGGTCAAGTTTAAGGAGCTCCTTTAGCACCTCGGACTCAGTGACCCCCTGCAGGGAGAAACTTTGTAGCGGGGCAGGGGRAAAAAATGGAGGAGCATCGGGGCTAGTCGCATTAGAAGGGGTGGGAGATGAGGAAATGTTGGACAGGCAAGRAGGCATGGCTGAGTCAAATAGGAATCCTAACTTAATGAAGTGGTGATTAAAGAGCTCAACCATGTACTCCATGTCAGTAACAACCACATTATCAACATTAAGGGACATGGGCAGCTGTGACGAGGAGGGTTTATTCTCCAGGTCTTCAACCATTTTACAGAACTTCTTGGGGTTAGACCCACAGAGAGGGAACTGCTCCTTAAAGTAACTAACTTTGGCCTTCCGGATAGCCTGAGTGCACTTATTTCTCATTTGCCTGAACGAGAGCCAGTCAGCCAGAGTATGCGTGTGCCGAGCCTTTTGCCAAATGCAATTCTTGAACCAGRGGCTGAACCTGTTTTTAATYGAACTTTTCTTTATGGGGTCGTATTTGTTAACAATATCACTGAAAATATCAAAAAAGAAGGTCCAAGCGTCTTCRACAGAGGGGATCAAGCTGATTCTATAACAATTTACAGAGGCCAGGCCAGGTCATGAAGGAAGGCTTGCTCATTAAAGGGTTTTAGCAAGCATCTATGACAAATCAGGACAGGTCGTTTCACTGAGAAGCCTTTACGAACACAAGTTGTAAAACTGTGATCACTAAGGTCATTACAGAAAACACCAGACTGATACCTATCAGGATTATTTGTGAGGATAACATTGAGGTGAGTATCCTTTTCTGGATGTTTGGAGTCATACCTTGTGGGATTGGAAATAATCTGATAAAGATTTAGGGTGTCCCATTGCTTTAGAACTTGGTCAGGTGGTTTAAGCATGTTCCAGTTTAGATCACATAGCAAGACAAATTCAGACTTAGTGTAAGGGGCCAGGAGAGAGCTTAGGGCAGGTAGGGTACAGGCCGGTGCTGATGGAGGACGTTAACACCCAGCAACAGTCAACAAAGGGCTATTTGAAAGTTTAATCAAATTGTTTGGGTACAGACTTGGTGGTGACAACCGAGCACTGAAGGTGATCCTTGGTAAAGACTGTCATTCCCCCACCTTTGGAAGATCTGTCTTGCCAAAAAAGGTTACAACCAAAATGGTTAACATCAGTATTCAAAACACTCTTTCTTATCCATGTCTCTGTAATGCTCAACACATCTGGATTGGAGCTGTGWACCCACACTTTCAATTGATCCATGTTAGGTAATACGCTTCTTGTGTTAACGTGCAGAAAACCAAGGCTTTTACGAGAGCAGAAATCAGTGAAACAGATATTAGAGCACAAATCAGAATTGGGGCTAGAAACAGTAGATGGGCCAGGGTGTACATGCACATTTCCAGATATCATCAACAGTAATACAATCAAGGCACGTTAGAGGACAGGGAGAGCTCTGCAGTGCTGATTTATGACATTTGAATGTGCATTAGATGGCAACAAAATCATATTATACAGCAATTTCATCAGGTAACATGAATACAAAGCCGGCGAGAGGTGGTTAGAATGGAATGGGAGGCCAAATAGGGTATTATGGGGTAGTGTGTGTAGATTGTTGAGACAAAATTAATTTGATCCATTTTAGATTAAGGCTGTAACGTAACAAAATTTGGAAAAAGTCAAGAAGTCWGACTACTTTCCAAATGCACTGTATTGCGAGAGAAAGTGGTAGAATTATACTTTTTTGGGGGCTTCTGTTTGAGCAATGTAGAAAGAAGTTGCACGAGGTCTCTTCTCGGACAACTTTTGTAAATAATCCTAAATTTTGCCTAAATTCATACTTATAATGACCTCAAAAGTCATTTTAATTACCCAGTAATAGCCTCAGTTAGCATGAGTAAACCAGTCACACGCTTTGGAAAATTGACGTAAAAAACTTCACATTCAACCAAATCAACTTAAGCTAAAATGACTACCACCCCACCGTTGAAGGCTTCAATAGCCACTCCGGGTGATACAGCTAACCCGATAACACTGGAGATCTTTGTCAGAGAGCTGGCAAAATTGCGTGAAAGTTTGGTGGCAGAACTCACCAAATTGCTGAATAGCTCTCTGTCGGCTGCACTGGCTCCAATTCAGGCAACCGTGGAAACCATCCGGAGTTCTGTGGCATCTCGCACTTCCTGAAGTTGAAGCAGGGTTCTCGGGCCACAGCGACCAACTCACTACGCTGGAAACCAGGCTTGACGATGTGGCCGCCGCCAACAAGTCTGGGCAGCTACAAGTGGAAGATTTGATTTCAYGTTCAAAATGCCAGAATATCCGCGTGATTGGACTGCCAGAGGATTCTGAGACAGGATATCCAACCCAGTACATGGCGGGGCTGTTCAAGGAAGTTTTGGGCGATGAGGCTTTTCCCAATCTCCCTGAACTCGATAGAGCCCACAGCCTTGCAGCCTTGCACCGAAACCTAGCCCAGGCGGCCGACCGTGTCCCATCATAGTGCGGTTCCATCGATACAAAGAAAAGGAGCTCGTCCTTCAGTGGGCAAGGGAACATGGTGACATCACTTTCCAAGACCACAAGATCAAGATCTACCAGGATTTCAGTTCTAGCCTGGCAAAGAAACGGGTCGCATTCAACGACATCCACTCTGTACAAGAAGGAAATCCGCTTTGGGCTGTTTATCCATGTCACCTTTAACTGCGAGGCCCATTTTTTCAAAATTCTTGAAGAAGCTGAGTCCTTCTCCCCACACCGCATACATTGAATGCCTGAAATACATTGAACRCCTGAATTGGGATGATTTCTCACCAGCCTGTAWTATGTGAGTAACGTTAGTTCTAGTGACCGTGTGGACACTAGGCTACATACATCTATGGCCATCTATCGATCTGTTTCTTGTGAAACAATCCTATGCTAAAGCTTGCTAGCTATAGTATGTTTGAAGCAGCACATAACTCGTTTCTGTTGTTGACAATGATATGATATACTGCCTCACTGCTCTTTCAACTTCCATTGGATCTGGTTTAGTTTCTTAATCAAAGACAATCACTGTTAAAAGCACAGCATTTTGATTTCTTTCATTTTACTAAGGCTTTGAACTTGCTGCTCCTCAATTGTAGTTTGGCAGCCTTTAGGTAATTTTGGATACCAATGTTACTAGCTAGTTAGACACCAATCCTGTCCATCAATATTTGTGTATATACATTTTTCATTTGGGGTCTGCTTGATGTATACCATTTTTTTATTGTATTTTTAACTCTTTATTTGTATGGACACTCTGAASTACCGTGGTTTACGTTGGCCATGATTGGTGATGCTGGTCACTGACGATCCTCAGTTACATTCACTTTATCTTGGACTCCACTATGACATTGGAGTCTAACACTATCAATCCTCTTCCAATTGTACTCTTGTTTAATTGTTGCTTTAGCTGAAGAGTTTAGACCCACGGTTAATTTGTTAAAATGTACATATCCAAATTGCTATTTGTCCGTTTATATACTTTTATTGAATTGTTTCCTCCCAACAACGTTTAACAATTTACCAATACAGGGGCTGACCCTTTTCATACTTTTCATACCCTACTGGTTCATTTCAAACGTTTCTCATTACTCAGCCCTGTGGCCACACCTAGTGGACTATATTCATTTTATGGTCAATGAAATGCCACAGATTGCTGTTAACATTTTTCAATAACTGAAGCTGAAGGTTATGCTCGTTGTTTAAAGTGTGACCGAAACACAAAATGTACACTTGCCTATTGACAGATAATTTTAGATGACTCCATTAATTGACATTGCGCGAGTTTGGGACTATAAGGTTCTATCTGCATTTTTGTCAAAATATGTATGAAAATTATTGACATAGCATTGTTCTGTTCAATGTTCTCTACCTATATAATATTCTAAATACCAAAATTCATGTTAATAAGTTAAAAATAATACATGATAAAAATATCTGACACCATTCAAACTACATCTTTTAATCATCTTTTTGCAGATAGAACCGTACAGTCTCAAGCTCTCAAATGTCTAATGACATGGGAATTATCATGTCATGAGTATGTGATGTAAATGATCAGTGGATTTGTATGATGATACACCTCAGATTTMTATCTAGTAATTACAGATTTACTAAGCAAGCAATGAATGACGGATACTTCAAAATAATTMATTAGGGCTTCATCAGAGCTGTTAAATGCTTACTACATCACTTCCTCCTTTAAGTAAATGAGTACTGYCTGAATTGATTACCCTATGGCATTGCTCTGTGTCAAGATGGGTAGGTATTGGATATCCATTTATTATGTTTTAGTTTAGCAGAAAAAATATATATATTGTATTATGTACTGTACAATGCTTATGACATTGCAATTCAGGTAATGTATGAATGTGTCGTACATGATTTGACTGCTAATTCAGGATAATTTGTATGTCCTTTTCTTCTACAACTGTCACTTTTTTAATACAGTATTATATTAATGCRCCTGCTATCTCTAGACTGGATGTGTCTGTCCACCACCTAATGTGCACTACCCCCAATTTACTGTACAGTAATCAAGTGTGAAATGATGCCCTGTGGGGCAGTTCTCTGCTACCCCGAGGGTATTTACTCGCTGCTTTTTACTCACCCAGTCATACAAATCCTTTGTATGTTGCTTTACATTTTACAGGTACTCCTAATCAGAATGTATGTTGAAAGTTTCTGCTCATCAGAAGGAGACAAGAAAGGGAAGACATCTGTATTGTTCAAATAATAAGGGAATAGTTATTATGCTAAGTAAACATTTAAATAAAACCTTAAAGCTTGTATAGCTCTTTGAACGTTTGTGATAGAGTACCACCTCTGTGAGTTAATTTCCATCACAAAAACTTAATTAAGTGTAGGGTGCAGTATTTTCGTTTTTGGCTAAAAAACGTACCCATTTGAAACTGCCTATTTCTCAGCCCCCGAAACTAGAATATAACACTCTAAAGTTTCCAAAACTGTCAAAATTTTGTCTGTGAGTTTAACAGAACTGATAKTGCAGGCTAAAACCTGAGGAAAATCCAATCAGGAAGTGCCTCTGTTTTTGAAACCTCTCTGTTCTTATGCATCCCTATCACCCATTTAAAGGGATATCAAYCAGATTCCTTTTTCTATGGCTTCCCTAAGTTGTCAACAGCCTTTAGACATAGTTTCAGGCTTTAATTTTGAAAAATTAGCGAGAACCATCACATTGCGTAAGTGGATAGGTGGGGGCTCTCAGAGTGAGTTGTGCGCAACAGAGAAAGGTGGCCATTGTTACTCCCGGTCCTATTGAAAAACCAACACTCCCGGATGATATATTATCGAATAGATATTTGAAAAACAACCTGAGGGTTGATTATAAAAAACGTTTGACATGTTTCTGTGGACATTATCTGGAATTTTTGTCTGCGTTGTCGTGACCGCGTTTTCCTGTGGATTTCTGAGMATAACGYGCATAATGAACGGAGGTATTTGGATATAAAAATATCTTTATGGAACAAAAGGAACATTTGTTGTCTAACTGGGAGTCTCGTGAGTGAAAACATCCGAAGATCATCAAAGGTAAACGATTAATTTGATTGCTTTTCTGATTTTCGTGACGAAGTTACCTGATGCTAAGTGTACTTAATGTTTTGTCGAGCGATCGATAAACTTACACAAACGCTTGTATTGCTTTCGCTGTAAAGCATAATTTCAAAATCTGAGATGACAGGTGGATTAACAAAAGGCTAAGCTGTGTTTTACAATATTGCACTTGTGATTTCATGAATATTAATATTTTCTAGTAATATTATTTGACTGTGGCGCTATGCTATTCAGCGTTGCTGATGAMAATTATCCCGGATCCGGGATGGGTGGTTCAGAAAGGTTAATAACACGGCAAAACACCTTAAACTGAAATATTTTTAAGGAATATTAATGACTGAAAATGTCATCATCATCAGTACCACAGAGTTTTGTTGGACCTGCTGATAATGAGGAAATTCAATTGGGTTTCTGCTGCCCTAATTAGAAGAGTGACTGAAGATCTTGTTTTCTCTCCACCTCCTTCCTCCCAGGACCTTCCCGGTGTTACCTCAGTGTTACATTAACCATCAGCTAACTTACCTCTCAACCTCTGGTTACTGATCCTTGTGATATGTTTGGGTAGTAATAATGTACTGTTATTGTTATGGTAATAATAACATATTCCAGATATGTTGTTAGCCCTATTTTTATATTACACATCTTGAATCCTATCCTACAACAATCTGTTTGTCTACCATCAATTACACACTCTTTTTAGTAAAAACCCCACATGTAAACAACTCGAGTGCTTGGTTTTATGCAGCTGCTCAAATCAATAAAAATAAATGTAATCCTAAATAATTGCATCACAAAGCCCGATGAGTGGGCAGCACCTATTGTATTCATTTATTCCCAATCCCAACACACGATTCTCAGTCTTTATGGAAATGAAGTGCGGATTAAAAGATCACACTCCTTTTCGATGCAATCCTCTTGGTGCTCGAGCCAAGGTTTAGCTTGCCATTTTATCATTGCATTGAGGAAAGGCTCAGTCAATAATACAGAATCTACAAAAAGTCCTCTAAAGTTTTTCTGCAGCAGCTTGAAGCCATTCTTAGACAGGAGAGAAGCCTGGGCAGAGAAGAGCACATTGGCTGTCCTCACAAGGAGCTCTGTCTGCTGGCTGCCTATCCTCTCAGCAGGGATCAGTGAGAGGGAACTCATTCTATTTCTGAACACCATTGAGTTCTGAGCAACTATTGGAGTTTCACAGGATATCCTTTTCACATATTTGTATTATACATATGAACAAAAGATGGGACAGTTTGTAACCCCTATTAACATGCTGTCTTGCCAATTCAAATACACCATGAAAGTAAATGTCATGTTGACATAACATTATTACTAAAGACTAAAAAGTGTCTCAAATCAGTCCCTCCTATGTACAAAACTAAATGAAACTGCTTGGAACATAATTCAATCTCCAATAAGTGCAAGGTAAAATAGATCCTCCTCCACACCCCTCCAGGTAACATAACCATAATTACTTTTCCTGCGTATCTGTCATCTCTCCATGCTATTCAGGGCTTGAGTATGAGAGCACACCCACCCCAGCCACATGTAATTATCCAGTTTGTTTGTTTATTTGGATCTTAATTAGATTTTGCAGAGGCATCAGCTTTTCTTCCTGGGGTCCACAAAAAGTACACAATATGGCAAGTAACAAAACACTGGTACACTGATAGACAAGAACAGTCACAAAAATGTAAAATACAAGTAGGCAAGTCAGTGAAGAACAGATTCTTATTTTACAATGATGGCCTACCCCAGCCAAACCCTCCCCTAACCCAGACGACGCTGGGCCAATTGTGCACCGCCCTATGGGACTCTCAACTCCCACGGCCAGCTGTGATACAGCCCGGGATCGAACCAGGGTCTGTAGTGATGCCTCTAGCACTGAGATGCAGTGCCTTAGACCACTGCACCACTCGGGAGCCATAAATGATATACAAACAAGACCCCCAAAAATATTATAATAATACAAACAACAATAAAAAGTATGTGTGTTAGAGTGTGTCTGTTTGTGTCCTCCCAGTCCCCATCGTTCCATTTTTTTAAAGGTAATTTTGCAGTTTTCTTGAGTAATTGAAGATGGAAGGGAGTTCCATGCGATCATGGCTCTGTATAACACTGTGCATTGCCATGAATTTGTTTTGGACATGAGGACTGTGAAGAGACCCCTCGTGAAATGTCTTGTGGGGTATGTATTGGTGCTTGAGCTTAATATTATTTGCTTACACAAACAATCTGGTATTTTCATTACAGTAATATTTCTCATMAAAACTAGGAGAATCAGTTAAAACCTCGTATAACTACCCCCCTCCTTGTTTCAATTCCCGCCTGAAGACATACCCAAATCTAACTGCCTCTAGCTCAGGCCCAGGAGCAAGGATATGCATATTCTTGGTACCATTTGAAAGAAAACACTCTGAAGYTTGTGTAAATGTGAATTGAATGTAGGAGAATATAACACAAWAGATCTGGTTTAGATAATACAATGAAAAAACCATACGTTTTTTCTTTTTAATTGTTGTATCATTCTTTAAAATGAACAAGATAAAACAAACATTCAGATATGAATATGGGGACAATTTCAGTGAAAAACATAAGAGGGCAACAGTACTTGTGCAAAGTTTCAGAATGATAACTTCCAAAACGAGTGTGCTACATGACATTTATCATGAAGTCACCCAGGTGTCCCACACAAGTAGCCCAAATGTACCCAAGTGGCCAAATTGGTGAAGGTATACATTTTGAAACAAATAACTATATACAAAATACCAAAATGGTATTCTAACACACCCTCCCAGAAAATGAGAAAAAAAAAATTGAAAAAAAAATTGGAAAAAAAAATATAAAGAAAAAAAAAATATACATTTACAAAATAACATGGGTAACTATTTACACACTTTCAATATTTGGAAGACCCTCAGTCCTCTATCAAATAAAATCTATTTATATAGCCCTCAAGAGTAAATATGAACAGTTTACCTCTAGATGGCCCGGGAGGTGTGGAGCCAGAGACAGCAGGGGTCCAGCTGGATGAACCAGCTTCAGAGGGGGATGGACACACGTTGGGGATGGACACGTTGGCGGCAGACACACGCATCTCAACCATGCTCCCTCTAATCCATAATATGTAGACTGAGTTGAGGAAGCATGCGCTGGAGGAAGTATAGCCAATGTGTACTTTACACATTTCATTACATTTTTATATATTGCAAATATAATGTAAAAACAATCACAAATAATATTTTATATTATTAATTTCAAACAATGGCATTAGCATGAGAAGAACTTACCAGTCCAAAACAATGTCCTCTCCGTTCAAAAAATATGCTTCCATTTGAGTCATGGTCGCTAACTGAGTCATCTTCCAAAAGCATATGTTTCACTTTCACGATCAATTTCCTCTATAATTTTGTCTACATTCGTATATCTAGTCTTAGATTTAGCTTTCCCTGACTTATTCGCCATGATTTTCGATATATAAACATCTGAAGATGCTTGTTAYCGAAACAGTGCTGTGCGTAATGAGTTAGGCTACTTCCAGTATGAAACTTCAATGGCGAATGACGATCTTTACGCCGGAGTGTACTACATGGGTTGGTCTTCCAAAACACAAACATTAGATATTGCCGTTTACCTCTGCTCATTGGCTATCTACCCAGMTAGATTTCAAGACGATCAGTGGTCATTGGGTTAAAATACAGTCAATCAACGAAACAGCGGTCATATAATTGGTGCACAATGAGGTCGTTACTTGTCTTCCAATCGTTTTTTTTCGGGTCAATACGTCCCGCGAAATGACCCATCAAGTTTGGTTGTGTTACAAACAAACAGYTGATTGCAAGGAAACCAAACATGACTGGATAAAGTCAGGTTTAGTCTGTGTATTTCCATCGAATGTTTCGTCGAAAATTGAATGACACGAAATTCAAYGAGATAAGCGTTCACAAAATGTTTCGTGTTAGGCTATAAAAATGGATTTAACCGAACAAAAGACCATTCATTGTGTAACAATGAGCCTTGGGATTGCAAACAGAGCAAGATCTTCAAAGGTAAACTATTTATTTCATTGCTATCTGTGATTTTGTTACGCCTGTGCTGGTTGAAAAAGTAGTTTGGTRTGGGGCTCTGTGCTCAGATAATCRCATCGTATTSTTTCGCAGTAAATCCTTTTTTAAATCTGACAACGCAGTTGGATTAKCAAGATTCTAGGCTTTTGAAGCATGTGAGACACTTGTATTTTCAGGAATGTTTAATATGACTATTTGTGGCGATCACCGTATGTTGTCGAATTCAAACCCGTATCCGGGATCCGTAGATCAGAGAAGTTTTAATCTCTCGTCAACCATCAACCAGGAAAGACTGGCATGCATGCTGTTGATATTAGTTCTGTGTGTGAAGTTAAGGCCAAGGTGTGCTGCTCTGTTTTGAGCTAGCTGCAGCTTTGCTAGGTCTTTCTTTGCTGCACTTGACCATATTACTGGACAGTAATCAAGATGGGATGATACCAGAGCCTGAACAACAAGTAACATAGATTTATTTGGTCAAAAATGCAGATCTTTTTATAACAGACATACCCCTCCCCATCTTCACAATAACTTTGTCAATATGACTTGACTGTGATAACTGACCATCCAATGTTATACCTAGGAGTTTAGCTTCCTCAACTTGCTCAGTGGTCACACCCATTATACACAACTCCAGTTGAGGTTTAGGTCTTACAGAATGTTTTGAACCAAAGACAATGCTTTTAGTTTTAGATGTATTTAAGGCCAGTTTATTATGAATCACTCWTTCTGATACTGACTGTAACTCCTTATTTAGAATTTCAYATTTAGAATTTCAGTGAGCTCACTGGCTTTGGGTGCTGACATGTAGAGTGTGGAATCATCCACATACATAGTCATTCTAGCTTTATGTAAGACTAGTTGCAAATAATTTTTAAAAATAGAGAAGAGTAACGGCCGAAGGCAAAGCCCCCCAGGGACACCTCACTGATGTTAGAGAAGCTTCCATTCAAAAACCCTCTCTGGGCTCTATTGGAAAAAAKAACTCTCCAACCATGTAATGGCAGGTGATGTAAAGCCAGAGTAAGTGAGTTTCTTCAATAGCAATTCATACTGAACAAAATTAAACGCAACATGCAACAATTTCATTGACTTGACAGAGTTACAGTTCATATGAGGAAATTCCGTCAATTTAAATAAATAAATTCATCCCTAATCTATGGATTTCAGGTGCATGGGAATACAGAAATGCATCTGTTGGTCACAGATACCTTAAAAAAATGGGCCTAACAATGGTCCTGAGGATCATGTCACAGTTTTTTTGTGCATTCAAATTATCATAGATAAAATGCAATTGTGTTCGTTGTCCGTAGCTTATACCTGTCCATACCAACATTTTAGAGAAATAAGTGTTTTGTGCGTATGGAACATTTGTGGGATCTTTAATTTCAGCTCATGAAACATGGGACCAACACTTTACATCTTGTGTTTATATTTTTGTTCAGTGTATGATCAATAACATCAAAGGATGCATTGAAATCTAACAATAAAACTCTGACTATCATCTTATCATCCATTTCTTTTAACCAATCATATGTCATCTGAAACAATGCAGTACAACTGAGTGTCCTTCTCTATATGCATGCTGAAAGTCAGTAGTTAACTTGTTCTCTGAAAAATAACATTGTATTTGTTCAAACACAATTCTCGGCATCRGTTTACTACGAGCAGGCAGACTGATTAGGTAGCTGTTAGAGCCAGCAAAGGGTGCTTTACTGTTTTTAGGCAGTGGAATTACATTAGCTTCCTTCCACGCCTGTGGACACACACACTCCTTTAGGCTTCAGTTAAAGATATAGCAAATATGGGTGGCAATACAGTGTACTACCATTCTCAATCGTTTACCAAAAGGGTGTCTATTCCTGGTGACTTATCATTATTGATGGATAACTGTCACGGTCGTGTGTAGAGATGGACCAAGGCGCAGCGAATGTAGAGTTCCACATGCTTTATTAATAATGAAACAAATCAAAACAATAAACAATAATCGAACAAACTGTGACTACAGAGGTGCAAAGTGCACTAACTCCAAACAATATCCCATAACACACAGGTGGAAAAAATGCTACTTAAGTATGATCCCCAATTAGAGACAACGATAGCCAGCTGCCTCTAATTGGGAATCATACTAAAACACCAACATAGAAAAAAACAACTAGAACCCCACATAGAAAATATAAACTAGACTAAACCCCTAGTCACGCCCTGACCTACTCTACCATAGAAAATAAAGACTTTCTATCCTCATGACGTGACAATAACAATAGTTTTTCCAACTCTCCCACGTTAACTTGGCCAAATTCAAAACAGCAATCATTATCTCTCATTATTATATTAAAAATATGATTGTTCACTGTTCAATGTTGTCATTTCACTTCTGAGTTTTTCCACTTTACAAGTGAAATAGTCATTGAAAAGATTGGCAAAATCGAAAGGTTTTGTTATAAATGACCCATCAACTTCAATGAACGATGGAGATGAATTGGGTTTTCTGCCCATAATATAAATGAATATAGTCCAAAGTCTTTTTCCATTGTATATGTAATTTACCTTGGTTTGGTAATATAATTTCTGAATATTTTTTAAGTGGAACTGACAGCGTTTTAGCAACATTAAATCTTATAAAAACCTAGTGCATTCGGAAAGTATTCAGTCCCCTTGACTTTTTCCACATTTGTTACGTTACAGCTTTATTTTACAATTGATTAAATCATGTTTTTTCCTCCATCACGACACTGCTGCCCAGTTGAAGAGCTTGTGATCTCTATGCAGCACCACAGCACCATGTGCCTTCGGGTAAAGCACCCCTCAGCCTCAGAAGATGCCCTTCTTGAGGGATGTAGCCATAGTCATTATACTCTAATGTAGGCCGATTTACTTGTATGATGCTTGCATGATGCGTGCAAGTCATCATTCCAACATATGCACTACCATCCCATCTGGTTTGGGCTTAGTGGGACTATCATTTGTTTTTCAACAGGAAAATGACCCAACACATCTCCAGGCTGTGTAAGGGCTATTTTACCAAGAGGGAGAGTGATGGAGTGCTGCATCAGATGACCTGGCCTCCACAATCCCCCGACCTCAACCAAATTGAGATGATTTGGGATGAGATGGACCGCAGAGTGAAGGAAAAGCAGCCAACAAGTGCTCAGCATATGTGGGAACTCCTTCAAGACTGTTGGAAAAGCATTCCAGCTGAAGTTGGTTGAGAGAATGCCAAGAGTGTGCAAAGCTGTCATCAAGGCAAATGGTGATTTGCTCAACACTTTTTTGGTTACTACATGATTCCATATGTGTTATTTCATAGTTTTGATGTCTTCACTATTATTCTACAATGTAGAAAATAGTAAAAATAAAGAAAAACCCTTGAATGAGTAGGTGTTCTAAAACTTTTGACCGGTAGTGTACATTCCAAAGTGTTCAGGTCCCTTACCTTATTCCACATTTTGCTACGCTACAGCCTTATTCTAAAATGTATTAAATAAATGTTTTCCCTCATTAATCTACCCACAATACCTCATAATGACAAAGCGAAAACAGCTTCTAAAAAAAAATTACATATTCAGGACCTTTGCGATGAGAATTTAAATTGAGCTCAGGTGCATCCTGATTCCATTGATCATCCTTGACATGTTTTTACAACTTCATTAGAGTCCACCTGTCGTAAATTCAATTGATTGGACATGATTTGGAAAGGCACACACCTGTCAATATAAGGTTCCACAGTAGACAGAGCAAAAACCAAGCCATGACGTTGAAGGAAATGTCCGTAGAGCTCCGAGACAGGATTGTGTGGAGGCACAGAACAGGGGAAGGGTACCAAAAAATGTCTGCAGCATTGAAGGTCCCCAAGAACACATTGGCCTCCATCATTCTTAAATGGAAGTTTGGAACCACCAAGAACCACCTCTTCCTAGAGCTGGCCGCCTGGCCAAACTGAGCAATCGGGGGAGAAGGGCCTTGGTCAGGGAGGTGACCAAGAACCCGATGCTCACTCTGACAGAGCTCTTCTGTGGTGATGGGAGAACCTTCCAGAAGGACAACCATCTCTGCAACACTCCACCAATCAGGCCTTTATGGTAGAGTGGCCAGACAGATGCCACTCCTCAGTAAAAAGCACATGAGAGCCCGCTTGGAGTTTGCCAAAAGGCACCTAAAGGACTCAGACCWTGAGAAACCAGATTCTCTGGTCTAATGAAACCAAGATTGAACTCTTTGGCCTGAATGCCAATTGTAACGTCTGGAGGAAATCTGGCACCATCCCTATGGTGAAGCGTGGTGGCAGCATATTAATACAATTGTTAAATTATGAGCCTAGTTGGTTTAGCCACAGAAAAAGTCAGCAACCTTCCTGCTAGCCATGATTGGCTGAGATAATGAGTGGGCTGGACATGCAGAGAGATGAGTTTGGATTTGTCTGCCGTATAATGTAGCACGCTTCTGTCTATTTATGCTGGTCAGTATGTCTAGGTAATCCTGTGTAACGTGGCTTTAAAAAAATATATAGCATAGTAAAACTGCATAAGCCTAATGTCAATTTAAAGTGTACTGTTAGCTAACTTTATGTGTATGCTCTCCACTTTCTGGAGGACCGAGTTTTGAAATCAGTGGAATTTGAATATGACAGCTAAGGAGATGGAGAAAACACCTGTCTCCGGATTACATCATTAAACTAAGAGCAACCTTGGCATCCGACAGAAGACGCGTTCATCCATGATGTATATGGGTAAGATAGTCTATTTAGCTACATTTTCAGATATCTAATTTTGACAAAGTGGTTTAATTTCAAGTTAAAGTGTACTGTTACCTAGCTAAAGTTAGCTGGCTGGCTCGCTAGCTAATGTTACGTATATGATCTTATTATTTGTATCTGAGCCATTTGCTTGACTAGTTATAGCATGTTAGCTAGCTAACATTGAACCTGGTTGGTTAGCTACCTGCAGTTTCATGCAGGGTAGTAATGTCAACAGTTGGGATTATGGGTCATTGTTTACCTAGATAGCTAACTAGCTATATGTCTTAACAAAATACTCTCGTCTGAGTGTGCCAGAGTGCAGAATAAATGCATTTACAAACACTCAACACCTGTTGAATATGGCCGGTGTCAGTAAACGTTGGCAAAAAGCGTCATTAAATTGTTGCCAGCAGCACAGTTACAGTCACCAATACTCTGGATAACATGAAAACAGCCTAACCAGCTCTGCTAGGGCGAGTAAAATGGTCAGAGTGGGGTATTCTCTCATTATGTGTCTGGAAATAGCTGCCAGTGTTAGCCAGTTAGCTTGTGTGCTTGGCTGCCGTTGTGAGGTCAGAACGTTCGGTTAAACCGTACTCATCGGCCAGAGCATCCAGTGTGAGTTCTGAATGCTCCGAGAGCGAAACGCTCTGAATTTCCAAATGTACATTCTGACAGCCGCAGTTGCAGACCCCAACACCCTGAATAACATAACAGTCTAACCAGCTCTGCTAGTGTGAGTAACGTTCAGTGAGGTGTTCTCTCATTTGTGTCTATGTAGCTAGCAAGTTAGCTTGGGTGCTTGACAGTTTTTTTTATTATTATTATGAACAAATACAAAAACAGAAATGTACAAACAAGAGTACATAAACCTAACAGACAGGGGTATTACATATCAAGATACATTTTCAATTTGTCAAAAAGTTTTATGGTACGTATTGCTTTTTTGTTTTTTACACTTCCTGATAATATTTAAGTTCTATCTTAAACAATGTGAAGAGGGGTTTGTTCTCGGTCCACTTCATTTTATGAATAAAGAATATGCCATGAAAAATAAACAAATGAACAATGAAAGTTAAATCAGGGTCCAAATAATTTGGATCAAAATAAAACATMATATCAGAGTCTTTCAAATTAACTATAATAGTAGTTTCTTTAAAAATAAAATCTTCTAACTCAATCCAAAATCTTCTGACATAAGAACAGTCCCAAAATAAATGGTCAAGAGTCTCTGGGTCACAACCACAAAATACACATTTGTTATCAATAGCTATTTTGAATCTGTATAAAAAAGTTCTTTACATGGGTGCTTGACTGCTGTTAGTACAGAATGCTCGGATCAACCCTTAAAGAGATTGGTGGGGCTAAAGCTTAAGAGGGTGTGAATATTCAAAGGCAATTTTCTCAAAAGTGACTTTACCTTCAAAGCAAAATAACTTTCCCATTGTTCCTCAACTGTAGGTTATGATATACAATTTTGTAGCTCTGAGTCTCTTCTTTTATCCAATGTAAAGAACAAAATTTCAAGTGTTCCTATTTGAGCTGGTCGGTCCTTATTAAGGTGCTTCAACAAAGTAGTAAAGGGTCGAATACTTAGGTAAATGCGATATTTCAGTGTTTTATTTTGAATACATTTGCAAAAATGGCAACCTGTTTTTGCTTTGTCATTATGGGGTATTGTGTTTAGATTGATGAGAGGGGGAAAAAACGATTTAATCAATTTTAGAATAAGGCTGTAACGTAACAAAATGTGTAAAAGTCAAGATGTCTGAATACTTTCCGAATGCACCCCCAGGTACCATAGAAAATATATTTTAAAAAGTTTTATGACTAGTGAGCACTTAGATATGGTCATTTTCACATTGTTATAAATTCTTATGTTTGGGAATGACGTTTAGTAAGGCATTTGTGAAAATTCTACAGCAATATAGAGTGGGAAAACGGCTGTGCATTTGGACAATTAATATAAAAACATCTGTCTTGTCCAGGACCGGAGTCTACACAGACTGGTGCGTCATAGCCAATCAGATCTACAGTAGGCCTTTAAGCAAATAAGACATTTGTCACACGAGCCAGCCATCATTCATTTTGACCTGGACTGTGTGTTTACARACAGTAGCAACTTTAGATCATTAGAATGCATTTGCCAAAAGCCACAAAATAAACCTGAATGGATTTCTGAAAATATGTAAATATCATGGGAGTCCTCTTACATTTGGGAACTTTACAGTTCTATTGATCAAACAACCATTAAAAGGTAGGCTCTCTCTCCCTCAGTTATGCATATCAACAACTAATTCTAGCCAGTGGCAGATGAGCTAAAATCTAACACGCGAACACTAGATTATTCCTCAAATATGTTCAGCTAGGCTTCCGGTTTAGCATGTGAATGGAGAAGAAGCTCGTGGACAAGGCTCCTCCTATACATTAGTTATTTTTGCCTCATTTTTACTTTGCACTCCACTTTCCTACATATCAGATTTGATTGATGAGTTCATAAGTTATCTTTTTGATTAAAATGTCACACGATCTGAGGAGCAGAAGACCTGTAACTAACGTTTCAACCGCAATGGCAAACATGAATGGTAATGGCCCCAACTCCAGTCCAACTGTTACGGAGTCTCATGCGGTCATTCTCCCCACAGATCTTCAAAACCTCCGTATGGTTCTGATCTCGGAAATTACAGCTACTCTTGCCACTCAGCTCAAAACTGCCATCGTTGCTGTTCTGGCCCCCTTCTCCGCTTTCCTGGATGGTGTCCAAGCCGCTGCAGATGAACAAAACTTTGAACATGACCTGTGTGACTACAGTGACCGCCTAGTAGCCCTTGAGAAAACGGTCGCCTGTCTGAGCTCAGAAAAACAAAAGCTGATTGACAAGACCGATGACCTGGAATCCCGTTCTCTCCATTGCAATCTTCGTGTTATTGGTATACCAGAGAAACTTGGAGAGGACTCAGTAAAGTTCATGTCAGACGGAGGTGCTGGGTCCGGCCATCGGAGGTGCTGGGTCCGGCCATCGTTCCATCACCCCCGAAGCTGGACAGAGCCAACCGCATTGGCGTCACCATGTGTCACCATTAGATAATTTTTCTAGTCATGTTTTTTCATTTTTTTTCGACCTCCGCCCAGCGGGGGACGACAACTCCAAGCCTAGAGTGTTAATTGTCCATTTTAGTGGAGGGCTTGCACTACCCAACTTTTTATACTATTGCTGGGCAGCCACAGAAATTGCCATTCTGGTTACATGCTCCAGATACCCCATGGTGCCACCTAGAGGCATATTCTTATTCTCTTCCTGCTTTACTCTGCTCTTCTCTCTCAGCATCCCCTCTCGCCATACTGGCAATCCGGTAGTGGTTTCCACACTTAGGATCTGGTACCAGTTTCAACGGCATTTTAAATTCTCCTCTGCATCTACTATGGATGTGAAGATCTACGCTGGAGACGAGAAGTAGGTACAGGGAGTGAACATTTAATGAAACACAGACATGAAACAGAACAGGAACAGTGTCTGGACAGGGGAAAAATAACGACATTAATGCTGACACAGGGAACAAACTGAGGAGCAGACAGAAATAGAGGTGGTAATCAACAAAGTTATGGAGTCCAGGTGAGTCCAATATTGTGCATCTGCGCGTAATGATGGTGACAGGTGTACGTAATGAAGGGCAGCCTGCCACCCTCGAGCGCCAGAGAAGGAGAGCGGGAGTAGGCGTGACAATGGGTCCTATTGATAAGAATCACGTATTCCCTGCTTCCCTAGTAGATAATGCTTTATCTTACTGGACAAGGAAAGGTATTATATGTAAATAGATTTTTTCTACTTTTCTCAACCTGGCCTTCATCTCACTTTTTTCCATTACCTTCAAACTAGGCATTGTGTCTCCTCCCAAATGTATGGCTTCCCTGCTCCACCCCCTTGCCAACCCTGGGATGGTTTATTGACTCTATTACCTTGACAAAAAGCAGTCATCCCTCATGTCAAACGTTTTTATAATCAATCCTCAGGTTGTTTTTAACATAAATAATCGATAATATTTCAACCGGAGGGTAAAGTAATTCAATACAAGACAGAAAAAAATGTCGAGCTACCACTTTCGCGCACAAGAACTAATCAAGGACACTGACGCGATTTGATAAATCTTGCTCATTTTTCAGAATAAAAGCTTGAAACTATGTCTAAAGACTGTTCACAATCTGTGGAAGCCATTGGAAAAGGAATCTGGTTGATGTCCCTTTAAATGGAGAATAGGCAGGCAATGGAACAGGGATTTTTCAAAATAAGAGGCACTTCCGGGTTGGATTTCCTCAGGTTTTCGCCTGCAAAATCAGTTCTGTTATACTCACAGACAATATTTTGACAGTTTTGGAAACTTTAGAGTGTTTTCTATCCTAATCTGTCAATTATATGCATATTCTAGCAAGAACACAGTGGCCGCCATCATTCTTAAATGGAAGAAGTTTGGCACCACCAAGACTCTTCCTAGAACTGGCCCCTCGGCCAAACTGAGCAATTGGGTGGAGGAGGACCTTGGTCAAGGAGTTGACCAAGAACCCGATGCTCACTCTGACAGAACTCCAGAGTTCCTCTGTGGAGATGAGAGAACCTTCCAGAAGGACAACCATCTCTGCAGCACTACACCAATCAGGCCTTTATGATCGAGTGGTCAGACGGAAGCCACTCCTCAGTAAAAGGCACATGACAGCCTGCTTGGAGTTTGATTCTTTGGTCTGATGAAACCAAGATTGAACACTTTGGGCTGAAAGCAAAGCATCACGTCTGAAGGAAACCTGGGACCATCCCTACGGTGAAGCATGTTGGTGGCAGCACCATGCTGTTGTGATGTTTTTCAGCTGCAGGGACTGGGAGACTAGTCAGGTTCGTAGGAAAGATGAGCGGAGCAAAGTACAGAGAGATCCTTGATGAAACCCTGCTCCAGAGTGTTCAGGACCTCAGACTGGGGTGAAGGTTCATCTTCCAACAGGACAATGACCCTAAGCACACAGCCAAGACAATGCAGGAGTGCTTTGAGACAAGTCTCTGAATGTCCTTGAGTGGCCCAGCTAGATCCCGGACTTGAACCCGATCAAACATCTCTGGAGAGACCTGAAAATAGCTGTGCAGCAATGCTCCCCATCCAACCTGGGATGGGAGAAACTCCCCAAATACAGGTTTGCATCTGCAGAGATACATGGGAGAAACTCCCCAAATACAGGTCTTGCAAATCTTGTAGTGTCATACCCAAGAAGACTCAAGGCTATAATCACTGTCAAAGGTGCTTCAACAAAGTTCTGAGTAAAGGGTTTGAATACTTATGTAAATATGATATTTCAGTTTTTATTTTTAATACATTTGCACAAATGTCTAAAAACCTGTTTTTGTTTTGTCATTATGGGGTATTGTGTGTAGATTGATGAAGAAAAAAACGATTCATTCAATTTTGGAATAAGGCTGTAATGTAACAAAATGTGGAAAAAGTAAAGGGATCTGAAAACTTTTCAAATGCACTTTATTTGAACATATAATTCTTCATTCAGTCAGTCAGTGTGTCATCCCTTGTCATTTGTTTGAGTGGCGATAGGAACTAAATCAAAGACAATAGAAACGAAAAGTCATCCATTTTTTTATTTAAATCCATGTGTGTATTCAAAATGATCTAAATGATCAAATTCTTAAGCCTATCACTTTAATTATTCAATGTTTAATTTATGTATATCTCCAAAAAATGTAGGCTATCATTTTTGGTACTGGTGTCTTGTGGAATAATTTTAGAACTCTATTTGTGTTTTATAACTGTTTTTATTATAGGGCTCCCTTTAAAACGAGACCCTAGCTCACAGGCCTCTAAATATAGCCTCTAAATAAATATGAAACAAAATAGTTGAAGAAGCACGTGCAGTGGCAATAAGATCTGGCAATAAGAATAGGCAGTAGATAGTCTTGACCATTTGGGACCCCTTTGCTATTTTGCTCAGGACAGGTTATAGCCAAGAATTCATCAATATTTTGTTTTGTCTCATTTATTGATATGGATATAGCCTCTGTGTGATGGGGTTGTGCAACACAAATGGCTATAACAAGCCTACAGATAGAGTGGAATTCACTAATACAACAGTCAAAATGCCTAATATAAGGCCTAAAGTCTGTGCTCCCAAATCCTGGAAAAAGTGTGATTCATTGGGTTACATGATCACCACAGTAGGCCCATGTGTCTATAAATTTAAATAATGCCATTATATGGCCATTAAATAACACACAACAGCATGGCATATTTAGATAGCGGAATAGACCTAGCCGAAATTATATTTACTATCTATTTTGCAGCTCAGGCGGTTATTCTTGACAAGGTTCTTCTGTGTTTTTATCATTCTCACACAAGTCATTTGCTGAAGGTCCAAGCATATACTACACCATCTACTGGTATAACGTCATTATTGAATGCAGTTCTAAAACAAGGTTTAGACTTTTATTTTGGAAATGAAACCGGAAGCTGCAAAGCAACTCTAACGTCTGGGCTAGAGTTGCTTGATTGACTAGCTACGTTCGGTTCGTCCTTTTCAGATGCCACATTACTGACAAAAGTTTGTACGTATAAAAAAATCTGTAACTGAGTAAAGGGAGACGTAAAGTAAGACTTGGACGTGTAACAGATCTGATTTAACTTTTACGTTTCATGTTTTTTTTCACTCACCCACTCCTCCAATGGCATGACATCCTCCTAGCAGCTAGCTAGCTAACATTAGGCTATGTGTTTTTAGCTTGCTAAATCAATAGTTACATAAATAGATACACTAGCCTATTAGCCATGTTATGAATGACTTGTGATCATTGCCCTTGCTAGTTTGATTGTATTGACATTCCCAGCCTTAGTTACATTTGTCAGTTTTTGTCCAAAATATTGAATCATTGAAACTGAAACAGTGCATCCCGAATGCGTTTAGGCAGCACACAATGTACATACCAGGCCAGCTGTGATTTACAACCTGTAACGGTGGTCCTCCTCCTCTTCAACCGAAAAGGAGGAGTATTGAGGGAACCAAGGCGCAGCGGGTTGTGAACACATAATATTTATTAAAGACAAGWCGAAAACACGAACTACACTATAAACTAACAAAACAACAAACGGAGTAGACAGACCTGAACGACGAACTTACATTAAACACGAGAACGCACGAACAGGGAAAATAGCCTACACATAAAATGACGATGTACAACACAAACCGAACAGTCCCGTATGGTGCGACAAACACTGACACAGGAGACAACCACCCACAACTAACACAGTGAAACAACCTACCTAAATATGACTCTTAATTAGAGGAACGCAAAACACCTGCCTCTAATTAAGAGCCATACCAGGCAACCCTAAACCAACATAGAAACACACAACATAGAATGCCCACCCAAACTCACGTCCTGACCAACTAACACATACAACAAACTAACAGAAATAGGTCAGGAACGTGACACAACCTGATAGCAATATATTTTGGACTACCAATAAATGTATTGGGGAATTATATTACTCATACATTGTACTGCATCCAATTCCGCCAACAATGCCTTACTGTAAGTTATGGAAATTTGAGACAAATAAAACCTCTTATAGAGGTGGTTTTGTAGCAGAAACTGTGAATTTGATATTTTTGACTGATATTATGATTGCCTGTTTGTTTCATATCTGCAAAGTAGTTAAAACACTGTCAGTTCCACTTTAAGTTTCGTCACAAAATGTTTCAATTTACAGTATGACAACCGATCAGCGGAGCAGCCTGACTTGTTTGCCATCTCTTTTGCTTGATTTCTTTGAACCATAAAATTGTTCAATTCATCATCAATCCAGGCGGCTCTAACGGTTCTCACAGTTCATCATCAAGCCAGAGGGCTCTAACAGTTCTCACAGTTCATCATCAATCCAGAGGACCTCTAACAGTTC